>NW_028322285.1:937514-1250019 GCF_059928025.1 Delphinapterus leucas
ATCAAGTGGATGTACAGCAGAAAGAAACACAGCATTGACATTCAGCTATAACCCATTATAAACATAAATTACAAAGAAAAATAGAGAGAAATTCTTATGTAATTCGTTCAGGTGCGTGACCCACCTGGAGTCACATAATCAAGACCCACAGCTGGCTAGGGTCCTAAGGCTGGACACACATGGGGCTGAGAGGCTTGGAGAGTATTTGCCAGCAAATGAAGTCCAATTGCAGTTGTACTGCTCGGTCCCCACTCCATGGGTTGCAAATCTCCAGGAGCAGGGGAGCCAACTTACAGCTAAAACATGCCTGGGACACCCAGAAGATGGTGGACCATCTGGATGGGAAGACTTTGGATAAGTCACCTCATCTCCACATTACCTAGTGGTGGGGTTCCCCCCTCCAGCCTCCTTACTTAGATCCTCCCCACCTGGGGAAGGCAGCACCCTCAACAGCCGGTTTTGCACGGCTTGGAATTTGTCGGGGGATGAAGGGGAAGGGGGGGTAAGAATGAGAAACAGCTTAAGGTGTTTGGACAGGCCCATGCCACTCTAATTTCCAAACAGGAAGTAGAAATTGCCAAAGGCTCAGGTTGCCCCAGGAACCAGAACGGGGCTTTAACAAATTCTGCCATTTTTTGACGGGTTTCCGAAACAACAAGTTGAAAACCAGTGCTCTGGGGCACTAGAATTCTCAAAGACAATAGTGCAGTAAATGACACTTACCGCAAAAAAAAAATCTTGGGTTAAGTAAATAAAAAGGACTTGAAGACACGGCAGAGTTGCAGGAAGAGATTTAAAGAGTTAGATTGGACTCGCCATTAAAGCACATGAAAATCTGCTCAACATCACTAATGATTTTGTTGGTCAAAAAGGGCGTAAGGTTTTTTCCTTAAAATATAAGGAAATATATTAAGGAAAAACACGTATGCAATTTTGGGCCAACCAAACAGGCAGGCAAGGAAATCAACACTACAAAGAGGTATCACTTCCCACCAGTCAGAATGGCCATCCTCAGAAATTCTAAAAACCAGAAGTGCAGGAGAGGGCATGGAGAAAAGGGAACCCTGCTACCTTGATGGTGGGAATGTAAATTGCTAACAGCCACCTGGAGAAGTGTATGGTGTTTCCTAAAAAATCTGAAAAACACAGCTACAGTGCATACAGCATTTCCACTCCTGGGCGTATATCTAGGGAAAACCATAAATCGACAACACACAGGCACCACAGAGTTTAGTGCAGCCTTGTTTACAAGAGACTGGATTTTGGAGCAATCTAAATGTCCTTGGAAGGAAACCACGGATAAAGAAGGTGTGGTACTTATGTACAATGGAATATTACTCAGCCATGAAATGAATGAAATAAGGAGAGTTGCAGCAACTTGGATGGAACTACATATGATCATACTAAGTGACATATGCTAGACAAAGAAAGAGACTTATTATAAGATATCACTTATTTGTGGTATCTAAAAATGGATACAAATGAACTAACTTACAAAACAAAAACAGAGTCACAGATTTAGAAACACACTTATGGCTACTAAATGGGAAAGGTGGAAAGGGTGACACAAAAACAAGGAGGTTGAAATGAGCATACATACCCTTCCATAGAGAAAAGAGATAATCGACAAGGACCTACTATACAGCACAGAGAACTCGAGTCAACAGGTTGTAATCACCGGAAAAGAATATGTAAGGCTGGTAAGAATATGAAAAAGAATTTATTGATGTCTCTTTGTAAGTGAATCAAGTGGATGTACAGCAGAATGAAAAACAGCATTGTAAATCAGTTATACTCCATAATAAAAATAAAGATAAATTGCAAAAACAGAAAGAGAGCACAAATTTCTTAGTAAATTATTTGAGGGGCCGTGACCCAACCTGGTGTCACATCATGTAGATGCAGAGCTGGCTAGGGTCCTAAGGCTGGACACTCGTGTGGCTGAGCAAACTGGTGAGGATGTGCCAGCAAATGAAGCCCTATTGGAGTTGTACTGCCTGGTCCCCATTCCATGCGTCCCAAATATCCAGGTGCGGGGGAGCCAACCTACAGCTAAAATATGCATGGGACACCCAGAAGATGGTGGACCGTCTGGGCGCGAAGAGTCTGGAAAAGTCACCTCATATTCACATTTCCTGGTGCTGGGGTTCCCCACTCCAGCCTCTTTCCTTAGTCACCACACCAGGGAGAGGCACCACCCTCAAAAGCCGGATTTGTCCCAATGATGAAATGGAAGAGGGGGAAGGAAGGAGACACAAGCCCTACGTGCTTGGACAGGCACATGTCACTCTAAATTCCAATCAGGAAGAGGAATATCCAGAGGGCTTATGTTGCCACAGTAACCAGAATGGGGCTTGAAGCAATCCTGCCGCTTTGTGGCCGCTTCCCAAAACAGCAAGTTGAAAACTGGTGCTCAGGGGCACAGCAATTCACAAATCCTGCAGGGTTGTAAATGACACCTAACCTCGAAAAATGTCTTGGGGTAAGTAATTGAAAAGGACTTGAACAAGGCAGAAATGCAGGAAAGGGATTTCAAGAGGTAGATTGGACTTACCCTAAAGCACATGAAAAGCCACACAACATCGCCAATGAATGGGTTGGCAAAATAGGGTGTACGATTTTTCCGTAATATATTAAGGAAGAGTTCTTACGCCCTTTTTGGCAAACAAGACATGAGGGAAATGCAAATCAACACTACAAACACATACCATTTCACACCACTCAGAATGGCCATCGCCACAATGTGTAAAAACAAGAAATGAAAGAGAGGGCGCGAAGAAACGGGAATCCTGCTACACTGATCGTGAGAAAGTAAATTGGTAGCAGACACTCAGGAGAAGTGTATGGCATTTCCTAAAAAATATGAAAAACACAGCTACAAAGCATAAAGCATTTCCGCTCCTGGGCGTATACCATGGGATAGCCATAAATCGACTTGACACAGGCACTGCAACATTGGTGTAGGCTTGTTTACAAGAGCCTCGACTTGGAAGCAATCTAAATGTCCTTGGAAGGAAACAATGCATAAATAAAATGTGGTACTCATGTACAATGGAATATCACTGAGCCAGGAAATGAATGAAATAAGGAGAGTTGCAGCAACTTGAATGGAACTAGACACGATTATACTAAGTTACATAAGTCAGAGTGAGAAAGAGAATTATCAAATATATCACTTATAAGTGGAATCAAAAATGGATACAAATGAACTAACTTACAAAACAGAAAAAAGAGTCAAATTTAGAAAACACACTTAAGGCTTCTAAAGAGGAAGTCTGGGTTGGGGGAGGCATAAAGCAGGATGTTGAAATGGCCAAACATACCCTTCCATAGACAAAATAGGTAATCGACAAGGACCTACTGTATAGCACAAAAAATTCTACTTAACACACTGTAATCACCGGAAAAGAATATATGACACTGGTAAGAATCTGAAAAAGAATTTATATAGATGTCTCTCTGCAAGTGAATCAAGTGGATTTACAGCAGAAAGAAACACAGCACATCATCTAGACCACAGCTGGCTAGGGTCCTAAGGCTGGATACTCCTGAGCTGAGTGGATGGCTGAGGATGTGCCAGCAAATGCAGCCCCATTGGAGTTGTATTGCCTGGTCCCTATTCCATGAGTCCCAAAGCTCCAGGTGCAGGGGAGGCAACCTACAGAAACACATGCCTGGGACACTCAGAGGATGGTGGATCATCTGGTCGGAAAGAATTTGGAAAAGTCACCTCATCTCCACATCTCATGGTGGTGGAGTTCCACCCACCAGTCTCTTTCATTACACTCTCCCCACTTGAGGAAGGCAGCACCTTGAAGAGGCTGCTTTGCACAGCTTGGAATTTGTTCCGGGGGTTATAGGGGGAGGGAGGGAAGGAATGAGACACAATCCCCAGGTGTTTGGACAGGCAGCTGCCACTCTAATCTCCATTTAGGAAGAGGAATTTCCTTAAGGTTCAGTTTGCCCCAGGAACAACAATTGAGCTTGAAGTAATCCTGCCCGTTTGTGGCCTGTCAGGAAACAAGTTGAAAACCTGTGCTCAAGGGCACTGCAATTCACAAAGTCTGCCGGGTTGTAAATGACACCTATCAACAAAAAATGTCTTGGGGTAAGTAATCAAAAAGCATTTGAAAGCAAGGCAGAATTTCAGGAACCGGATATCAAGAGGTGGATTGGACTCGACATTAAGGCACATGAAAAGGTACTCAACATCACAAATGATTCGGTTGGCCAAAAAGGGCGTATGTGTTTTTCTTTAAGGAAAAACCGGACTCCCATTTTGGCTAACCAAACAGGTAGAAAATGCAAATAACACTACAAAGAGGTATCACTTTGCACCAGTCAGAATAGCCATCCTCAAAAACTGTACCACAAAGGTAGGAAGAGGGGTAGGGAAAAGGGACCCCCGCTTCTATGATGGTGGGAATGTAAATCGCAAAAGTCACTCTGGAGAACTGCATGGTGTTTCTTTAAAAATCTTAAAAACAGAGATACAGAGCATACGGCACTTCCACTCATGGGCGTATATCTTGGGAAAACCAAAAATCGACAGGACACAGGCACCCCAACGTTTAGTGCAACCCTGTTTACAAGCGCCTTGATGTGGAAGCAACCTACATATCCTTGCAAGGAAATAATAGATAAAGAAGATGTGGTGTTATGTACAACGGCCAACAAATGAATGAAATAAGGCCAGTTCTACAACTTGGATGGACCTAGACACGATCATACAGAGTGACATACTTCAGACAGAGAAAGAGACTTACCATAAGATCTCACTTAGAGGTGGAATAGAAAAACGTATACAAATGAACTAACTTACGAAACAGAAACAGAATCATAGATTTAGAAAACATACTTGTGGCTACTAAAGGAGAAAGGAGATGTGGGGGAGGCGTAAACCAGAACATAGAAATTAGCATAAATACCGTTCAATAGAAAAAATAGGTAATCGACAAGGACCTACTGTATAGCACATACACTCGACTCAACATACTGTAATCACTGGAAACGAATATATAAGACAGGTAAGAATCTGAAAAAGAGTTTATTGATGTCTCTCTGTAAGTAAATCAAGTGGAAGTTCAGCAGAAAGAAACATAGCATTGAAAATCAGCTATATCCCATTATAAAAATAAAGATCAACTACAAAAAAAAAGAGAGTGAGAGAGAGAAATTCTTAAAAATTCATTCAGGGGCGGTAACAAAAACTTGGAGTCACACCATCTAGACCCACAGCTGGATGGAACCTAAAGCTGGACACTCGTGGGGCTGAGCGGCTTGGTGAGGATGGGCCAGCAAATGCAGCCCATTTGGAGTTATACGGCCTGGTCCCCATTCCAGGGGACCTAGAGGTGCAGGGAACCCATTCTACAGCTTAAACATGCCTGGGACACTCAGGGGATGCTGAATCCTACTGTTGGGAAGGGTTTGGAGAAGTCACCTCATCTCCACATCTTTAGGTGTTCAGGTTCCCCCCTCCAACTGCTTTCCTCAGTGTACCCACTTGGGGAAGGCAGCACCCACAAGAACATGTTTTGCATGGCTTGCAATAGTCTGAGAGATGAAAGGGAGCTGGGGGGAAGGAATGAGACACAAGCCCTAGGTTTTGGGACAGGCACATTCCACTCTAATTTCCAATCAGGAAGAGGAATTTCCCATATGCTTGGGTTGCCCCAGCAACCAGAATTGGCTTGAAGGAATACTGCCTCTTTGTGGCTGGTTCCCAAAACAACAAGTTGAAAACCTGGGCACACTGCACTGAAATTCAAAAGCCTGCAGGGTTGTAAATGACACATATCATTGAAAGATTTCTTGGGGTAAGTTACCAAAAAGGACTTGAAAGAAAGGCATAACTGCAGGAACGGGATATCAAGAGGTAGATTGGACTCACCATTAAAGCACAGGAAAAGCTGCTGAACATCCCCAATGATGCGGTTGGCCAAAACGGCGTATGCGTTTTTCCTTAATATATTAAGGAAAAACACATACACCAATTTTGGCTAACCAAACAGACGGACAATATAAATCAACACTAGAAAGAAATATCACTTGACACCAGTCCGAATGGGATCCTCACAAAGTGTAAAACCAGAAATAGAGCAAATAGAGTGGAGAAAAGGGAACACTGTTATGATGATGGTGGGAATGTAAATTGCCAACAGCCACTCTGAAGAAGTGTATGATGTATCCCAAAACATCTAAAAAACAGAGTTACAGAGCATGCAGCACTTCCAATCCTGGGTATATATCTTGGGAAAAACATAAATTGACAGGACACAGGCACCCCAATATATATGCAGCCCTGTTTACAAGACCCTAGACTGGGAAGCAACATAAATGTCCTTGGAAGGAAAAAATGGATAAAGAAGATATGGTACTTATGTACAATGGAATATTACTCAGTCATGAAATGAATGAAATAAGGCCAGTTGCAGCAACTTGGATAAACCTAGATGTGATCATACTGAGAAACATAATTCAGATAGAGGAAGAGACTTATCATAAGATATCACTTATAGGTTGTATCTAAAATTTGATACAAATGAACTAACTTACAAAACAGAAACAGTCACAGATTTAGAAAGCACAATTGTGGCTATAAAACCAGAAAGATGGTGTTAGGGAGGTATAAACAGGAACGTTGAAGTTAGCATACATACCATTCCATAGGCAAAATACATAATCCATAAGGACACACTGTATAGCACATACACTCGACTGAACACACTGTAACCACTGTGTGTTTACACAATATAAAGAGAGGTAGAACTCTGAAAAAGAATTTATTGATATCTCCCTCTAAGTGAATCAAGGGGATGTACAGCAGAAAGAAACACAGCATTGAAAATCAGCTATACCCCATTATAAAAATAAAATACAACAACAAAAAAAGAGTGAGAATGAGACAGAGAGAAATTCTTACAAAATTCGTTCAGCGGCTGTGATGCAAACTGGATTGACCACATCCAGACCGACAGCTGGATGGGACCTAAGGCTGGACACTCGGGGGCCTGAGAGACTTGTTGAGGATGGGAGAAAATACAGCCCCTTTAGAGGAATACTGCCTGGTCCCCACTCCATGCATCCCAAATCTCCAGGTGCAGGGGACCCCTCCTACAGCTAAAACATGCATGGGAAACCCAGAGGATGGTACACCATCTGATTGGGAAGAGTTTGGAAAAGTCAACCAAACAGGCAAGCAATGCAAATCAACACTACAAAGAGGCATCACTTCTCAGCAGTCAGAAAGGCCATCCTCACAAAGTGTACAAACCAGAAATGCAGGACAGGGCATGGAGAAAAGGGATGCCTGTTACGCGGAAGGTGGGAATGTAAACTGCCAACAGCCACTCTAGAGAAGTGTATTGTGTTTCCTAAAAGATCTAAAAAACAGAGCTACAGAGCTACAGCACTTCCATTCATGGGCGTATACCTTGGGAACACCCAAAATCGACAGAACACAGGCACTCCGACGTTTAGTGCTGCTCTGTTTACAAGAGCCTAGACTTGGATAAAACCTAAATGTCCTTAGAAAGAAAAAATGGGTAAACAAGATGTGGTGCTTATATATGATGGCATATTACTCAGCCATGAAATCAATGAAATAAGGTCAGTGGCAGCAACTCGGCTGGACTTAGGTACGATCATTCCAAGTGACATGAATCAGACAGAAAAAGAGACATAAGATATCACTTATAGATGGAATCCAAACATAGCTACACATTAACAAATTAAAAAAGAGAAACTGTCACACATTTTCAAAACACAATTATGGATGCTAAAGGGGAAAGATCGGGTGGAGAGAGGCATAAACCAGGAGGTTGAAATTAGTATATGTAACGTTCCATAGGCCAAATAGGTAACCGACAAGACCTACTGTATACCTCAAAGAACTGGACACAGCACACTGTAGTCACAGGAAAAGAATATGTAATACTTTTAGAATCTGAAAAAGAATTTATTCATGTTTCTCTTTAAATGAATCAAGTGGTTGTACAGCAGAGGGAAACACAGCATTAAAAATCAGCGAAACCACATTAGAAAAATAAATTACCAAAAACAAAACAAAAGACAGTGAGAGAGAGAGAAATTCTTACAAAATTGGTTCAGGGACTGTGATGAAACCTGGATCGATCACATCGAGAAACACAGCTGGATGGGACCTAAGGCTAGACACACGTGGGCCTGAGAGAGTTGGTGAGGCTGGGCCAGCAAATGGAGCCCCTTTAGAGAAATACTGCCTGGTCCCCATTCCATGCGTCCCAAATGTCCAGGTGCAGGGGACCCATCCTACAGCTAAAACATGCATGGGACACCCAGAGGATGGTACACTACCTGATCGGGAAGAGTTTGGAAAAGGCATCTCATATACGCATCTCCTGCTGGTCAGCCTCCCCTCTCCAGCCTCTTTGCTAACCATCTCCCGACTTGGGGAAGTCAGCACCTTCAACATCCTGTTTCGCACAGTTTGGAATTTGTCCGGAGCATGAAGCGGAAAGGAGCGAACCAATGAGACACAAGCTCTACGTGTTTGGACAGGCACATGCCACTCTAATTTCCAATCAGGAAGAGGATTCCACCAAAGGCACAACTTGACCCTGGAACCAGAATATGACTTGAAGCAAACCTGCTCTTTTGTGGCCAGTCACCAAAAACACAAATTGAAAAACGTACCTCAGGGGCACTGCAATTCACAAACCTTCAGACTTGTGAATAATACCTATCATGGGAAAATTTCTTGAGTATGTCTTCTAATAAGGATTTGTAAGCAAGGAACAACTGCAGGAAACGGATTTCAAGAGGTAGATTGGACTCGCCCTTAAAGCACTTGAAAGCGGCTGAACTTCGCCAATGATGCAGTTGGCCAAAAAGGGCGTATGCGTTTTTCCTGAATGTATTCAGGAAAAACGCATACGTTTTGTTTGGCCAACCAAACAGGCAGGCAATGCATATCAACACTACAAAGAGGTATCACTTCGCAAAAGCCAGAAGGGCCATCCCCACAAAGTGAAATAACCAGAAATGCAGGACAGGGCATTGAGAAATGGAACCCTGTTACGCTGATGGTGCGAATGTAAATTGCCAACGGCCACTCTCGAGAAGTGTATGGTGTTTCCTAAAATATCTAAACAACCGAGTAAAGTGCCTACGGCACTTCCTCTCATGGGCATATATCTTGGGAAAACCAAAACTCGACAGGACACAGGCACCCAACGTTTAGTGCTGCTCTGTTTACAAAAGCCTCGACTTGAATGGAACATAAACGTCCTTGGAAAGAAAAAATGGATAAAGAAGATGTCGTAGTTATGTACAATGCCATATTACTCAGCCATGAAATCAATGAAATAAGGCCAGTTGCAGCAACTTGGGTGGACTTATCTACAATCGTCCTAAGTGACATAAGTCAGACAGAGAAAGACACTTGCCATAAGATATGATTTATAGCTGGAATCTAAAAAATGGCTATACATGGACTGAAATACAAAACAAAACTGTCACACATTTAGAAAACAAACTTATAGCTGGTAAAGGGGAAAGGTAGGGTGGGGAGATGCGTAAACCAGGAGGTTGAAATTAGCATGCATACCGTTCCATAGAACAAATAAGTAATCGACGAGACCAACAGTATAGCTCAGGGAAGTGCACTCAGCACACTGTAGTCAACTGAAAAGAATATAGAAGACTTTAAGAATCTGAAAAAGAATTTATTGATGTTTCTCATTAAGTGAATCAAGTGCTCGTACAGCAGCAGGAAACACAGCATTACGAATCAACGAAACCGCATTACAAAAATAAATTACCGAAAAGAAAGAAAAGACAGGGACAGAGAGCGAAATTCTTACAAAATTCGTTCAGGGGCTGTACTGCAACCTGGATTGACCACATCCAGACCCACAGCTGGATTGGACCTAAGGCTGGACACTCGTGGCGCTGAGAGCCTTGGTAAGGATGGGCCAGCAAATGGAGCCCCTTTAGAGGAATACTGTCTGGTCCCCATTCCAAGCATCTCAAATCTCCTGGTGCAGGGGAGTCTTCCTAAGCTAAAACATGCCTGGGACATGCAGAGAATTGTACACCATCTGATCAGGAAGAGTTTGGAAAAGGCACCTCATATACTCATCTCCTGGTGGTCAGCTTCCCCACTCCAGACATGTTGCTAACCATCTCCCGACTTGGGGAAGTCAGCACCTTCAACATCCTGTTTCACACAGTTTGGAATTTGTCCAGAGGATGAAGCAGAAGGGGGCGAACCAATGAGAGACAAGCCATAGGTACTTGGACAGCCACATGCCACTCTAATTTCCAATCAGGAAGAGGAAGTGATCAAAGGCTTAGCTTACCCCTGGAACCAGAATAGGACTTGTAGCAATCCTGCACTTTTGTGGCCAGTTGCCACAAAAACAAGTTGAAAAATGGAGCTCAGGGGCACTGCGATTCACAGACCTGCAGACTTGTACATGATACATATCGGCGAAAAATGCCTTGAGGTAGGTCATCGAAAAGGACTTGGAAGCAAAGCAGACTTGCAGGAAAGGGATTTCAAGAGGTAGACTGGACTCGCCATTAAAGCACATGAAATGCGGCTGAACTTCGCCAATGATGCAGTTGGCCAAGAAGGGCGTATGCGTTTTTCCTGAATATATTCAGGAAAAATGCATATGCCCTTTTTGCCCAACAAAACAGGCAGGCAGTGCAAATCAACAATACAAGAGATGTCACTTCGCAATAGTTAGAAGGGCCATCCTCACAAAGTGTAAAAAACAGAAATGCACGACAGGGCTTGGAGAAAGGGAGTTCTGTTACGCTGAAGGTGTGAATTTAAGTTGCCAATGGCCACTGTGGAGAAGGGTACTGTGTTTCCTAAGAAATCTAAAAAACCGAGCTACAGAGCCTACGGCACTTCCACTCATGGGCATATATCTTGGGAAAACCAAAAATCGACAGGACACAGGCACCCAACGTGTAGTGCTGCTCTGTTTATAAAAGCCTCCACTTGGATACAACCTAAATGTCCTTGGAAAGAAAAAATGGATAAAGCAGATGTGGTACTTATGTACAATGGCATATTACTCAGCCTTGAAATCAGTGAAATTAGGCCACTTGCAGCAAATCGGATGGACTTATATACGATCGTCCTAAGTGACATAAGTCAGACAGAAAAAGACACATAACATATCACTTATAGCTGGAATCTAAAAATGGCTACACTTGAACTAAATTACAAAACAGAAACTGTCACACATTTAGAAAACATACTTATGGCTGCTAAAGGGGAAAGGTGGGGTGGGGAGAGGCATAAACCTGGAGGTTGAAATTTGCATAGATAACGTTCCATAGCACAAATATGTAATCAGCAAGACCAACTGTATAGTTCAAATAACTTCACTCTGCACACTGCAGTCACCAGAAAAGAATATATAAGACTTTTAAGAATCTGAAAAGAACTTACTGATTTCTCTCTTTAAGTGAATCAAGTGTTTGCACAGCAGCAGGAAACGCAGCAATAAAATTCAGCAAAACCACATTACAAAAATAAATTATGAAAAGAAAAAAAAAGACAGTGAGAGAGAGAGAAAGAAATTATTACAAAATTGGTTCAGGGGCTGTGATGCAACCGGATTGACCACATCCAGGCCCACAGCTGGATGGGACCTAAGGCTGGACACTCGTGGGCCTGAGAGACTTGGTGAGGATGCCCCAGCAAATGGAGCCCCTGTAGAGGAATACTGCCTGGTCCCCACTCCATGGGTCCCAAATCTTCAGATGCAAAAGACCCTTTCTACATCTAAAACATGTATGGGACATCCAGAGGGCTGTACACTGTCTGATCAGGAAGAGATTGGAAAAGTCACCTCATCTCCTCATCTCCTGGTGGTCAGCTTAGCCACTCCAGCCTCTTTCCTAACAATCTCCCCACTTGGGGAAGTCAGCACCTTCAACATCCTGTTTATCATAGTTTGGAATCTGTCCGGAGAATGAAGCTGAATGGGCGGGGGGAACCAACGAAAGACAAGCCCTAGGTGTTTGGACAGGCACATGCCACTCTAATTTCCAATCAGAAAAAGGAACTGACCAAATGCTGAGCTTGCCCCCAGAAGCAGAATAGGACTTGAAGCAATCCTGCTCTTTTATGGCCATTTGCCAAAAACACAAGTTGGAAAATGGAGCTCAGGGGCACTGCAATTCACTAACCTAGACGGTTGTAAATGATACCCACTATTGAAAAATGTCTTGAGGTAAGTCATCGAAAAGGACTTGAAAGGAAGTCAGAATTGCAGGAAAAGGCTTTCAAGAGCCAGATGGGACTCGCCATTAAAGTACATGTAAAGCGGCTGAACTTCGCCAATGATGAATTTGGCCAAAACGGGCATATACATTTTTCCTGTATATATTCAGGAAAAACGCTTACGCCCCTTTTGGCCAACCAAACAAGTGGGCAATGCAAATCAATACTACAAAGAGGTGTCACTTCACATGCCTCAGGAGAGCCATCCTCAAAAAATGTAAAAACCAGAAATGCAGGACAGGATGTGGAGAAAAGGGAGCCTTATTATGCTAATGGGGGGAATGTAAATTTCCAATGGCCACTCTGGAGAAGTGTACTGTTTCCTAAAACATCTAAAGAACAGAGCTACATAGCATAGGGCACTTCCACTCATGGGACTATAACTTGGGAAAAGCAAGTATCAACAGGACACAGGCACCCCAACGTTTACTGCTGCTCTGTTCACAAGAACCTCGACTTGGGTACAACTCAAATGTCCTTGGAAGGAAAAAAGGGATAAAGAAGATGTGGTACTTTTGTACAATGGAATAGTACTCAGCTATGAAATCAATGTAATAAGGCCAGTTGCAGCAAGTTGGAGGGACTGAGGTCTCATCATTCTAAGTGACGTAAGTCAGACAGAAAAGAGACTTATCATAAGATATCACTTATCGGTGGAATCTAAAAATGATTACACATGAATTAAATTACAAAAGAGAAAGAGAGTCACACATTTAGAAAACACACTTATGGCTGCAAAGGGGGAAAGGTGGAGTGGGGTGAGCCATAAACCAAGAGGTTGAAAGTAGCACAGAAATCGTTTGCTAGACCAAACATGTAATCGACAGGACCTACTCTATAGCTCAAAGGACTGGACTTAGCACACTCTATTCACCAGAAAAGAATATATCTGACTAGTAAGAATCTTAAAAATAATTTATTGATGTCTCTCTGTAAGTGAATCAATTGGATGTATAGTAGCAAGAAACACAGCATTGAAAATCAGCTATACCCCATTATAAATTACAAAAAACAAACAAAGGCAGTGAGCGAGAGAGAAATTCTTACAAAATTCGTTCAGGGGCTGTGATGGAACCGGGATTGACTACATCTGGCACCACAGCTGGATGGGACCTAAGGCTGGACACTCACTGGGATGAGAGGATTGGTGAGGATAGGTCAGCAAAGGCAGCCCCTTTAGAGTAATACTGCCTGGTACCCATTCCATGGGTCCCAAATCTCCAGGTGCAAGGGAATCTTCCAACAGCTAAAACATGCATGGGACACACAGAGTGTGGTACAGTCTGATCGGGAAGAGTTTGGAAAAGGCACCTCATCTCCTCATCTCCTGGTGCTCGGGTTCTCCTCACCAGCCTCTTTCCTAACAATCTCCCTACTTGGGGAATCAGCACCTTAAAACATCCTGTTTCGACAGTTTGGAATTTGTCCGGAGGATGAAGGGGAAGGGGCGGATCCAATGAGAGACAAGCCCTAGGTGCTTGGACAGGCACACGTCACTAATTTCCAATCAGTAAGACAAATTGACCAAAGGCTCAGCTTGCCCCCGGAACCAGAATAGGGCTTGAAGCAATCCTGCTGTTTTGTGGCCACTTTCCAAAAAAAAGCAAGTTGAAAAATGGAGCTCAGGGGCACTGCAATTCAAAAACCTGCAGGGTTGTAAAAGATACCTATCGTTGAATAATGTCTTGAGGTAAGTCATCGAAAAGGACTTGAAACGAAGGCAGAATTGCAGGAAAAGGATTTCAAGAGCCAGATGGGACTCACCATTAAAGCATATATAAAGCAGCTGAACTTCGCCAATGATGAATTTGGCCAAAAAGGGCGTACGCATTTTTCCTGAATATATTCAGGAAAAAACGCATACGCCCCTTTTGACCAACGAAACAAGCGGGCAATGCAAATCAACACTACGAAGAGGTATCACTTCACATCCCTCAGAAGGGCCATCCTCAAAATGTGTAAAAACCACAAATGCAAGACACAGCGTGGAGAAAAGGCAGCCTCTTACGCTGATGGGGGGAATGTAAATTGCCAACGGCCACTCTGCAGAAGTGTATGGTGTTTCCTAAAACATCTAAAAAACAGAGTTAAGAGCCTACAGCACTTCCACTCATGGGCATATATCTTGGGAAAACCAAAAATCGACAGGACACAGCCACCCCAACATTTAGTGCTGCTCTGTTTACAAGAGCCTCAACTTAGGTACAATTTACATGTCCTTGGAAGGAAAAAATGGATAAAGAAGATGTGGTACTTATGTACAATGGAATAGTACTCAGCCGTGAAATCAATGAAATAAGGCCCGTTGCAGCAACTCGGGGGGACTAAGGTACCATCATTCTAAATGACAGAAGTCAGACAGAAAAAGAGACTTATCATAAGATATCACTTATAGCTGGAATCTAAAAATGGCTACACATGAACTAAATTACGAAACAGAAACTGTCACACATTTAGAAAACACACTTACGGCTGCTAAAGGGGAAGGTGGGATGGGTGAGGCATAAACCAGGAGGTTGAAATTAACAAAGATACCGTTCCATAGACAAAATACATAATCAAGAGGACCTACTGTATAGCTCAAAGAACTGGACTCAGCATACTGTTGTCACCGGAAAAGAATATATAAGAATGGTAAGAATCTGAACAAGAATTTATTGATGTCTCTCTTTAAGTGAATCAAGTGGATAGATGTAGAGCAGCAAGAAACACAGCATTGAAAATCAGCTATACCCCATTATAAAATTAAATAACAAGAACAAAAAAAAAAAAAGACAGTGAGAGAGAGAAATTCTTACAAAATTTGTTCAGGGGCTGTGATGCAACCTAGACTGACCACATCAAGACACACAGCTGTATGGGACCTAAGGCTCTACACTCGTTGGTCTGAGAGGCTTGGTGAGGATGGGACAGCAAATGCATCCCTTTTAGAGTAATACTGCCTTGTTCCTATTCCATTGGTCCCATATCTCCAGGTGCAGGGGACCCTTCCTACAGCTAAAACATGCATGGGACATCCAGAGGATGGTACACCGTCTGATTGGGAAGAATTTGGAAAACTCACCTCATCTCCACATCTCCTGGTATTCAGATTCCCCTGTCCAGCTCCTTTCCTTAGAGTCTCCCCACTTTGGGAAGGCAGCACACTCAAGAGCTGGTTTTGCACAGCTTGGAATTTTCCGGGTGAGGAAGGGGAATGAAGGGATGGAATGAGACACAAGCCCTAGATGTTCGGACAGGCATATGCCACTCTAGTTTCCTAATCTGGAAGAAGAATTTCCCTATCCTTCAGGTGCCCCAGTAACCAGAATGGTTCTGTAGAAATCCTGCCCCTTTGTGGCTGATTCCCTAAACAAGTTGAAAACTAGTGCTCAGGGGCACTGCAATTCACAGACATGCAGGGTTGTGATTGATACCTATAATGGAGTCATTTCTTGAGCCAAGTATTCGTAAAGGCCTTGTAAGCAAGGCAGAATTGCAGGAAAGGGATTTCAAGAGGTAGTTTGCACTCGCCATTAAAGCACATGCAAAGCTGCTGAACATCGCCAATGATGCAGTTGGCCAAAAAAGCTGTATGCGTTATTCCTAAATATATTCAGGAGAAACCCTTACTCCCTTTTTGGCCAACAAAACAGGCGGGCAATGCAAATCAATACTACAAAGAGGTATCACTTTGCACCAGTCAGAATGGCCAACCTCACAAAGTGTAAAACCTGAAATGCAGGACAGGGCGTGGAGAAAAGGGAACCCTGACAAGCTGATGGTGGGAATGTAAATTGCTAACAGCCAGTCTGGAGAAGTGAATGGTGATTCCTTAAAAATCTAAAAAACAGAGCTTCAGAGCATATGGTGCTTCCACTCCTGGGCCTGTATCTTGGAAAAAACATAAATTGACAGGACCCAGGCACTCCAACCTTTATGCAGCCCTGTTTACAAGCATCTCTACTTGGAAGCTACCTAAAAGTCCTTGGAAGGAAGAATGGATAAAGAAATTATTGTACATATGCACAATGGAATATTACTCAGCCATGAAATGAATGAAATAAGGCCATTTGCAGCCACTCGGAAGGACCTAGACACATTCATACTAAGTGTCATAAATCAGACAATGATAAATATCATATGATATTACTTACCAGTGGAATCTAAAAATTGATACAAAGGTACTATCTTAAAACACAGAAAGAGAGTCCCAGACTTAGAACACAAACTTATGGTTGCCAAACTGGAAAGGTGTTTTGGAGGCATAAATCATGAGGCTGGAATTAATATGTACATATTTACAGACAGAAAACTTGTAATCAACATGGACCTGCTGTAGAGCACTTGGAACTCTTCTCAACACACTGTAGTAACCTCAATGGGAAAATAATTCTAAAAAGAATATATAGTCATCTATGTATAAATGAATCATGTTGGTGTATATCAAAAATGAACACAATATGGTAAATCAACTATACTCCATTATAAATTTAAAATTGAATTACAGAAAAGAAAAATGATCACTAAATTCGTTTACTCGTGGTGAACTTGCTAGTGTCACATCCCTGGACACAGACCCAATTTGGTCCCAAGGCTGGACTGTTGTGGGCCTGAGGGCCTCGGCAGGATATGCCAGCTACTTCGCCCCCCCTTGAACCTGTAGTACCTGGCTCCCTCCTCATGGGATCACAATCTCCAGATCTAAGTGTGCCCTCATACTACTAAACCAACCCTCTGACACCCAAAGGATGGTGGACTCTCTGGGCTGGATGACATTTGGAAAATCACCTGGTCTCAACATATCCTGGTGTTTGGGTTCCGACCTCCAAACTCCTTCGTTAGGGTCATCCCACTCTGCAAGACAGCACCCTCAACAGGTGATTTTGCAGGGGTTTATACTTGTTCGGGGGATGAAGGGTAAGGGGGAAGAAGGAATGGGACAGAAGCCCTTACATGTTTGGTCAGGCACATTCCACTCTAATTTAAAACCCAGGAACAGGACTTTCCCTACATCTAAGGTTGTGTCAGTAACCAGAGAGGGACAATAGAAATCCTGCCGCCTTCTGTTTCCCATAACAACTCTAAAACTGGACCTTATAGGCACTTCATATTCATAATGCCTGGGGAGCTGTAAATGACAACAGCCCTCAAAAAATGTCTTGGGGTAGGTAATCGAAATAGACTTCAAAACAAGGCAAACTTTCAATAGCCCTGTTTCAAGAGGTAAATTTTACTCACACTTTATTAAAAAAAAGCACATATGAAGATGCTCACCATTGCTTTATGTTAGACAAATGCAAATCAGATGTACAAAGAAGTATCACCTGGAACCATTCAGAATGGCCATCATCAATGTCTACAAACAAGAAATGCTTCAGAGGGTGTGGAAAAAAGGGAAACCTACTACTTTTTTTTTTTTTTTGGCTGTGTTGGGTCTTCGTTGCTGTGCACGGCTTTTCTCTAGTTGCAGCAAGTGGGGGCTACTCATCACTGTGGTGCACAGCCTTCTCATTGCGGTGGATTCTCTTGTTGTGGAGCACAGGCTCTAGGCACACAGGCTTCAGTAGTTGTGGCACATGAGCTCAGTAGTTGTGGCTCATGGGCTCTAGAGCGCAGACTCAGTAGTTGCGGCCCACGGGCTTAGTTGCTCTGCGGCATGTGGGATGTTCCCGGGCCAGGTCTCGAATGTGTGTCCCCTGCATTGGCAGGCGGATTCTTAACCACTGTGCCACCAATACTACACTATTGGTGGCAATGCCAATTGGTAACAGCTACTATGGAGCACAGAATGGAGGTTACCAGTAAAGGGAGGCGGGTGGGATAAATTGGGATTGACATATACCCACTACTATATATGAAAGAGATAACAAATAAGGGCCTACTGTATAGCACAGGGAACTCTACTCAATACTCTGTAATGACCTGTATGGGAAAGGAATCTAAAAAGGATTGGATATATGTATAACTGCTTCACTCTGCTGTGCAGCAGAAAGTAACACAACATTGTAAATCAACTATACTCCAAAAAAACTGAAATTGAAATGAAATGAAATAAAATAAAATAAAATGGAGCTACCAGATAATCCAACAAGTTCACTCCTGTCCGCATATCTGGAGGAAAGCATAAATCGAAAAGACAGATCTTCCCCAATGTTCACTGCAGCACTATTTACAATAGCGAAGACATGGAAGCAACCAAAATGTCCATCAACATATGAACAGGTAAAGAATATGTGGTACATATATATAGTGGAATATGACCCAGCCATAAGATAGAGGAAAATAATACCAATTGCAGTAACATGAATGGATCTAGAGATGACTGTATTAAGTGAAGTCAGACAGAGTAAGACAAATATTGTATGATATCACTTCTAGGTTTCAGAGTAACACAAATATTGTATGATATCACTTCTAGGTGGAACCTAAAAATTGGTACAAATGAACTAACTTACAAAACACAGGCAGACTCACAGACTTGGAAAAGAAACTTACGGTTACCAAAGGGGAAAGGTGGGGGGTAAGGATAAATCAGGAACTTGGGGTAAACACACGAATACTACTATATAACATAGATAAGCAACAAGGATCTACTATATAGCACAGGGAACTCTACTCAATATTCTGGGAATACCTTTATCAGAAAAGAATCTGAAAAAGAATGAATATATGCATATGTGTAACTGAATCACTTGCTGTACATCTGAAACAAACACAACATTGTAAATCAACTATACTCCAATAAAATTTAAATTAAAAACTAAAGAAAATCATCTAAATTTCAAAAGAAAAAAATTCCCATATATTTTTATGGCTTGATAGCTTACTTTTTTAGCGCTCAATATTATCCCATTCCCAGAATATATTAATACTATATCATTTCATTCACCTATTGGAGGACACCTTAGTTTCATTCACATTTTGGCAATATTGAATTAGGTGCTATAAATAACCATATGCAGGTTTTTGTCTGGACAGTATGTTTTAAACTACTTTCAGTAAATATACATGAGAACACTTGCTGGATTGTACAGTAAGGGAATGTTCAATATTATAGCAAGTGTCAATCAGACTACCAAAATAGCTGTATTATATTTCATTTTCACCAATAACAAATGAGATTTCCTATTGTTCCACATCCCCTACAGAATTTGTTCTTGTCATTGTTCACATTTTAGCCATTCTAAGTGTTATAGAGGGGTATGTAATTGTATTTTTAATTTGCTTTTTCACGGCAGCGTGTAATCTGGATTACTCTTCTGTATGCTTACATGCAAAGTGTCTATTTTCTTTGGTGAGGTGTCCATAAAGTATATTGGTCCACATTTTACTTAGGCTGCTTTCATTTTTTTCTACCCAATCTGTATTTATTTTATTTATTTTCATGCCTTATTGCATTAGCAAGGACTTGGAGTAAAATATGGAAAAGGAGTGACGAAAGGGGACATCTTTGCTTCTACCTGAACTTAGTGGAAAAGCTTCATGTTTTTTACCATTAATCATGCTGTAAGATAAAAGTTTCCTGTAGATTTTTGTTATCAACTTGAGAAAGCTCCAGTCTATTTCTTTAACTGAGAGTTTTTATGAAGAATGGGTGTTAGATTTTTTTCAAAGGTCTTCTGAATCTATTGATATGCTAATGATTGTCTTTAGGGTGTTGATATGATGGATATAATTATTTGATTTTAGAATGCTGAACCAGCCTTGCATACCTGGGATTATTCCCTCTCATTCACGATATAAAACTCTCTCAAAACACTGTTGGATTCGATTTGTTAATATTTTGTTGAGGATTTTTGTATTGATGTTCCTGAGAGATATTGGTCAGTTTTCTTTACTATTCATATGCTCCTCTAAGTTTGGGTGCTGTGGTTTTAGTGTCAGACATTCATTTGGGGAGATTCTCAATCATTTTTTAAAGATATTTTCTGTTCTTTGTTATCTTTATTCTCCTCCTGCTATACCCATTATGTATAGGTCATAGCATTTTTCATTGCTCCACAACTATTGATTACTCTGTTCTGTTGATTTCTTTACTGCCCTTTTTCTCTTTTCTTTTGAGATTTAAAGGTTTCTCTTGATACGTCTTCAAGCTCACAGATATTTCTCCTCAGCCAGCTCTTTGACTGCTAAAACAAAATAGGAGAGACTTGGTAATTTATAAACAACAGAATTTTTTTTCTCATAATTGCTGAGGCTGAAAAATGCAAGAACAAGTTACCAGGGGCTTCCCTTGTGCACAGTGGTTAAGAATCTGCCTACCAATGCAGGGGACATGGGTTCGATACCTGGTCCAGGAAGATCCCACATGCCATGGAACAACAAAGCCCGTGCACCGCAAATACTGAGCCTGTGCTCTAGAGCCCAAAAGTCACAAATACTGAGCCCCTGTGCCACAAATACTGAAACCCGAATGCCTACAGCCTGTGCTCCGCAACAAGAGAAGCCACCCAATGAGAAGCCCACACACCGCAACAAAGACCCAACGCAGCCAAAAAATTAATTAATTAATTATTTTTTAAAAAAAAGAACAAGTTGCCAGCTGACTTAGTGTCCTGTGAGGGACAAATTTCTGGTTCATAATGTGGGTCTTCTGGCTCTGCAATAAAATCATGTAATGGGCATAAGATCTTCTGTGTGCTATATTTATTAGGTCACTAATCCCATGTTTGAGGTCTCTGGCCTCATGACCTAATCACCTCCCAAAAGCCCCACCTCCTAATACCATCAACATGGGAGCTGGGTTTCAAAATTTGAAAATTAAAGGGACAAAATGTTTAACAGGGACCACAGAGTTAATGGATTTTTCCTTTCGTGTTAAATGTTTTTCACATTTATGTTTATTATATAATCCCCAAACCCTTGTTTTGTGTCTTTTTTTTTTTTTTGCGGTATGCGGGCCTCTCACTGTTGTGGCCTCTCCCATTGAGGAGCAAAGGCTCCAAACACACAGGCTCAGCGGCCATGGCTCACGGGCCTAGCCGCTCTGCGGCATGTGGGATCTTCCCGGACCAGGGCACGAACCCGTGTCCCCTGCATCAGCAGGCGGACTCTCAACCACTGAGTCACCAGGGAAGCCCCCCTTGTTTTTTTCTTTTAAGATTCTTTTCCCATATAGGCCAGTACAGAGCACTGAGTACAGTTCCCTGCACTATACAGCAGGTCCTTATCAATACTTATCTATTTTATATATAGTAGTGTGTATATGTCAGTCCCAATCCCCCAATTTATCCCTCCCCCACTTATTCCCTGGTAACCATAAATTTGTTTTCTATATCCATGACTCTATTTGTTTTGTAAATAAGTTCATTTGTACCTTTCTTTATTAGATTCCGCATATAAGCAACATCATATGATATCTGTCTTTCTGTGTCTGACTTGCTTCACTCAGTATAACAATCTCTAGGTCCATCCATGTTGCTGCAAAACCCTTAATTGTTAAGAATAACTCAATTTTTTCCAGTATCATCAGCAATTCTTTCTGGCAGACACATGATAACACTTTTAAACAGGGATATTGAGACCAAGGCTACTGACCTGCAAACAAACAAAACATCATTCGTATAGTGAAAACTTTGAACATCAAATGATGAAAGCACTTGGTCTAAATCCTTTTGCACCCACTTCTGACAGAGGGCAGAGGAGTTTGACTCACTAACCATCCTAACATGCACTTCTTCCTAATGGGGTATTCCATCTAAAACTTACAAGAAGCGGGAATGCATCATGGAACACACCAATCTCTACTACAGATTCTGAAGCAGAAAAAGAAAAAGAATAAAAAGAAAAATATGATGAATCCATCCAAAGGGTTCTGTCTACATTGTTACGGTAGTTTCCCTCCCACTGTGAACCCTTTTCAAACCCTATCACTTGAACCTGTTTTTATTTTTTTCAACAACAATAATGTTAATCTGGAGTCACATGCTCCAGTAATATTACACTATCCCTTGTGCAAGTATGTAGGGATTCAAGGAGCTATGGGAGGCTATCATGAGAGGTTGCCTAGAGTAATTAGGACATTTCATTTAATGTTGGCTCTTCTCCCTAAGATGTCTGCTGTCCTCTTCTTCTTGTAGCTACTAGCATTGAGAAAGTGACCAAGATAAGGCCCTTCTCTTTTACTGCCCATGAATGCAGCTGTGATTAACCCCAAAGACCTTGGTGCTTCCAGAATCCCCTGAACCTACTGACCCTCCATGCATGGCACCACATAGAAAAGGATGGTGACATGTATACTTGTATAAAGCATGCTATAAAATGTTTGGTTCTTCCCTTCCTCATAATTCCAAAGAATACATTTCTTTGGATTTCTGCTTAATGCTGCTGGAGTTGGTACATAAGTTGAGGGAGGTATCACGGCACAACAAAAGAGAGGGTAACTGCACAGAAAATACAAGCAGGTACATTTTTGTGTAGTTTCAAGCAGCTTATTTGCTATATCAACCATGGTGACATGTTGACCCTTCCTCTTTCTACTAGTAGTACAACAAACAAATAAATATAGAGGCTATTTAAGCTGCTTGCTTTATCCCCACCTCTCACAATTGATCTGCATTCACATATAGGGCAATGAAGGGCCCTTAAATACCATCTTACCCAATACTTGAGAACTAAAGAATGCCCAAATTTTTCCAGGGATTATTTTCATATTCCCCCATCAGGCCTATGAAGGAATCTTACCTATTGTGTTTAATGAAGTCATATCTCTGAGACGGCATCCCATCATCACCAAAACTGGAAAGAAATTTGAAGGGTCTTAGATTTTACCATATTTGAAATTCCAATATTTTAGCCTGACAAGTTCTTGGATTTTAGAAAAAAATATTTTAAATGAGACAAAAAATCATTTTTATGACACAAAAAGACAGCAATAGTTTTATGTTTTTATCTCTTCCACTTGCACACAAAAGTCTCATGGGGTTATGTAAAGCAGTCCTGTTGGGTGCTGTGCATGGTGCAAGTATGGATTAAAGCTTAGGAATCTTAAGCTTCAGTCACCTGAAACATTTTTTTTTTCTTTTTTTGCGGTACATGGGCCTCTCACCGCTGTGGCCTCTCCTGCCGTGGAGCACAGGCTCCGGACGTGCAGGCCCAGCGGCCATGGCTCACGGGCCCAGCCGCTCCGCGGCATGTGGGATCCTCCCAGACCAGGGCACGAACCCGCATCCCCTGCATCGGCAGGCGGACTCTCAACCACTGCGGCACCAGGGAAGCCCTGAAACTTTTAAATTAGGATGCAAGCAATCCTGCCCAACATTTGAACAGAGCAAGACACTGTCTTTATTTTATTTGTTAGGTAATTAATCTGTCTTTTGCCCCAAGGAGAGAAACAACTGGCATCTTCCATCAATGTGTTGTACAAAAATCTTTGAACACAGAGTGCAAGCAGAGGCTGATACAAGATGTGAAAAAAAAAAAAAGAGAGACCCTTGTGGCATTTTCTCCTAACTTATTGAAATCTCCCATTTAAAATGTGGGAATAATCAATCTTCTGAGGAAAAAGGCCCA
Source organism: Delphinapterus leucas (assembly GCF_059928025.1). Lineage (NCBI taxonomy): Eukaryota > Metazoa > Chordata > Mammalia > Artiodactyla > Monodontidae > Delphinapterus > Delphinapterus leucas. The sequence goes on from NW_028322285.1 coordinate 961,297, forward strand.
AGGAAGGTTTTTGCATCTGTGGAATAATGGGATTGCTAAAGATTTCAGGAGGCAAGATGAATTAGTGAGAATGACCATGAGAAATCAGAGAAAAGTCAGATCCATGGATGAAGTGATGTTTACCTCTGTGAATCAATGAGAGGTAGGAGCAAATGAAAAGAAAGCTGAATACAACTTTTTCTGAATAAATGTAACATTTTAGCTGTCATAGAAAAAATTAATTTTCACTATGATACAACAAACTTAGAAAGTTAACTTAAAGCATAATAATTAGATTTATTGAAGAAACGAAAACATCTTTGTGGTTTAGAATAATGTGCTCTGCTACAGAGAAGAAGACTACTTAAATAAATAGAAATAAGTCTAAATAAATAAATAAAGAGGAAAATTATAAATTAGATGTTATTAACATTATAAACTGACATTCATGTAAAGAAAGAGAAGGAGAGACAGAGAGAAGAACTCATATCAAGCATATATAAAAAACTCCTAAATAAGAAGTCTTCAGATGTTGGAAAAAAAAAGTCTTCAATAAGAAATGTAATAGCAAAAATGGGGAAAATATAGCAAAAGATATTTCAAAAAAGACAGTACAGAATGATAAGTAAACATATCAAAAGATGCTTGGCTTCTTAGTAGTCAATTAAATGCAACAAAAGTGATACCTGGAATTATCACTCACCAACCAGAAAGTTCAAATGAAAATGACAGGTATTATCAAGTTTGACAAGAATGTGTATAACCCTTGAATCTCATTCACTGCTGCTGAGGATGAAAAATCACACAAATGTTTTGAAAATATTTAGAACTATCTAAAACATAAACACATGAAAGCTATGACTCAAAAATTTTACTACTACATATATACTGAACAATAATTTATACACATACCACCAAAGCTCAAGTTCTAGAATTTATATACCAGTGCTATTCTCAATAGACACAAACTGAAAATCACTCATATTTTAATACACATTGGAATAAATTAATAGTTAAATGTTTACACTATGGAATACTATGCAACAGTGGCGATGCATGATCACAACAACAGGCAACTATATAGGTATATTCACAAACAAGGAATAAAAAATCCCAGCCCAAAAGTGTTTATACTGTGTCAAAACATTTATATAAAATACAAAATACAGGTAAAGTGGTCTTTTTCTTAGATACCAGAACAATATTAAACCTTAAGGGGAGTCACTAGAATGGGACCAGGGGGCCTCTGAGTATTTGGCAATTTTCTGTGTCTTTATCTAGAAGCTATGTATAGAGTGTATTCAGATTCTGAATTTTCTGAAATTTGTCATTTCCTTACAAATCGTGCATCTTTTTAGTTGTTTTTTATACATAACCAAAAGTAAAAACGATAGACTAGGGAAAGTAATTATATTATCATTTTAATATCCATGCTTTTCAAGGTGGAAGCGAAAGGTATTAAATACTGACACTGTGATTATTTCTTAAAAGTAAGCTGAAAATTTGAGATTAATAGATAAGACATACTTCTTCATATATAATCCTCAAAGAGGAGGGGTATAAAAGAGTATTATTTTTTTTAATTTAATACAGAATAGTTAAGATAGAAAATAATGAAAACAGACTAGATTTAAAAAGGAGCACACTGGACTTCCCTGGTGGCACAGTGGATAAGAATTTGCATACCAATGAAAGGGACAGGGGTTCAATCCCTGGTCTGGGAAAATGCCACAAGCCGCAGAGCAACTAAGCCCGTGTGCTACAACTACTGAGCCTGCACTCTACAGCCCGCAAGCCACAACTATTGCGCTTGCATGACACAACTACTGAAGCCCATGCACCTAGAGTCCATACTCCACAACAAGAGAAAGCACTACAAGGAGAAGCCCATGCAACACAACGATGAGTAGCCCCCACTCGACACAACTAGAGAAACCCTGTGCAGCAACGAAGACCCAATGCAACCAAAAATAAATAAAATGAAATCTTCTGACTTCGAAGATGACTCACTCACGTGGCTGTAGGTAGGAGACCTCAGTTGCTTGCCACATGGATCTCTCCTTAGGGCTGCTTGAGTGTCCTCATGACATGGCAGCTGGCTTACCCCAGGATGAGTGATCTAGCAGAAAACAAAGCAGAAGCTGCAATGTCTTTTATGACCTACCTTTGGAAGCAGCACTTCGTCATTTATGCAATGTCTTATTAGTTAAACAGCCAGCCCTTTTCAGGTGCGAAGGGCCACACAGGTGCATGAAGACTGGGAGATAAATAGGGGATAATTAGGGCCATCTTGGAGGCTGGCTACCAAAGTGGCTGACTCGCTGAAGACTGAATTTTGTTTTCTTAACTTCTGGAGAGAAAATGGTCAGTGAACCCCATTAGTGGTATTTGAGATGTACCAAAGCTACCTCTTGCTCTCATCCCCAGTCGTGAGGCTGACAGGGTCTTGGTGCTCCGGTCGGGTGTCAAGCCTGTGCCTCTGAGGTGGGACAGCCGAGTTCAGGACATTGGTCTACCAGAGACCTCTGGTGCCATGTAATATCAAACGGTGAAAGCTCTACCAGAGATCTCCATCTCAATGCTAAGACCCAGCTGCACTCAAAGACCAGCAGGCTCCAGTGCTGGGCACCGCATGCCAAACAACTATCAAGACAGGAACACAGCCCCACCCATTAGCAGAGAAGCCGCCTAAAATTATAATAAGGTCACAGACAGCCCAAAACACATGACTGGACGCAGGCCTGCCCACCAGAAAGACAAGATCGAGGCCCACCCACCAGAACAAAGGCACCAATCACCTTCACCAGAAAGCCTACACAACCCACTGAACCAACCTTAGCCACTGGGGGCAGACACCAAAAACAACTGGAACTACGAACCTGCAGCCTGTAAAAAGGAGACCCCAAACAGAGTCCCCAAAGACAAATGAGAAGACAGAGAAAAACAAAGCAGATGAAGGAGCAAGGTAAAAACCCACCAGACCAAACAAATGAAGAGGATATAGGCAGTCTACCTGAAAAAGAATTCAGAGTAATGATAGTAAAGATGATCCCAAATCTTGGAACTAGAATGGAGAATATATAAGAAATGTTTAACAAGGACCTAGAAGAACTAAAGAGTAAACAAACAATGATGAACAACACAATAAATGGAATTAAAAATTCTCTAGAAGGAAACAATAGCAGAATAACTGAGGCAGAAGAATGGATAAATGACCTGGAAGATAAAATAGTGGAAATAACTATCACAGAGAAGAATAAAGAAAAAAGAATGAAAAGAACTGAGGACAATCTGATACAGCTGTGGGACAACATTAAATGCACCAGCATTCGAATTATAGGGGTCTCACAAGAAGAAGACAAAAAGAAAGGGATTGAGGAAATATTTGAAGAGATTATAGTTGAAAACTTCCCTAATATGGGAAAGGAAATAGTTAAGCAAGTCCAGGAAGTGCAGAGAGTCCCATACAGGATAAATCCAAGGAAAAACATGCCAAGACACATATTAATCAAACTATCAAAAATTAAATACAAAGAAAAAATATTAAAACCAGCAAGGGAAAAACAACAAATAACATACAAGGGAATCCCCACAAGGTTAACAGCTGATCTTTCAGCAGAAACTCTGTAAGTCAGAAGGGATGGCAGGACATATTTAAAGTGATGAAAGGGGAAAACCTACAACCAAGATTACTCTATGCAACAAGGATCTCCTTCAGATTCCATAGAGAAATTAAAATCTTTACAGACAAGCAAAAGTTAAGAGAATTCAGCACTACCAAACCAGCTTTACAAAAAATGCTAAAGGATCTTCTCTAGGCAGGAAACACAAGGGAAGGAAAAGACCTACAATAACAAATCCAAAACAATTAAGAAAATGGGAATAGGAACATACATATTGATAACTACCTTAAATGTAAATGGATTAAGTGCTCCAACCAAAAGACATAAGACTGGCTGAATGGATACAAAAACAAGACCTGTATACATGCTGTCTACAAGAGACCCACTTCAGACCTAGGGACACATACAGACTGAAAGTGAGGGGACGGAAAAAGATATTCCTGCAAATGGAAACCAAAAGAAAGCTCGAGTAGCAAATGTCATGTCAGACAAAATAGACTTTAAAATAAAGACTATTACAGGAGACAAAGAAGGACAGTACATAATGATCAAGGGATCAATCCAAGAAGAAGATATAACGATTGTAAATATTTATGCACCCATAATAGGAGCACCTCAATACATAAGTCAAACACTAACAGCCATAAAAGGGGAAATCGACAGTAACACAATCATAGTAGGGAACTTTAATGCCACACTTTCACCAATGGACAGATCATCCAAAATGAAGATAAATACGGAAACACAAGCTTTAAATGATACATTAAACAAGATGGACTTAATTGATATTTATAGGACATTCCATCCAAAAACAACATAATAGACTTTCTTCTCAAGTGCTCGTGGAACATTCTCCAGGATAGATCATATCTTGGGTCACAAATCAAGCCTTGGTAAATTTAAGAAAGTTGAAATCGTATCAAGTATCATTTTCAACCAGAAAGCTATGAGACTAGATATCAATTACAGGAAAAAATCTGTAAAAAATTACAAAATCGTGGACGCCAAACAATACAGTACTTAATAACCAAGAGATCACTGAAGAAATAAAAGAGGAAATAAAAAAATACCTAGAAACAAATGACAGGAAAACATGATGACCCAAAACCTAGGGGATGCAACAAACGCAGTTCTGAGAGGGAAGTTTATAGCAATACAATCCTACCTCAAGAAACAACAAACATGTGAAATAAACAAGCTAACCTTACACCTAAAGCAATTAGAGAAAGAAGAACAACAACAACAAAAAAAACCCAAAGTCAGCAGAGGAAAGAAATCATAAAGATCAGATCAGAAAAAAAATGAAAAATAAATGAAGGAAACAGCAGCACAGATCAATAAAACTAAAGGCTGGTTGTTTGAGAAGATAAACAAAATTGGTAAACCATCAGCCAGACTCATCAAGAAAAATAGGGAGAAGACTCAAATCAATAGAATTAGAAATGAAAAAGGAGAAGTAACAACTGACACTGCAGAAAAAAAACAGGATCATGAAAGATTACTACAAGCAACTATATGCCAATAAGATGGACAACCTGGAAGAAACAGACAAATTCTTAGAAATACACAACCTTCTGAGACTGAACCAGGAAGAAATAGACAATATAAACAGAACAAACACAAGCACTGAAATTGAAACTGTGATTTAAAAATCTTCCAACAGGCCTTCCCTGATGGCGCGGTGGTTGAGAGTCTGCCTACCTATGCAGGGGACACAGGTTCGTGCCCCGGTCTGGGAGGATCCCACATGCCGCGGAGTGGCTGGGCCCGTTAGCCATGGCCACTGAGCCCGCGCGTCCGGAGCCTGTGCTCCGCAATGGGAGAGGCCACAGCAGTGAGAGGCCCGCGTACTGCAGAAAAAAAAGAAAAAACAAATCTTCCAACAAACAAAAGCCCAGGACCAGATGGCTTCACAGGCGAATTCTATCAAACATTTAGAGAAGAGCTAACACCTATCCTTCTAAAACTCTTCCAAAATATAGCAGAGGGAGGAACTCTCCCAAACTCATTCTATGAGACCTCCATCTCACTGATATCAAAACCAGACAAAGACGTCACAAAAAAAGAAAACTACAGGCCAATACACTGATGAACATAGATGCAAAAATCCTCAACAAAATACTAGCAGACAGAATCCAACAGCAAATAAAAGGATCATACACCATGATCAAGTGGGGTTTATCCCAGGGATGCAAGGATTCTTCAATACACACAAATCAATGTGATACACCATATTAACAAACTGAAGGATAAAAACCGTATGATCACCTCAACAGATGCAGGAAAAGCTTTTGAAAAAATTAAATACCCATTTATGAAAAAAAGCCTCCAGAAAGTAGGCATAGAGGAAACATTCCTTAACATAATAAAGGCCATATATGATTAACCCACAGCCAACATTGTTTTCAGTGGTGAAAAACTGAAACCATTTCCACCAAGATCAGGAACAAGACAAGGTTGCCCACTCTCACCCCTATTATTCAATATAGTTTTGGAAGTTTTAACCATGGCAATCAGAGAAGAAAAAGAAATAAAAGGAATTCAAATCAGAAAAGAAGAAGTTAAGCTGTCACTCTTTGCAGATGATATGATAATATACATAGAGAATCCTAAAGATGCTACCAGAAAACTACGAGAGTTAATCAATGAATCTGGTAAAGTTGCAGGGTACAAAATTAATGCACAGCTATCTCTTTCATTTCTATACACTAAAGATGAAAAATCTGAAAGAGAAATTAAGGAAACACTCCCATTTACCACTGCAGCAAAAAGAATAAAATACCTAGGAATAAACCTACCTAAAGAGACAAAAGACCTATACTCAGAAAACTATAAGACACTGATGAAAGAACTCAAAGATGACACAAATAGTTGGAGAGTTATACCATGTTCTTGGATTGGAAGAATCAACGTTGTGAAAATGACTATACTACCCAAAGCAATCTACAGATTGAATGCAATCCCTATCAAACTACCAATGGAATTTTTCAGAGAACTTGAACAAAAAATTTCACAGTTTGTATGGAAACACAAAAGAACCCGAAGAGCCAAAGCAATATTGAGAAGAAAAACACAGCTGGAGGAGTCAGGCACCCTGACTTCAGACTATACTACTAAGCTACAGTAATCAAGACAGTATGGTACTGGCACAAAACAGAAATATAGATCACTGGAACAGAGAGAAAGCCCAGAGATAAGTCCATGCACAAAAGGTCAACTTATTTTTGATAAAGGAGACAAGAATATACAATGGAGAAATCACAGCTTCTTCAATAAGTGCTGCTTGGAAAACTGGACAGCTACAGGTAAAAGAGTGAAATTAGAAGACTCCCTAACACCATACACAAAAATAAACTCAAAATGGATTAAAGACCTCAATGTAAGGCCAGAGACTACCAACCTCTTAGAGGAAAACATAGGCAGAACACTCTGTGACATCAATCACAGCAAGCTCCTTTTTGACCAACCTCCTAGAGAAATGGAAATAAAACCAAAAATAAACAAATGGGACCTAGTGAAACTAAATGCTTTTGCACAGCAAAGGAAAACATAAACAATACGAAAAGACAACTGTCAGAATAGGAGAAAATATTTGCCAATGAAGCAACTGACAAAGGCTTAATCTCCAAATTTTACAAACAGCTCATGCAGCTCAATATCAAAAACAAACAACCCAAGCCATAAATGGGCAGAAGACCTAAACAGACACTTCTCCAAAGAAGATATGCAGATTTCCAACAAATATATGAAAGGATGGTAAACATCACTAATCATTAGAGAAATGCAAATCAAAGCTAAAATGAGGTGTTACCTCACACAGGTAACAATGGCCATCATCAAAAAAATTTCAAACAATAAATGCTGCAGAGGTGGGGAGAAAAGAGAATCCTCTTGCAGTGCTGGTGGAAATGTAAATTGATACAGTCACTATGGAGAGCAGTATGGAGGTTCCTTAAAAAGCTAAAAATACAACTACCATATGACCCAGCAATCCCACTACTGGGCATATACCCTGAGAAAACCATAATTCAAAAAGAGTCATGTTCCACAATGTTCATTGCAGCTCGATTTGCAATAGCCAGGAAATGGAAGCAACCTAAGTGTCCATCAACAGATGAATGGATAAAAAGATGTTGCACATCTTCAATATACAATGGAATATTACTCAGCCATAAAAAGAAATGAAATTGAGTTATTTGTAGTGAGGTGGATGGACCTAGATTCTGTCATACAGAGTGAACTAAGTCGGAAAGAGAAAAACAAATACTGTATGCTAACACATATATATGGAATCTAAAAGAAAAAGAAAAAAAATGGTTGTGAAGAACCTAGGGGCAGGACAGAAACAAAGACGCAGACGTAGAGAATGGACTTGAGGACAAGGCGAGGGGGAAGGGCAAGCTGGGACGAAGTGAGAGAGTGGCATGGATTTATATATACTACCAAATGTAAAATAGCTAGTAGGAAACAGCTGCATAGCACAGGGAGATCAGCTCAGTGGTTTGTGACCACCTAGAGGGGTGGCATACAGAGGGTGGGAGGGAGAAGCAAGAGTGAAGAGTTATGGGGATATATGTGTATGTATATGTATAGCTGATTCACTTTGTTATAAAGCAGAAACTAACACACCATTGTAAAGCAATTATACTCCAATAAAGATGTTAAAAAATAAATAATTAAATAACACCCCAAAATTAAATCTTTAAAAAAATAAAAAAGAGCACACAATAACATGGTAACTCTAAACCTAAGTATTTTCAGTAAAATAGTAAATGTAAATGGATTAATATCTCCTAATAAAGTGTAATTTTTTATATTATGTGCAACTAAATTTATATATACAGGTAAAATAAAAGAATTAAATTAGAAAGGAGAATACATTCCATGTATTTAAAAACAATTAGCATATAATATGCATCTTAGATAAAGTAGTCTTTAAGTTTAGAATAGTTTGTCATTATTGTAATTAGTATTATTATCCCAATTTCTTAAACAATATTTCAACACTTTTTCTATTTGAAAAAATATTTTAATACTTTTTTCTTTGCTTTTTTGTGGTGTAATACATGGTAAATATTTAGGTGTTAACATAATCTAAAAATGTATGTTGTTTTTTTACAGCCAACAAAAACTGAATCAAGAAGAAATAGATAACTTGAACAGACTAATCACTAAAAGCGAAATAGAATCTGTAATTTAAAAAAACTCCCTACAACAAAAGTCCAGGTTCAGGTGGTTTCACAGGCAAATTCTACCAAATACACAAAGAAGAACTTACATTGATTCTTCTCAAACTCTTTGAATAGACTGAAGAGGAAGGAATACTTCCAAAGACATTCTATGAAGCCACCATCACCCTAATATCAAAACCAAATGTGGGGGACTTTCCTGGTGGCACAGTGGTTAAGAATCCGTCTGCCAATGCAGGGGACACGGGTTCGAACCCTGGTCTGGGAAGATCCCACATGCCACGGAGCAACTAAGCCTGTGCACCACAACTACAGAGCCTGCACTCTACAGCCCGCGAGCCACAACTACTGAAGCCCACGTGCCTAGAGCCTATGCTCCGCAACAAGAGAAGCCACTGCAATGAGAAGCCTGTGCACCACAACGAAGAGTAGTTCTCGCTCACCGCAACTAGAGAAAGCCCACGCACAGCAATGAAGACCCAATGCAGCCAAAAGTAAATAAATAAATAAATTTATTAAAAACAAAAACAGATGGGGACTTTTCTGGCAGTCCAGCAGTTAAGATTTCTCCTTCCAGTGCAGGGGGTGTGGGTTCAATCCCTGGTTGGGGAGTTAAGATCCCACATTCCTCACAAACAAGAAACCAAAACATAAAACAGAAGCAATATTGTAACACATTCAATAAAGACTTTAAAAAAAACATAAAGACACTACCAAAAAAGAAAATTTCAGGCCAATATCTTTGATAAATATAGATGCAAAAATTCTCAACAGAATGTTAGAAAACTGAATCCGACAACACATAACAAAATCATACACCATGACCAAATTTGATTCACCCAGGGTCACAAAGTTGTTTCAACATATGCAAATCAATCAACGTGATACACCCCATCAACAAAGGAAAAACAAAAAACAAATGATCATCTCAACAGATGCCGAAAAAGCATTTGAAAAACTTCAACATCCATTCATGATAAAAACGCTTACCAAAGTGGGTATAGAGGGAACATATCTCAACATAATAAAAGCTATTTATGACAAACCCACAGCCAATATAATACTCAATGTTCATAAGCTGAAAGCCTTCCCACTAAAATCTGGAACAAGACAAGGATGCCCACTCTCACCTCTTCTCTTCAATATAGTATTGGAAGCCCTAGCCACAACAATCAGACAAGAAAAAGAAAAAAAATCTAACCAAATGGAAGGGAAGAGTTAAAGTTGTCATTATATGCAGATGACATGATAATATATATAAAGGAAACCCTAAAATATTCCACACAAAAACTACTAGAACTGATAAACAAATTCAACAAAGTAGCAGGATACAAGATTAACATACATAAATTCATTGCATTAAAAAAAATTTATTTTGGCTGCATTGTGCCTTCATTGCCGTGCACGGGCTTTCTCTAGTTGTGGCCAGTGGGGGCTACCCTTCATGCAGTGGGTGGGCTTCTCATTGCAGTGGCTTCTCTTGTTGCGGACCATGGGCTCTAGGCATGCGGGCTTCAGTAGCTGTGGCACACGGGCTCAGTAGTTGTGGGCTCTAGAGTGCAGGCTAAGTAGTTGTGGCACATAGGTTTAGTTGCTCCATGGCATGTGGGATCTTCCTGGACCAGGGCTCGAACCCGTGTCCCCTGTATTGGCAGGCAGATTCTCAAATACTGAGCCACCAGGGAAGTCCCTGGTTGCATTTCTTTACACTAACAATGAAGTATCAGAAAGGGAATGTAAACAAACTATCCCTTTTTAAATGACATCAAAAAAATAAAATACTTAGGAATAAATCTCACCAAGGAGGTGAAAGATTTATGTGCTGAGAACTACAAAACATTAGTAAAGAAAACTGAAGATGATTCAAAGAAATGGAAAGACATCCCACGCTCTTGGACGAGAAGAATTAACAGTGTTAAAATGGCCATACTACCCAAAGCAATCTACAGATTTAATGTGATCCCTATCAAATTACCTAACACATTTTTCACAGACCTAGAATAAATAATCCTAAAATGTATTTGGAACCATAAAAAGTCAGAATTGTCAACACAATCCCGAGGAAAAAGAACAAAGCAGGAGGCATAACCCTCCCTGACTTCAGACAATACTAAAAGGTTACAGTAATCAAAACTGCATGGTATTGGCACAGAAAGAGATGTATGGATCAATGGAATAGAGAGCCCAGAAAAAAACCCACGCACCTATGGTCAATTAACCTTCGACAAAGGAGGCAAGAATATACAATGGAGAAAAGACAGTCTCTTCAGCAAGTGGTTTTTTTGAAAGTTGGACAGCTGTATGCAAATCAGTGAAGTCAGAACATACCATCACACCATACACAAAAAATAAACTCAAAACGTCTTATATGCTTAAATATAAGATATGGCACCTTAAAACTCCTAGAAGAGAACATAAGCAAAACACTCTCTGACATAAATCATACCAAAGTTTTCCTAGGTAGGTCTCCCCAGGCAGTACAAATACAGTAAGTCACCTACATACGCACCTTCAAGTTGCAGACTTTCAAAGATGCAAACGTCCATTCGCATCCAATCATGTAAGTTAGTTCACGTGTCTGGCATACATTGTCACGTGTGTGCATCCTCTATAAGTGGTTATGCTTTTGTGTACTTTACAGTACTGTATAGAGTACAGTAGTACAGTACATTTATTTCAAGCCCAAGATGTCTGGAAGCAAGCGTAAAAGCAGTGGTGATGTAGCTGGTACTGCTAAGAAGCGCTAAGCGATAATGATGGAAACAAAAGTGAAAATAATTGAGAGTGGAGCGAGGCAAAAAGATGTTAGACATCTCTCATGCTTATAACATGAATCATTCAACCACTGGCACGATTCTAAAGAACAAAGACAAGATCATGGAACATGTGGAGTCTGCTGTACCAATGATGTTGACAAAATATCGAAGAAGCATGGAAAAGTGATGGAGGAGATGGAGAAACTTCTCAGTGTGCAGATGCAGGATCAACATCAGCGCTGAGTCCTGCTCAGCTTAATGCTGATTCAAGAGAAAGCTAAAAGTCTTTATGAAGACTTGAAGAAGAAACACGGCAAAGAATCAGAGGGCACATCATTTAATGCCAGCCATGGCTGGTTTCATCAGTTCAAGGCTAGAGCCAACCTTCACAACGTAAAAGTAAGTGGAGAGGCAGCAAGTTCAGATAGGGTAGCTGTCCAGGAACTTCATGAAACACTTTGAGAAATTATTGATGATGGTGTGTATTTACCCAATCAGGTTTTTAATGTGGATGAGACACAACTGTACTGGAAGAGGATGCCGGACTGAAGTTACATCAGTAACTAGGAAAAATTGATGCCGGGCTATAAAGCAGCAAAGGATAGGCTAACTGTTGTTTAGTGGCAATGTTCTGGTGATATGAAGCTGAAGCCTCTCTTCATATCACTCAGAGAACCCAAGAACCCTTAAAAACTTAGGCAAGGGCTCTCTTCCTGTTGTGTGGAAGCATTAACAACAAAGCCTGGATTACACAGGCCATTTTCCAGGACTGGTTTTTCCACCACTTTATCCCAGAGGTAGAGAAATATTTCTTGGAGAAGGATGTCCCAGCAAAACATTCTTTTGCTGCTTGACAATGCTCTGGGCCATCCCCCATTCATGGATGACTTTCATCCCAAAGTCACAGTAGAGCATCTGCCACCAAATACTACAATGCTTATCCAACCTATGGACAAGGGAGTTATAGAGACTTTCAAGAAATATTATTTATGTCACACTTTTTGTCAGGCAGTAAAGGTAAGTGACAAATCAGGAACCACCTTGGGACAATTTTGGAAGGACTGTAACATTTACAAAGCTATAAAAAACATTGACTTTGCTTGGTGTGAGGGTATGGCGGTCACCATCAATGGGGTATGGAAGAACCTTTGCCCACAGTTCATTATTTCTGTGGATTTGAGAAGGTAGGTCAGAAGTCCAAAGAGGTGTTCCGCAACGTAGTGACCCTCAGCGAGACGCTGGAGCTAGATCTGCAAGAGGATGATTTCATTGAACTCCTTGCTGTGCAACATGAGGAGCTTACTAATGGAATTGGAGGCCCAGAGAAAGGATGAAGAGGGACAGGAGGAAGAAGTAACTGAAGAACTGAAGAGATTCACGACACAGAAAACAGCAAGGGAATCTTCTTTATTTGAGGAAGCACTGTTAGTTTTTGAGGCACAGGACCCATACCTAGAATGGTACCCAAATGTGGCAGCAGCCATTCAGAATGCAATCCAGTGCTACTTTATCATCTATGATGAGAAAAAAAGAGCTACTACCCAGACATCAATGGATCATTTTTTCAAGAGGGTAGATAGAATTAAATCCAGCAAGGAATCAGAACCTGTGCCATCAACGTCAGGCATGAGTGAAATTGCAGCTTGCCCTCTGTCTCCTATTGCTGATAATCCTTCACCTCTATCATCTCCCACCTCCTCTCCCTCCTCCAATCAGTAACTCTCCTCACCTGTTCCCTCAATGTCAGCCCGAGTATACCAGCTGTTGTACTGTACTACTGTACTTCTCAAGTTATTGTACTGTAAGATTAAAAATATTTTCTTTATTTTTGTGTTTGTTTTTTATGTATTGTTTGTGTGAAAAGTATTCTAAACCTATTATGGTACAGTACCATATAGCCGACTGTGTAAGTTGGGTACCTAGGCTAACTTTGTTGGACTTACAAACAAACTGGACTTAAAAACGCACTCTTGGAACAGAACTTGTTCATATGTCGGGAACTTACTGTAAAAGCAAAAAAGAAACAGGAACTAATCAAACATAAGCTTTTGCACAGCAAAGGAAACCATAATCAAAATGAAAATACAACCTATGAACTGGGAGAAAATATTAGCAAATGATGAGACTGACAAGGGCTTAATTTCCAAAATATACAAACAGCACATACAACTCAATAACAAAATAACAAATAACTCAATGGAAAAATGGGTAGAAGACCTAAATAAACATTTCTCCAAAGAAGACATACAGATAGGCAACAGACACATGAAAAGATGCTCATCATCACTAATTATTAGAGAAATGCAAATGCAAATTACAATGAGGTACCACTTCACACTGATCAGAATGGCCATCATTTAAAAAATCTACAATTAACAAATGCTGGAGGTGCTATAGAGAAAAGGGAACCCTTCTACACTGTTGGTGGCCATGTAAGTTGGTGCAGCCACTATGGAAAACAGTATGGATGTTCCTCAAAAAAACTATAAAGAGAGTTGCCATATGATCTAGCAATCCCACTTGTGGACATATATCCAGACAAAACTATAATTCGAAAAAATACATACAACCCTATGTTCATAGCAGCACTATTTATAATAGCCAAGACATGGAAACAACCTAAATGTTCATTGAAAAATGAATGTAAAAAGAAGGTGTGGTATATGTATACAATAGATATTACTCAGACATAAAAAAAGAATGGAATAATGCCATGTGCAGCAACATGGATGGACCTAGAGATAATGATACTAAGTGAAGTAAGTCAGACAGAGAAAGAGAAACATCGTATGATATCACTTACATGCAGAATCTTAAAAAAATGATAAAAATGAACTTATTTACAAAACAAAAACAGACTCAGAGAACAAACTCATGGTTACTGGCGAGGAGGGTGGGAGAGAGGGATAGTTAGGGAGTTTGCAATTGACATGTAAAGATAAATACCATATGATATCACTTATATGTGGAATCGAAAATACGACACAAACGAACATGTCAGCGAAACAGAAACAAACACACAGATATAGAAAACAGAAAACAGAGTTGTGGTTGCCAAGGAGAGGGTGAAGGAAAGATTGGGAGTTTTGCAATAGCAGAAGCAAAGTATTCTACATAGGATGGATAAACCACAAAGACCTACTGTATAGCAGAGGGAACTATATTCAGTATCCTGTGATAAACCATAATGGAAGAGAATATATATATATATGTGTAACAGAATCACTTTGCTGCACAGCACTAATTAACACAACATTGTATAAATGCTGGAGAGGGTGTGGAGAAAAGGGAACCCTACTGCACTGTTGGTGGGAAAGTAAACTGACACAACCACTATGGAGAACAGTATGGATGTTCCTTAAAAACTAAAACTAGAACTATCATACGACCCAGCAATCCCACTACTGGGCATATACCCTGAGGAAACCATAATTCAAAAAGATACATGTACCACAATGTTCATTGCAGCTCCATTTACAATAGCTAGGACATGGAAGCAACCTAAATGTCCATCGACAGATGAATGGATAAAGAAGATGTGGCACATATACACAATGGAATATTACTCAGCCATAGAAAGAAATGAAATTGAGTTATTTGTAGTGAGGTGGATGGATCTAGAGCCTGTCCTACAGAGTGAAGTAAGTCAGAAAGAGAAAAACAAATACTGTATGCTAACACATATATATGGAATCTAAAAAAAAAATGTCATGAAGAACCTAGGGGCAAGATGGGAATAAAGACACAGACCTACAGACCTACTAGAGAATGGACTTGAGGATATGGGTAGGGGGAAGGGTAAGCTAGGACAAAGTGAGAGAGTGGCATGGACATATATACACTACCAAACGTAAAATGTATAGCTAGTGGGAAGCAGCCGCATTGCACAGGCAGATCAGCTCGGTGCTTTGTGACCACCTAGAGGGGTGGGATAGGGAGGGTGGGAGGGAGGGAGACGCAGGAGGGAAGAAATATGGGGACATATGTATATGTATAACTGATTCACTTTGTTAAAAAGCAGAAACTAACACACCATTGTAAAGCAATTATACTCCAATAAAGATGTTTAAAAAAAAGAATGAACGTGAAATACTGTATTTTTCCCCTGATGTTTCCAAGGAGAGACAGCTCAAGTTTTCTAAATCATAAGAAAAAACAAGTTATAAATATGATATTCTGAGCCAGAGATGAAGAAGCAGTTTTGAGCACCCCCTCCTCATGTCATATGACCGGGATTTAAGTCAATCAGCTGCTTCCCTGTAACCCATGTGACTTGGCTTTGAATAGTAAGAAATGCAGAGGTATAAAACGATGTTCTGAACAATAACTGGAAAAGCATTTTAGAACGTTTTTTTCTCTTCGAATAGACCATTCATTGCATAAAGAATAAAGGATTCTCTTGTGGATTTCTTAAACTGTAAACACATACAATATCTCCATTGGCTTGACTGACTTAGTTTTTTTGTTTTTGTTGTTGTTGTTAACATCTTTATTGGAGTATAACTGCTTTCCCCTGTTGGGTTAGCTTCTGCTGTATAACAAAGTGAATCAGGTATTCATATATATATATATCCCCGTATCCCCTCCCTCTTTCATCTCCCTCCCACCCTCCTTATCCCACCCCTCTAGGTGGTCACAAAGCATGGAGCTGATCTCCCTGTGCTATGCAGCTGTTTCCCAGTAGCTACCTATTTTACATTGGTAGTGTATATATGTCCATGCCACTCTCCCACTTCATCCCAGCTTACCCTTCCCCCTCTCTGTGTCCTCAAGTCCATTCTGTACATCTGCGTATTTATTCCTCAGCAGCGACTCCTGCTAGGGATGGATACTTCCTTTTTTGCTCAAGGGAAATCCCCTAGTTTGAATATGATGTGAGTTTGATCCTGTGAAACCATCAGAACTTCCAACCAGAGATAAATGAGGAGATTCTGGCCTTTATTAGTATGCATGATGAACACGGGTGTCCTGACTGTACTTGCCAACCCTCCTATTTTACCCACCTATTTTTATCCACCTTCCTCCCTGTGAGTACCTTTGACCAACCCTGAGCACAGACCCCTGACGTATTAGAGTGACTTTATCAGTCTTTCTTTAAAAATGGGCAGGTAAAAACATGAATTTAACCTAGAAGCAGCAGCTCAGTGAGGGCAATAAAATCATCAGAAGTTATCTAATCACAGCCACAGCCATCCAGGGCTCTGTCTTATCTGCTGGGTCATAAGAATGGGACATTCCTAAACTTGAAGGGCATCCAATCAAATAAGTAAATGTGTCGCTCACCTCTGGCTCTTGGAGGGATTGCTAGGCAGTCTACCCAGTGTATACTAACTGCAAAACACTGTCATGGTTTTGAAACACCTATGTTCCAGGAAAGCTCTTTGGGGTACATGGGGAAGGATTTTTTTGACATCAAGCAAAAAATAAATCACCAAGCTCTTTGAGCACAGGGGTTCTTAAGAGGGCAGTAGAAGGAAGGAATGGGCAGAAAAGACGATTTCCTCTGAAGTGAAGGTCGTTTTTCCAAAAGAGTAGGATTTAGTCTCTGTTTAAGGAGAACACTTTTAAATAGCTGGGACAGCTCCAAACTGCAGTTTAGGGAATGAGTGTTTCAAAAGAACAGTGCTTTAAAAGTCCTGGCAAGGCAGCAAGAGGATGAAGAGTTGGTTTTGCATAGTTTTGAACACAGGAGTAAAGAAGCAGAGGCACCTCTGACTAAAAGGCCCTGAGATCCTATGGCATCAATGGGTCAGTTGCAGGGGGCAGGGGGTGGGGGTGGGGATATTTCTCTCTCAAAGTCTCCCAGGGCAGCCACCCCTCCCTACCTCACCCCCCTACTCCCTTCACCCTTCCTCCCTACACTGTTGGGTCCCCAGGGACAGCACTTCTTAAGCTGGAGCGCTCAGGCACCATCTCTGCAGTCTGCGTTCTTCCTGGAGCCTGGCAAGTTCTGGAACAGGAAGCCAGGTCTGCAAGGCCGCTGGGGTGCATTCAGACCTGGAGGGTTGGAGGTGAACTGGAGCTCTGAAGCCCACCTATGTCCTCCGAGGGAGGAGCACATCTTCCTAACAGTACTTCTAAGGGGTCAGCGTGCTCCCCACCTGACGGTGATCCATACTCACTTGAGGCAGAAAGGACTGCTTCTATCTTGCCCCCTCGATTCCGCCTTAAGGGTCCTCAGACATGTGTGATAGCGCAGGCCCCGGATCTCTTTGGTCAGCTGAGGCCAGTGCTGCCGGGGTCCCTCCAGTCCTATCCCCCAGCCCCTCGCTCTGGGACTGTATCTAATAGCAGAAAGAGCACAGAGGAATTGGCTGAATCAAGGGACCTGTGAGCCTGGGTATGAGTTTCAAGACAGAGAACCTAAGGCACAATTACATATTACTGGAAACTCATGTGAGGTGTGTGTGGGGAGGTCAGGAGGCTGAGAGGCTGCGTCAACCTGGTGAGTCCAGCCCCAGGACACCACACAGCCCCCGTCCCCGCTTCCCTGCCATCAGACAAGGGGTGCTGCAACTGCAGCTGGGACTCTGCACTTCCCCCTTCCTGACTCTCCTCAAGAAGAGCAGGTGGCCCCGCTCTGAGGGCAGGGGCAAGACAACGGACCAAGTCCCCCTGCACTAAGGCACTACTGGAAGCTCTTCCTGAACAGCAGTGCTGGCTTGGAGCGAACCCATGCACCTCCAAGTTTGGTCTCGTCCTGCAGCTGAGGGACGCAGGCTTTAAGTCAGGTACCCTGGCTTTAAATCAGTCAGCCCCCCCCCCTTTAAGTCAGGTGACCCGACTTTAAGTCACTGTGTGCCCCTGAGGCCTGCAACTTGAAAAGTTGGGAATTTCACTTTGATCCCAGCACCTAACATAGCTGAATGCACACTGTAATCACCCACAAGCCTGACTTCGAGGCAGGATATAAGATAAGGGGATGGGCGTGCACACATGGTGATGAGGGTGTACTTCATGTACCAGAAGGGTCTAGGTACTCTGGGGTACAGCAAGCAGTACACGATACAGCAGCTCCCTGGCAAAGATGGTGATGCACAGGGAGAGCAGGCACACCCATGAATGCAGAGGTTTCAGGACGGGAGCTGGGGCACAGCCAGCCGGGAGGGTATGAAAGCAGAGGATCTGAGCCTTCTTGAGAAAGGCAGACACAGAGGATGGATGAGAAACAAAGACCAGATGAAATATGGATTTGAAAAACACACCCTGCTCTTGAAATTGGGGTGGGGGCACCCCAGATTTGAGTCCTCTTACTCCCCAGTTGCTAGTGCTTTGGCATTTGCCCAATTGTTCATAAAATGTGAGTGATAATATCTAACCCACAGAATACTGCATTTGTAGTGGTTTTGAGTGTTTATGCTTCTATAGTGGAATAATCTTTTCTACAAGAAAAATGTGTATTATCTGAAATAAATTAAAACCCCTTTTTAAAAAGTACTATATTGGACTTCCCTGGTGGCGCAGTGGTTAAGAATCTGCCTGCCAGTGCAGGGGACATGGGCTCGAGTCCTGGTCTGGGAAGATCCCACATGCCGCGAAACAGCTAAGCCCGTGCACCACAACTACTGAGGCTGCAGGCCACAACTACTGAAGCCCGCGCTCCTAGAGCCGGTGCTCCACAACAAGCACAGCAAGAGAAGCCACCACAACGAGAAGCCCGTGCACCGCAACAAAGAGTAGCCCCCACTCGCTGCAACTAGAGAAAGCCCGTGTGCAGCTACGAAGACTCAATGCAGCCATAAATAAATAAATAAATAAATAAATAATTTTTTAAAAGTCCTTCTGTACACATATATCCTTCTGTACATCTTCTCTGGGAAGAACAGAGAAGGCGTGGGAGAGTGAGGAAGACCAATACTTAGTGCACATCTCTGATGCATGTGCTCTGCTGGCTCAGGTAGTTTCATCCCCACTTTTACAAAGGAGGAAATAAGCTCAGAGAGGTTTAGTAATTTTCCCAAAGCCAAACAGCTATTGAGTGGCAGAACCAGGATCCGAACCAGGTCTGTTACCTTCAAAGCCTAAGCCCTTATTACAACAAAACTCAATTAATATTTACATTTATCGAATTAACATTGCAACCTGGTGATTTCTTGGCACAATCCTGAATAAGAGTGAGAGAGAAAGAAATAGCATTGTTCATATAGTCAACCAAATTTTCTGGAGCAGCCGCTAGATGCCTGGCCCTGTTTGAGGTTCAGCAGTGATCGAGACAGGAAGAGTCCTGCTTTCATGGAGCATGTAGTGGGGAGGAGAAATGGGTGCAACTTGGGTGAAGGATCACCTTGCTGGGCCTCTGTTTTCTCATCTGGAAAATGGGATGCGGTGTTTCTCATTTTCTTGGATTGTCTAGCCCTCACATTCTCTTATTCCTTAAGAAGCATTTGTTTTACTGTTTCTTTAAAATTCATTCAGGCCGTGAGCTGTGATGAATGTTGTTAGCTGCTCCCCAAATCAACTCTATTTCCACCCTTTTCCTGTGATCGGGTCTTTCCCCCTACATGACACACAATCAATCAAGTCACAGAACCTAAGGGGCACCCAGCAGAAGAATTCCAACCCTGGCTTCTCAGGAGCTCTGCGGTCTACCTAGTCAGGTAAACTTCACTCACCTGGCACAAGGCGGCCATCCCTGGTTTCACATCAACATGACCTCAGGCACAAACCTTATTTTTCCATTTTCTCTTAAAGTTACTTTTTGAAACAACTGCACAAATATGACAAAGATATAAAATCAGGCATCTTCTGCCCCCAGTGCCTACTAATAAATGATTTTCTGCCACTTTAATGATAAAGATAGAACATTTCAGCATTCCCATGCCCTTATTATTTTTCATTTTTGTTGATATTTCTATTGAATACATCTTTCAATATTTTAACAATGGAACATTTATTTAGGATGTTCCAGACCCAGCCTTTAGTAGTAAGGGTTTTGTTGTTATATTTCTATTATGTTTCCCTTAAAAATCATCCTGTTTAAATGGATTAAGTCAATTCTATAGGCATTTATCTTATGATATTGATGAAATTAATACACAGAGGGCAGTAGTACAAGTTGATTGGACTTGAGAACCTCTATTAGCACAGTTAAATATAAATATTATATATATATAAACCAAAGTACATGCTGAGTGAGATTCCCTACTCTTTTTCACTGTCTGCCCCTCAAGCCTGTGAGAAATAGAATATTTCTTGCCATATCAGTAAACAAAGGACGTCACAGTCATCAGTACTTGCAGCCCTCCAATGTGAGCCGGTGGGCCCTGGGGAAACTCAGGACGTGCAAATACAGAATACTGGTCCCAGAGAGCTGAGGTGCATATCAAACGAATGATTTCAGTGAGCCCTGACTCTTGCATCTTCCCATACTTAGAAAAGCACTAAATTCCTTAACTTGGGATATCTGGTTTTCCTTAACTAACAATCATCTTTTGATGTTCCCCATTACCTGCGCCAGTCCCCTCCCCTGTCCCCTCCCCCCCTCGGTACTTTAGCTCAGGGAGGAAGGAGCGCAGAGGGACTCGGCTGAATAAGGGGCCTGCGAGCCTAGGAATGAGTTTTAAGCCGCTTTCCCTGCAGTCAGGAGGAGGAGCGCTGACGCTGCAGCCGGACCCTGCGCCGCCCTTGCCCCGTTTCCCCTCAGGACGCTCAGGCCGACCCCCTCCCCACCTCCAACAGGCCCAGCGAGCCAGGCCGAGGGCAGGGGCGAGAGGAGGGACCAAAGTTCCCCGGGACGAGACGCTGGGGGCCGCTCTTTCTAAACATTAGCGGCGGGTGGCAGCGAACCCCTGCTCCTCAGAAGGTGGTTTTGCTCTGCCGCCCGGGCATCGGACCAGGCGGAGGGTCCGCGCCCACTTACCTGGCCAGCCGTCCCCACGACTGTCGCGGCTTCTGCCGCTGGGGCCCCTCCAGAGCCGGCAGCCTCAGTGAGGCCGCCCTCCCCTCGGGCGCCGGGGCAGTCCTGTGACGGCAGAGGGAAGAGACCCCGAGCCAGGAGTTCCAGCTCTGCGGAAACGCGGGCTCTGTTCTGGGCGCAGGGGGTGGAACCGCTCTGCCCCGAGGCCTTCCGGGAGGGAGGGGGCCCCGGGGGAGGGAGCCGCCAGGAGCGCGCAGGGCCCCGTTGGGGGTCCTGGAGGGGCGGCCAGGACTGGGGGCCCCGCCCACTGTGACCGCAGCCCAGGCCTTTTTCCTGGAATCCTACACAAAAAAGTTAGAAAGATACACAGTCTACGGTAAATATTCAAAACTGATTGTTGCTGTTGTGCTTACTATTCTATTAAATGTGTAAAATCCATAAAACACTTTAAGTTCAAAGTTAAATATGAAATTTTACCTTTCCTTATTATCTCTCTGCTATTAACAATTGTGGTTAATGAATCAGAGACTGTGGCATCACTACTTAAAAGTGAGCTTGTTAAAAAAATGGAATTCAGGCCCACCAGAACTACTGAATCAGAACCTGCACTTTAACAATCTCCCCAATGTGCTTGTGTACCCATGAATAGTTGAAAGGTACATTTCTACCTCGACATGTCTTTTCTGTCTGAGAAATACACACATTTTTTTTCCAGTTTGACATAAATAAAACACTCAAAAATGCATATGCCTGTGTTGAAACCATCATTTTGTAATTTCTTTTCCAGATAAGTATAGTCTCTTTACTGGTTTTGTGGATCACATGCCATACTCTTTTCTTGTAGTTAGAAATAAGGTAGAGAATGTTACTTTGTAAATATATATATATATATATATATATATATATATATATTAGTGGGTAATTCAAGACACTCTTCTAAATTAAAACAAGCTCTCTTAACTTGCTGTTTCCTTCTTGGGTCACATTATGAACGCTTCCCGTGGCCACATGGCCTGTGTACTTTTAATTTCAGGGACTGCTGACACTTCAGGATGTGCCCATAGATTTCTCTCAAAAGGAGTGAGAATGCCTGGACCAAGATCAGTGGGAATTGTACAGGGATGTGATGTTAGACAAGTATAGGAACCTGCTGTCCTTGGGTGAGGATACCTTCCTTCCAGAATTCCTTATCCACCCACAGCGTTTAGAGTCTTTCATTTGTAGAATGCCTCCTGGAACCTTCTGCTTCCTACAATAGGGTTTCAGATTGCAACTTTTCAGGAAAGATTGGGAGTTTGTGGGTATATTTTATTTTATTCTTTTAAAATTGCAACCTCCCTTTTAATATACTTTGTAACTGCTTGGGATGTGTCTATAGGAACTGTGTACTATATGCTTCTGTTATAGTCCTTATAATATTTTATTGTCTTATTTTCTGTAACAATTTTCCATGGATTCTTTGGGTTTAAGGTATATTAAAAGGGAGACTGCGATTCTGGGACTTCCCTGATGATGCAGTAGTTAAGAATTCGCCTGCCAATGCAGGGGACACGGGTTCGATCCCTGGTCTGGGAAGACCCCACGTGCCATGGGGCAACTAAACCAGTGGGCTGCAACTACTGAGCCTACGCGCCACAACTACTGAAGCCGGTGTGCCTTGAGCCCATGCGCCATTTATTTTTTGGAGAATAAAACCACCTGTGAGTGATTAAAATTTAGACCAGCTAGGCAAAATGCTTTATCACTTGTTGTTCTAAAACACTGATAAATGGAACAAGTTAGACTAGGGGTAACAGTGTAATCGTATTCTAGAGTTCATATCGACAATATGGTTTATGACCTTCATGCTGGATCAGGACATTTCAATGGTATAACTGCTACTAATGGTCTGTTCAACGATTAAAGTCCCAAGTGATCTGAGTTCAGACTGGGTCATCCTGGTTGGTTTCTCTCTATTATAGATTTCCCCCAGTAGGAAAGGACAAGAGAAATATGGCTTACTTTACAAAATGTCTTCAAACTAAATGATGATATAATCTACATTCAATTAATTTATACATACCCTAGTGTAGAACAGGGTTTGTTATGGTGGCAGAGGCCGGTAATTATGTAACACTGAAACTTTTATCTGCAGTGGTTCAAGTCCTCTTCTTAAGAATATGTATATAATCAACATTCTTTCACAAATTACTCAATTTAATTCACCATAGCATTCCTCATATTAACTAAATGGAGAATTCTAGGCTATATACAAATCCAGAAAAGGCCAAAAATCATCAGCCCCTGTGGATTATTACAACACATTGCTGAGGTATTCAAATTATTTATTAAAGAACCACCATGACCATCAACATCATCAATTTATATATTATTGCCTTAATGCTAACCTTAACCATGGCTCTCACAACATTAATTCCTCTTCCTGTATCTTATCCACTAATTAATATAAATGTAGGCATATTATTTATATTAGCCATATCAAGCCTAGCCATTTATTCCATCCTCCGATCTAGATGAGCTTCAGATTCAAAATACTCACTCACTGGAGCTCTATGGACAGTAGCACAGACAATCTCATATGAAGTCATGTTGGCAGTTATTCTATTCTCAGTCCTACTGATAAATGGATCATTTACACTTTCCACAGTAATTATTACACAAGGACACCTATGACTAATTTTCTCCTGACTCCTACCCAGAATTTGATTGTCTCTGCAGTAGCAGAAATCCAATGAAGCCCCACTTGATTTAACAGAAGTTGAATCAAAACCTGCATTTGGCTTCAATGTAGAAAATGTAGCAGGCCCATTCACCCTGTCCTTCCTAGAGAATATGTCAATTTCCTTGTAATAAACATTTCCACAACATTCTATCTTTAGGAGCATTTGACAATCCCTACATGCCAGAATTATACACAGCCCAAGTCATCATTAAAACACGTCTAACAATCTCCTTTCTATGAATTCGAGCTACCCACAATTTTGATATGACATATACAACTCTTACAAAAATTTTTTTACTACTAACATTAGCCCTATGTATATGAGTTTTCACTACCTGTCATCATACCAGGCAACCCACCACAAACTTAAGAAATATGTCTGACAGAGTTACTTTGATAGAGTAAATAATTCCTGGAATTGAACTTATTCCTAAGAATTTTACATTCTCCATGCTACCACATTACACCACATGCTATACAGTAAGGTTCTCTAAGAAAGCTTCAAGGCCCATACCCCCAAAATATTGTTGTATATCCTTCCTGTACTAATAAACTCTCATTGTGTTTACTATCATTCTACTGACCATTATCTCAGGAAATATATTTGTATAACAAGCTCACACTGGTTAATGGTATCCCCATTCTAATAAAAAACATGAACCCATAAGCTACAGAAGCATCCAACAAATATTTTCTAAAACAATCCACCACATCAATACTACCTATAATGGCTATTAGCATTAATCTAATATACTCTGGTCAAAGAACACAATGAGGGCTTCCCTGGTGGCGCAGTGGTTGAGAGTCCGCCTGCCGATGCGGGGGACACAGGTTCGTGCCCCAGTCCGGGAAGGCCCCACATGCCACGGAGCTGTTAGGCCCGTGAGCCATGGCCGCTGAGCCTGCGCGTCCAGAGCCTGTGCTCCCCAACGGGAGAGGCCACACAGTGAGAGGCCTGCGTACCGCAAAAAAAAAAACAACAAAAAAATCCCCAAAAAAACCCACAATGAATTACAAAAATCTTTAATCTAGCAGCATCCACCCTCATGACAATCGTCCTTGTCACAAAAGTAGGACTTTCCCCATTTCACTTCTGAGTGCCTGAAGTAACTCAAGGCATCCCATGAACAGCAGGCCTGATGCTATTAACATGACAAAATTGCACCCCAATCAGTTTTATACCACATGTCACCATCCATCAACCTACACATACTATTAATCATAGTGATATTATAAATCATAGCTGGAGGCTGAGGCAGACTTAGCCATACTCACTTGGAAAACATTACACCCTCCTCATCAGTTGCACATAAAGGATGAATAACAGCTATTATAATGTATATTCCAATCGTAACAATCCTAAACATACTAATTTATATCATAACAACAGTCTCTTCTTCTTATCTATGCCCAGATCATGTACTACAAGAGTATCATTATCACACACATGAGATAAAACACCTCCCATCACAATCCTTTTCCTCACCATTATAGTATCATTAGGACATCACCCATCACTCAGGGTTTTGACCCAAATGAATAATTATCCAAGAGATAACAAAAATGACAACATCATTCTACCAACACTAATAGCCATCATAGCAGTACTCAGCTTATATCTCTACTTGCAGCTAACATACTCCACATCACTAACTATATTCCCTTCTATAAACAACACAAAAATACAACAATTTGAACATACAAAACAAATAACCATCCTATCATTACCAATCATAATAGCCACACGATTACTACACATAACACCCATTCTATTGGTGCTGGACTAGGAATTTAGGATAGTTCAGACGAAGAGCTTTCAAAACCCTAAACAAGTACAATTTACTTAATTCCTAAAAATAAGGACAGCAGGACTTTATCCTACATCAGTTGAATGCAAAGCAAACAATGTAATTAAGCCAAATCCTTACGAGATTGATGAGTTTTAACCCCAGGAAATTTTAGTTAACAGGTAAATCCTCTAGTCAACTGGCTTCAATCTACTTCTCCTGCCTTTGAGAAAGAAAAAAAAAAAGCCAGGAAAATCACCAGCTGAATTGAAGCTGCTTCTCTCAGTTACAATTCAATTTGTTGATTCACCACTGGGGTTGCCAGAAAGAGGGCTCAATCTCTGTCTTTAGATTTACTGTCGAAAGTTAACTCAGTCATTTTACCTCTGTTCATACACTGCTGATTATTTTCAACAAATCACAAAGATATCAGCATTTTATATTTACGATTTGGTGCTTGAGCTGGAGTAGCAGGCAGCACCTTAGGTATATTAATCCAGGCTGAGCTATGCTAACCTGGAGCGCTACTTGGAGATGCCCAAATCTGTAAGGTAGTCATAACAGTCCCTGCACTTGTAATAATTTTCTTTATAGTTGTACCCATTATGATTGCAGGCTTTGAGAACTGATTTGGGCCACTAATAACTGGGGCACCTGAGGTAGCATTTCCCCCAATAAATCATATAACCTTTTGACTACTTCCCCCATCATTCTTACTCCTACTCATATCACCAATAGTAGAAGCTGGTTCTGGTACCAGTGGAACTGTATATTCAGCTCTAGCCTGCAATCTGGCCCACACAGGAGCCTCTGTTGACCTAAGCATTTTCTCCTTACATTTAACAGGTGTCTCTTCAATTCTTGATGCTATTACTTTTATTACTATAGTCTTTGATACAAAACCAGCAGTCACATCTCAATACCAAACACCAGTATTTGTTTAATCTTTCCCAACTATAGCCATATTACTATAATTACCAGTGTCAGTCCGAGCAGCCAGAATTGCCATACTGTTAAGAGATAGAAATCTCAACACTACCTTCTTTGACCCTGCAGGAGGAGACCGAATCCTATACCAACACCTGTTTTGATTCTTTGGTCACCCTGAAGTCTGCATTCATGGCCTACCAGGGTTTGTTATAAACTCACATATTATTACATACTATTTAGGACAAAAAGTGCCTTTCAGCTATTTGGGAATAGTATGAGTCATGTCCACTGGCTTTTTAGGATTTCTCTTGTGGGCCCATCATATGTTTGCCATAGGGATAGCTGTCGACTCAGGAGCATACTTTGCATCAGCTACCGTAATTACTTCTATCCCTACAGGAGTAAAATTCTAGTTGATTAGCAACTCTTTTTTAATTTTTTTTTCTTTTTTTTTTGGCTGCATTGGGTCTTCGTTGCTGCATGCAGGCTTTCTCTTGCTCCAGTGAGCGGGGGCTACTCTTCGTTGCGGTGCGCGGCCTTTTCATTGCAGTGGCTTCTCTTGTTGCAGAGCACGGCCTCTAGGCGCGTGGGCTTCAGTAGTTGTGGCTCACAGGCTCTAGAGGGCAGGCTCAGTAGTTGCGTCGCACGGGCTTTGTTGCTCCGCGGCATGTGGGATCTTCCCAGACGAGGGCTTGAACCTATGTCCTCTGCATTGGCAGGCGAATTCTTAACCACTGCATCACCAGGGAAGTCCCTGATTAGCAACTGTTCACGGAGGTAATATTATACGACCTCCCACTATATTATGAGTTTTAGGCTTGATTTTTCTTTTTACAATAGGTGGTTTGACAGGAATCATCTTAGCCAACTCATCCCCAGACATTGTCCTCCAGGATACATACTATGTAGTAACACACTTCCATGATGTAATGTCCATGGGAGCAGTATTCAGTATTATAGGAGGCTTCCTACACTGATTCCCACTATTCTCAGGTTATACACTTAACTCAGCATGAGCAAAAATTTACTTCACAAGTATATTTGTAGTAGTAAATATGACTTCCTGCAGCACTTTCTTGGCCTCTCAGGGATGTCACTACATTACTCTGAGTACCCTGATGCACACACAACATGAAATATTTTGTCTTTTGGCTCATTCATCTCAGTAGCAGCAGTAATGCTAATAACCTTCATACTCTGAAAAGCTTTTGTGTCCAAACGAGAAGTCTCAGCAGTGGAAACTGCTACTCCTAACCTAGAATGGTTATACAGATGTCCTCCACCATATCCTATGTTTCAAGATCCTACCTATGTACATGTAAAATAAGGAAGGACTCAAGTCCTTTTCAAGCAGTTTCAAGCCAACACCATAACAATTATGTCTTTCTCAATAAATGAGATAAAAGTAAAAAGTGATGTAGCTTTGTCAAAGTTAAATCATAGGCTAAAATCCTGTATATCTCTAAGGCATATCAATTTCATCTAGGCTCTCAAGATACAACATCACTGATTATGGGAGAACTTTTACATTTTCATCACACACATTAATAGTGATTTTTAAAAGAAGTTCTCTAGTCCTCTATATTATTTCACTAATATTGACAACTTAACTAACTCATATATGTACAATAGATGAACAGGTAGAGAAAATGTGAACAATTTACCAGCCATTATTGTAATCTTAATTGCCGTATCATCATTGTGAATCCTTTACATGATACATGAAATCAATAACTCTTCTCAAACCATAAAATCTATGGGTCAGTAATGATACTGAAGCTACAAATACACAGATTATGAAGATTTAAATGTTGACTCCTCTGTAATCCCTACATCAGAGCTAAAACCAGGAGAATAATGACTAATAGAAGTCAACAACCTAGCAGTATAGAGATAGTCATTGAATATTAGTTTCATCTGAAATTGTTGTACACTCCTGAGTTGTTCCTTCTTAGGCCTAAAAAGAGCTGCTATCCCAGGATGGCTAAATTAAAGAATCTTAATACCGACAGGACCAGGCCTATGTTGTGAACAATGATCTGTAGAGGTCGTTTTCCTGAGTGCAAAGACAGGACAGAGGGATATGGCTGAGATATGGGGTGAATCTGGAGCCCATGGGGATGCACTGTCCAAGCTCCAGGATAGGAATGGGGCCTCTAGGGTCCCAGGCCACCCACCACGCCCTCCCGAGCAGGATCTTGGCAACATTCCCTGTCAGTGATGAGGCAGCCCTAGCACTTGTCATACCCCAATGCTGTGTCCTATGTGGGTCCCATGCTCTTGGGACCACACCCACACTCTGCAGGTCCATGCTGCAGGGTCCTTTGTGCCTCAGGAGTAGAGACCACACGGCAAGCAGTTCCCTCCCCAACCAGCAGGAGGAGGGGTGGAGAGCAGGGGCACCAGGGGAATCTCACTCAGACAACAACACCCCAGGGGCGCCAGCGGGGCCAGTGATGATGCAGATGAGGCACAGACCAAGAGATGGGACCAGAGGGCCCAACAGGCAGCTGGTCAGGTCCTGGCTCATCTGCACCCCGGACACCTTTGTCCCTCATACACCCCCTTCCTCATACACCCTCTCCTTAAATGCAGATTCTTCAGATGCAAACAGGCAGAGCTTCAGACTGAAAGTCAGCTCTTCCAAAATGAGCCGTCAGCAAACACTGCAGGATTCCACTCCAGTGGGTGCCCTGGAGTCGACAACTCAGGGACCAAAGTGGACATTGGTGCCGGGGGCAGTGGGAGGGGAAGGGGAGTGAGGCTTTCATGGTTGCGGAAGTTTGGTTTTGCAAGATGAAAAGTTCTAGGGATGGTGGTGATGGCTCCACGAGATGGTGAATATATCTGATGCTTCAGAAACGTGCACTTAAAATGGTGATGATGGTAAAGGGTATGTGATGTGTGTTTTACTTCACTTAAAATAAATTCATAAAATAATGTCTTGTTAATTGAGATGCCATTTTGTCTCCCCTTCATCACAAATGTCGGAGGACCAAACAATCCCCCACCTAAGGGGACATCATAGTATCTTCACATGGCACATGGGAGACCATTCTTAGTGAGGGGCTAGTCTGTGCTCACCTGACCTCTGTCCATTGGGACTCAGGCAGTGGTGACCCCCATACATTAGACATATGAAATGCTATGATATTAATATGATACCACCAAGTGTTGTCACTCACCAGAACACAGAGCAGCAACCCACTCAAACATGCCTGACCTCATGTGAATGTGACAAGATTAAGAGAAGAAAAGGAACCACAGGATAATCAGGGCAACACTCTTAATTCAGATGTTGGAAATCTCAAAGTGGATAAGAAACGCTTCAGGCAAAGAGCAGATATGGGGTCTCCCCGTACATGTGATCCCGACACATGCAGATGTGGTGAGACCCACACAGTCCCCACACCCTATACCTAGGGTCGCACATCCACACTCACCATGGGGACCCACCTCCCCAGACCCTGCATCTAAAGTCACACGTTCTCACTCACCAGGTGACCCCACCTACCCAGACCCCTCCACCTGGGTCACACGTGCACAGTCTCCAGCATGACCCCACCTCCCCAGACACCCTCAACTGGGGTCACACGTGCACAGTCTCCAGGGTGACCCCACCTCCCAAGACACCCCCACCTGGGGTCACACGTGCACAGTCTCCAGAGTGACCCCACCTCCCCAGACCCTTCACCTTGGTTCACACATGCACAGCCTCCAGGGTGACCCCACCTCCCCAGAACCCCCTCACCTCGGGTCACAGGTCCACACTCACCAGGTGACCCCACCTCCCCAGACACTGCACCTGGCGTCACACGTCCCCTTGGTCAGGACACCATGGCTCTGCTGGTGGCTCCCCTACTGTGGAAACAAGCTGGGTCCCTGGGACCTCCCGGGATGGGAAAAAGTGTAAGGTGGGTCTCCTCTCCCCACACTTGTCCCAGAGAAGTCCTCCTCTTCTCACTTTGGTTCTGTGTGATTTTAACTGTTTTTAAAGCTTTCATGCTAGAGTTGAACACACTACCTTGGTTCTGGCAGGCTCAGTCCTTTCTCGTCTCACTTACATGTTGAGAAAACTCACAGGACAGCAGGGCTGAAAGACGAGAGGCAGCTCTGGACTCTGCTGAGTAGGGACGGTAGACTGGAAGGAGAGCTCAGCAGCAGCCTCACCTGTTGCCCATCAGCCTTTTGCCCAATCTGCGTGCCCTGCAATCAATTCACCAGCTAAACCTGCCTCCCTACGCACCATGCACGTGCTGGTGAATTGGAATTATTGCCAGGTAGCCCTCCTGCAGATTCTCCACAAGCCCCAGGGAAGGTGAACCTTGCAGGGATTAAGAATAAGGCCCCGACCATAGCACTGACCCTTGGGAGGACCAGGTAACCACACTCAGAAGAGAGGCTGTTACCTAGACAAGCCCATCTCAGCTCCAGACCCAGACATCTAAGCACTGACCTTCAGATGCAGGCACGGAGCTTCCCAGTACTGAGGCCAGGCCGGGTCTCTCTACCCAGGTTCCCATAGTCCTAGCGTACACAGAACACAGTCAGGTCTAAATCTTCTTATTATAGACAACACATGGTCAGCTCTAAATATAATCAGTAGACAGGACATGCAGAGGTCTAAATCTACCGTGTAGACAGAACTTGATCATGTTTAAACTACCTTACGGCTGATCTCATAGGAGGTACAGGTCACACACATGGGTCCCTCATCTTTGGACACCCACATCAGGAAACTGAACAAAATCGTTGTCATTAAACATTTCAACAGGCAAAACAAAAATGTTACCAATTTCTCTGGCCACCTGATGGTCCAGATCCACAGGTGAGCCACGAACTTCTTAGAGTGCAGCCCAGTCTGCTGCCAGGACAGGCAAGAAGTGGCCTGATTCCAGCCTCCCAGGCTTCCAGAAGGAGGCGGCCACACTGGAAGCCCAGGCAGGACAGTCCTGCATGGTCCAGGCCGGGAGATCCCGTCTGTCCATTCCGCTGGCCGATTCCGGGCAGGGCGCTCAGGGCCGCTGAGAGCCCTGCACTCACGTCCTGCTTCCCTGAAGCGTGTGTGGGAGGTGGGGGTGGTGGTGGAGGGGGTGTGTGGCTGATGGCACCTATGGCTCCCGATCAGATGACCTCACGCCCTGGGGCTGACACCCAGCACGGGCACCGAGCTGTCTTCGATGGGAGACACGGGGAGAGGTTGGGGCACAGAAGCCGTTGGAGAGGAGAACCCACCGCGGAACTCCTTGCACAGTGGCTCATCCCCACCTGGTGACTCGCCTGCCCATCGTGGGCTGCATGCCACCACCCCACCACCCCTGAGTGCAAAGTGCCTGCTCTTTCAAAAACACAGGGTCTCACATGAAGAAGACCCAGCGGGGACTGTCACCCCCCCACACTCCTGATGCTGTGTTTGGGGAGAATGAACCCCCTTGACTGGGCGATGGGACCCTGTGAGGAAAGAGGTGACAGCCGCATTCCAGTTGGGGCCTGGCTGAGAGATGGGAACACAGGAGCCACGTTAAGGGCCATGCCAACAGGAGGGGCACACCCAGCCCTGGCCAGACTCTCCAACTGTGACATTGTAGCTTATAGGGGATCCAGGGCAGGTCACTGAATGTAATAGGGGCCTAAGCTGGACACTGAATGGGGCTTAAAGAAGGTGTGAAGCATGTTACTGAGACAGTGACAGTCATTGGAAGACAGACTCTGTGTCAGGACATCCTGCTCCATCCATTTAAACCCCTGAGATCTGTGACCTTTACCTGGCTACGCAGGATTGTTCGAGCAGGTGTGTGCGGACATACGTGGGGCACAATTCAGTCTGCAACCAACTTGCAAGTGGTTCCAGCAAACACACAGGTGTGCACACAGGCAGGCACAGCACACACACAAACACATGCACGTGAACAGCACAAATATATTCACACACTAGCATATGAACACACATGAACGCATATGCCCATGCACACACTAACGTGCAAATGCACATACCTGTGCACATGCACAGCACATGTATGCAAACAGGCACATGCACACACATAGCACACACGCAGGGAATAAAGTGAATACCGTAAAGCATTAATTCCTGAACACAAGTGAAGCTGACATGTATTATTCCCTTTATCTTAGCTTTGCTGTTTTTCACAATAAAAAGTTTAAGAAAAAAGTTAATGGCAAATGACTTTTGATTCATAGGACTTTCCGATGTTATTCCACAAATATTATACGACATGAGAAATGAATGTAGATATCACATGTGTCCATTAACAAATGAATGGAGAAGCAAAACATGGTCCATCCATACAAGGGAATGTTATTCAGCCTAAAAGGGAAGGCAATTCTGACCCAGGCTGCAGCAGGGATGAACCCTGAGGGCATTATGCTCAGTGATGTAAGCTAGACACAAAAAAACAAACAGTGCTTGATCCACTCATACAAGGCCCCTAGAGCAGTCAGAACCATAGAGACAGAAAGCAGGATGGTGGGTGCAGGGGCTCTGGGA
The DNA here is from genome assembly GCF_059928025.1 of Delphinapterus leucas. Lineage (NCBI taxonomy): Eukaryota > Metazoa > Chordata > Mammalia > Artiodactyla > Monodontidae > Delphinapterus > Delphinapterus leucas. The sequence continues at coordinate 994,644 of NW_028322285.1, forward strand.
GGGAGAATGGGGAGTGAGTGTTTAATGGGGACTGTTTCAGTTTTGCAAGGTGAAAATGTTCTGGAGGACGATGGCGGCCAGGGTTGTACAACAGTGCAAATTACTTCATGACCCTGAAATGTGCACTTAAACATGGTTAAGACAGTAAATTTTATGATATGTGTATCTGACCACAATTTTTAAAACTTTTTTAAAAACAACAGGAAGTAATCCATGAATACCACAAGATTCACAACTTCACTAACAACTGAGGGATTAAAACCATAAGAAAACTATGGCGCACACACCTACCAGAATGGCAGACATGAAGACACAGTATCAAATATCAGCAGGATGTGGAGCAATGGAAAGCCTGGTGCGCAGCGGGCGGTGCAAACACTTCTGAAACAATCGGGCCTCAGAGAGCGAAGTCCGTGCACACAGACCCACAGTGTTCCTCCCAGCTGAACACAACCCCCCCAGCCCTGCACCAGGACACACGGACATGGACTCCAAAGCCACAGGAGCCAAACCTGAAAGAACCTGAAGGCCATCACAAGCGGATGCAGAAATGAATCCTGCACGCTGCTATGAAGGAATATTCCACAGCAACGGAGTACATTTTGTTTAAAGGTAGTAAAACTATAAAAATTATTTTTAAAATAACCCTATATTCACAAGATGAAAGAATCTCATGGACACGATGCTGAGCCATCAAGAGCAACAAAGCAGCAAGCTCGGTACACCCACTTACAGACTTTGGAACTAGGCAAAGCTGGGCTGCGTTATTTAGGGTTGCGTGCCTGGGCATAAACTGTAAGGACAAGTCACTGACACAAAATCAGGAGAACAGCGACCTCACAGTGGGGAGGAGGCTGTGACGAGGGAAGGGCACTCCTGGGTGTCCACTCATCAGGTTCTGTTTCTTGATCTTTATGATTATTCTTTACATATGTATAACCTAATCCTTAATATGTACTTACAGCTTATCATTTTTGTTTATTAAAAAGCGGGTATCCCAACAAAGTAGAAGGAGACCTGCTTCTCCCAAGGAAGAAAAGAAATAGTTTCTACCAGTGAAATCTCGATACCATGGCTGCTTCAACCATTAAGCCTGACAACAACTCCCATGAGAGGGGCACCGGGGCCACGACACTCAGAAGGAGGCTCTGGGGCCTCAGTCCTGGGTCACTGCCTCTGAGGAGTCCATGGTACCTGGTCAAAGTTCTCAGTCATTCTGTGCATGACGCTTTTGCCTTGGTTGCTCTGGCACAGCTCGGCCAGCATCATCGCTGGGAAAGAAAGAAGAAACGTGCAGAAGAGGGAACCGGGCTTCAAGCTGACCCACCTCCTTCTATGGAGATGATGCCACACTCCCTAAGAGAGGACAGCAAGGCCACAGAATCCAGCCTCTCTGCCTGAGGCCTGGCCACACTAGCACCCCACACTTCTGATGCCACAGGGAGAATTTAGCAAGGTGCCCTCAGACCACCTGGTTGGACACAATGGGGCTTTCAAACATGCAGGTCCTGTGCGACCCCGCACCTCGGCTGTCAGATTCTGGAGGTGGGCCTGGAAGCCTCCAGTTTTTCACTTTTGATAACAGCTTTATTGAGACTGAATTTCTATACCACACAGTTAACCCATTTTAAGTATTAAGCTCAGTGGTGTTTTGCATATTCACAGGGTTGTGCACCCACCAGCACAATCCATTTGACAACATTTCCATCATCTCCCCAGAAGCCCACTCTTTAGAGGCCACCCCTCATTTCCCACAGCCCCAGCATCACCAATCCACTTTCTGTCTCTGTGGGCTTGCCTGTTCTGGATGTCTCATGTAAGTGGAATCCACTAATTGTCTTTTTGTGTCTGGCTTCTCTCACTGAGCATCATGTTTTCGAGGTTCATATACACCATAGCCTGTGTCAGTGCTTCACTTCCTTTTCCATGGCTGAGTAACCCTTAGCCTCTCTGCTTTTAACTCTACAATTAATTGTGTCTCCCTGCCTGCACCGCACAGGGCTGATGAGGATTTCACCTCCCTGCCTGCACCGCACAGGGCTGATGAGCGATTGTGGTGGTTGAGGACTCATTCTTGGGGTGTAAGCTGAACTTTGAACCAACACCAAGGGGTCCTGTGAAGAGGCTGAAAGCCCAGCCCCACAGGGTGCACAGTCGCCGTGTGTGACCAGAGCCCAGGAGGAAGGGTGTGATGGGCCTGCCTGTTTACGGGACCAGCGTCCTACAGTCTCATGGGAAACCAACTCGCTGGTCAGCGTTCCGTGGGAGGTGCTCCCCACGGTGTCAAGGGGGCAAGACAGACTGGTCAGGGACCACGGTGCTGCCTTCAGTTCAGGCCCACTCATACTAACTGTCTAGGTGGAAAGTGCTGAGGCTCCAGGGGAGGGTCCTTCCTGCTTCTTCCAGCTTCTTGGGGACCCAGGCATCCCTGGGCTTCTAGCTTCATCCCTCCCATCTCTGCCTTCATCTTCATGTGGTTTCCCTTCTGTGTGTGTGTCTCCACTCATCATATAAGCACACAGTTACACAGGATTGGGACCTCCCTAAGGCCCTTGTCTTACCTACATACACAACCAGGCCCTACTTCCAAATGAGGTCATGTCCTGAGGCCCTGGGGTCAGGACATGGAAGTCTCTTTCCCTGGGGGGTATACAATCCTCCTTCAGTCTGAGATAACAGTAATGTTGCCCAGGAAACAAGCCAGCCCCTTACCTAAGCCAGCCCCTCAAAGAGGTCTGAGCCTGCCTGGTCTCTTGGAAACTGACTGGGCAGGAGAGTGTGGCTCAGGACCCCAGTGTGAAGGACACCAGGAAGCATCGGTGTGAGGCTCCCCTGCGCAGCTGCAGCACTGGACCAGCTCATGAGGTCCAGCAGGGCAACCCCGAGCTCCTTAGAGGACTCGACCCACGTGGACTGGGGGTGACAGGCAGCAGTGAGTGGGTGTGTGATGAAGTGTATGTGACGGGCCTGCAGTGAACAGGTGAGCACATCTGTGTGTGTGACATCAGGCACATGTGATGGGTCAGCAGTGAGCACACGTGTCTGAGATCAAGTGCGGTACACACTCACGTGATCAGGTTCATGTGGCATCTTAGTGGGCAGGGCACCACAGGGCTGCAGTGCTGCCATGGGCTCGAGCCACCAACCCTGCCTGGTGTGGAGCATCCCTCCCCCACCACGTGCCCCAGCAGCTCCCACGTCCGCAACTGCGCAGTGGCTGCACCTGTGCAGAGTACTTCCCCTGGGCAAGTAGTTCTTGAAAAGGGTCACCTCCGTGGTGACGGCGACCTTCCTCTTTTGCTGCTTCAGCAGGGGCCGCCCCTGCCAGTGCCTGCTTGCACCAAGGCATCCGGGCCACAGAGAGCTGGTCCCTGCACCTGAGACCAAAGAGAAGGACTGGAGGGGCTGTGCTTTCTCCCACTAGGAGCCTCATATCCAGGGGGGCCAGTGCGGCCATGTCAGACACACAGGGCCGGACATTCTGGTTCATCTTCCCCCAATACGGTGGGTGAAAAGAGAGCCACGTGGGACCTCAGACCACGTAGGACAAGGCGCGTGTCGAGGACCATCTCACCACTGTCGATTGGCCCGTTCAGTTTGCACTCCTGTGAAATGCTGCTCATGAACGGCTTTTCTCTACATGAAAGCTGAAAAGAACTGCTTGTATTTAAAAAGTGACACATTTGTGTGAATTTGACGAAGGGGTACGTGCAACCAAGCACACAGCTTGGTAGGAGGTTACTGCTATTCAGGAGGGACAGATACCTTAATGGTTTTAGCGCTTTTCTAAATGTGGTAAGAGGTAAGAATCCAGGTTCATACAAATTTTCTCCTGAAAATATGGAACTCTCTGAGGGCCAGTTCTGGCCCAGAGTACAAAATGCCTCATCCTGATCTTCGCCCTGAATTCCTTTCAGGGTGTCCTGTAAGTCAGCGATTGTGGTGGTTGAGGACTTAATTCTTGTAGAACTGAATCGTGGGCAACTTTATGTTACAATCCCCCCTCTTTTGGTCGTAATTTTGACCAAGGTTTAGGAGGCATTTCATGACCAATTTATCCCATGGCACCTGGAATACTCATTCCCAGTTCAGGTGAGGATTTCATTGATAGGCCACTCAATGTGCTGTTACTGGACTAAGCCCTGTTAACAGTAGCCCAAAGCCACTGGGTCGCCTGTCCTACTAGTCTGTTATCGTCCAGGAAATGGTTCCCTCTTGTAGCGTCTTCCCATATCTAGAGTTATACTATTAAAATCACCGATCTTATAGAACTATGCATTTGACAATTGTTTTAGACACTGTCCTGTGCCTGCCCGCCCTTCCTGGGAAGGACCTGCTCGTGATTTTCTGAGCTGAGAATCTGACTCTGTTCTACTTTACACACAGGTTATTTCTATATGGCTTTAAGATAGGCTGAATTTTGCAGGAATAGAACAACGACGTGATTCTAGGAAAGCTTGTTTGCACAGTTATTCAGAACTTTACCAAGAATTCTCTGACAGTTTGGAAAGTCAAATCTCCTGGTAAAGTGGCTCAGAGTTTCTGAATTGCCAGTTAATGCACCAGGATTGCTGTCACCACAGTAATTCGAATTCTATACAACAATGCCTATGTGTCCTCATTTAAAAACATTAAATATAAAGTTTGAAGCGAGTTGAATGTTACCTGCCTTTTCTTAAATCTAAATTGAAGAAAAATTTAAGCAAACATCTGATTACTTAGTGTAGTTGAAGCCAAGCATTCACCTATTAAATTATGTATTATTTCATTAAAATGTATTTGTCTTTAATTCTCCTCTCTATTGTAACTGTAGTTGCATACACACATATACATAATCATACTTAAATTGTATGTGTAGAGAGATTATCTTATCTCTGCCTCTGATTTCAGAAAGTGAGCGGAGCGTTACAAAGTACTTGATATAAAAGGGGTGAGTGTCTGATGGGCTGACAGAACACCCATGACACAGCATTTCATTCCCTCTAAGGTACTAGAATCCAAAAGACAGACAATAAAAAGGAGAGAACTTGGAACCTTCAAACAGCGCTAGTGGGAATGTGAAATGGTGCAACCATTTTGGAAGACAGTCTGGCAGTTCCTCAAAATGTCAAACATGGAGTCACTACAAGATTCAGCAATTCCACTCCTACGTATAAACCCAAGAGAAAGGAAAACACACATCCACACAAACACTTGTACATGCATGTTTATAGCAGCATGATTCACAACAGCCAAAATGTGGAAACCACCCAAATGACCATCAACAGGTGAACAGAGAACAGATAAACGCAATGTACTCCATCCAAACAATAGAATATTACTCAGCCATGAAAAGGAGTGAAGCACTGACACTCGCTACAGTGCTGACAAAACTTGAGAACACAATGCTCAGTGAGAGAAGCCAGACACAGAAGGACACTGTCTTAGTCTGCTTGGGCTGCCATAGCAAACTACCAGGCTGGGGGCTTCAACAACAGAAATGTATTTCCTACAGTTCTGGAGGACAGAAGTCTGAGATCAGGGTGCCACTACGGTCAGGTTCTGGTGAGGCTCTCTTCTTGGTTGTATGTGGCACCTTCTCCCTGTGTCCTCACATGGAGAAGATGTGAGGGAGCTCTCTGACGTCTCTTTTATAAGGACACTAATCCCATAATAGGGGCTCCACGCTCATGACCTAATCACTTCCCAAAGGCACCATCTCCTAATACCATCTCCTTGGGGGTAAGGATTTCAACATGTGAATTTTGTTGGGACACAAACATTCAGCCAAGAACAATCACAAACTGATTCCATTTATATCAAATGTCCAGAACAGGCAAATCCACAGAGACAGGAAGTGGGTTAGTGCCAAGGGAGGGGGAAGGGGGGTCTCCTTTTGGGGGGTGAGAATGTTTTAGAACCAGAGGGAGGTGGTGCTGGCACAACACTGTGAATGTGATAAATACCACTGAGTTGTTCAATTTAATGGTAAATGGTGAATTTTATGTTACATATATTTTAATCACAACTAAAAAAATAGTTATTCATCACATCAACATCTTGACACCTCAAGGAATTTCCATTTCTGCCAAGAGATCCTGTCTGCTTGCCCATGTGATTTCTGCAGCCCCGGGTGACCTCGTGTGGGCCGTGGAGTGTAAATGAGGGCATGAACAACCCCTCACAGGGACGATCCAGAGGCAGACCCAGGGCTCGTCCCCAGTAGCACAGGACAGAATCCGTTTGGATTTATCATCGCACTGTGAACAGCCCCATGGGGCTGCTGGCCGTGTACTGCCTGACTGCAGCCCTGGACACCGGGGCCGTGGCCCGATCCCCCTCACCCCAAGACTGGGACCTTCCAGGTGAAGCAAACGGCACTGCAGTCAGTGCTTGGGAGCTGCTGGAGCACGGGCCCACCCACAGAGTAAGGCCGGAGCACTTACAGCTACCTGCAAACACGCATATTAGAAACATGATTTTTCCGTAACGCACGGGAGACCTGAAAGTGTGTTTTCTCAGGTAAACTGATAACACCACCCCCTTCATGTGTGCACGCCGCCCTTACGGTGGCAGAGTTGAACACTTACCCCCTCCCCCACCAGAATTGACCTCCAAGGCCTCCTGGGGATCCTCCCCAAACCCTGAGGATGTGTCCTGCCTGAGGCTCCCGACACAATATACTCCCAGTCAGGCCGGCCTGCAGAGGTCACACAGAGGTCGGGCCCTGAAGCAGCAGGATGTGACCCTGGACACAGGCATATCCACACTGCACAGACTGGGTCCCTAAGGACAAGTGTCAGGTTACTTCTTTGGGCCATGCCCCTGTCCTGCTCGAGGTGCAAGGCCCACCCCACTGCCCAGCCCACGTCCCTTTCTCTGGGGCACCTGCAGGACTCAAGCCCGCACCTTGCCCAGCCCTGCCTCCCCACCATGTAAGGCTGTCAGCATAACTGATGCCATCCTGGGCTCGTCCTTCCGCTGACCTTACCCAGGACTGTACTGTGTGGTCAATCACTTCTCTGTCCTCAAGGCTTTTCTAGTTAATAGAGGCTGTTTAGTAATTATCAGGACCAGGTGGCCTCTATGCTTTGTTAGTCCCCAAACAAGGAAGACCTTCGCTGACGTGTTCCCGGTGCCCATGAGGCCAGTTACCCATTCATGAACCTTGACTTAGGAATGTACGTCCTGTTTCCAAGCACCCCCCCATGTTAACCATAAATTGTCCCGGTGACCCTTTGGCCATACAGAGCGCAGCTGCACATGCTTCCTTCCAATCGTTGTCCAATCCCACCCTGTGAGTAAACTACCCAATAATAAACTGATCCGTTAATTACCTGGAGCTGCCTGCCTCGGTTTTCGGTCTCACAATGCCCTGTCAGTTCGGTGGGCACTTCTCTTTCCCTCCATCCTCTAACACCTCACCTACTACTGTGGGTTCAATAGTATCCCCCCTCAAATTTATATCCATTCCTACCCCAGAATCAGGCCTTATTTCTGAAACAGGGTGTCTGCAGATGTGGTTAACATGAGGTCATGCTGGATTAGGGAGAGCCCTAAATCCAACAGCTGGTCCTTATAAGAAGAGGGAAATCTGGACACAGACACAGAGGAGAAGCCACGTGACGATGGAGGCAGAGGTGTGGGTGATGCAGCCCCAAGTCCAGGGGCGCCAAGGACTTCTGGAAACCAGAGAAGCCGGGAGAGGCCACGGCAGATTCCCTGAAGTTCCAGCAGGAACCAACCACACCTTCATTTTGTATTTCCAGCGTCCAGAGCTGCGAGAGGGAAATCTCTGCTCTTGTGAACCCCCCAGCTTGTGGCATGTTGTCACGGTCGCTCTAGGACCCCCACACCTGCCAGATGATGAGACACGGGGCATCTGAGGAAAGAGCCTCTCGGTATCTGGATGAGCATCTCTACACACACGTCTGGGTGGTGAAGATGGAGGACATGCAGCTGCCTCCCCACCTGAGCTGTGCCTCATGTTGGCCTTGCTGTCCAGCTCACTCTTGTCGTATGTCCAGTGGATGACCAGCCTCTGTTGATGCAGGCGCCCCACCGCTGTCCTACGACGTCCCCACGCACATCCCACTCACAGGCTGTGCTCCGGCCGTGGCTGCTCAGCAGCCTCAGCTTGACTGCAATGACAGGTCAGGGGACCTGCTGGCCCCTCCCAGACTAGGGTCGGTGCCTGAAGCAGGAGGCCCTGGGCAGCCGCCAGGTGAGGCCTGGAGCAGGCACCTTGAGCTCCTCAGGGCCCTGATGCAGCCCCACGTGCCACCAACCCCACACACTCACTGGCAGGCTGGAGGCTCCATGTCCCCAGGCACTAGGCACTTCTCGAAGGCGGCCCTGGGATGTGTATTCAATCCTCTCCACGTTTGGCTCAACCTGGCTGGGAGCCCAACGGACGGTCGCCTTCATAGGAGCAGACAGAGGGCATCCCTGAGGCCCCCGTGCCTCTGCCCCTAAGTGACCCCGCACTTCGCAGACCAGGCCATCCGCCTTTGACCGCCACGTCCCCCTTCCAGCTCCGGCCCGGCCCTCTAGAGACTCCTCACTCCCCGGAGGGAAGGGCTGACCGCCCCTCGGCCTCCCTCTCACCTCTGCCTGTCCGTCCATCTTCCGAGTCACGACACCACTTCCTCCGTGAGGCTCCTGGATTCCGGCCTGGGGCCCCGCCCCCCACACGCCCCCACGAGCTGTGTCGACCACCAGGATTGGCCACCTCAAGAGGCCCCGGAAGACGGACTCCCCGGAACCTCAGAATGGGACTTTGTGTGCAGATGGGCCACCGCAGAGGTGCCGGGGTTGAGATGACGTCACTGACCTGTAATTGGGGGGTTTCTCATGGGGGAATTTGGACACAGACACATGGGGGAGAAGGCGATGTGACAGCAGAGACACAGCTGGGGCTGGGAATGGCATGGGACCTATTGACCCCAGAACCCGCGAGAGGAGTGGGCCCCCAATACCTTGACCTCGGGCTCCAGGCCTGAGAGTAGGCGGCCCCTGTCCCAACACCACACCCCGTCTGGTGTTCTGTGTCGGGGCCGCAGGAATCCCACACCCGGCCTGCGGGGGGCGGCGCTGTGCTTACTGACACCCAGGACCGTCACCAGCCGCCTCCCCTCTGGGCATGACGCCCACTCCTCCTCGGGGAGGGACCCAGGACCCCTGTCCCTCACGTCCCTGTCACGGCGACCTCCTCCCCTCACCCAGCAACCCCTGGGGCATCTCAGACCCCAGAAAGGAGCTGCAGCGGTGTGGTGACCATGGTGAGTGGCCGCAGGCCACCGCACCCACCCCGAGACCTGAGTGTGGCCATCTGAGAAGGGACCCACCAGCCCCCTACCCAGGTGCCCCATTTCACAGGGCAGGTCCTTGTGCCAAGTTCCGGGAGGGGGTTGTCGAGCAGGGGTGACTGAGGCCTGTGAACATGTGGGCCAGAGAGGTCCTCCCCAGGAGCCCAGGCACAGCTGGCCCAGGCCAAATCCATCCCTCCCTGCCTGTACCCCACGGAGTGAGGATAAAGCCCCAGTGACCCCCAAGAAGAGACATGACAACCAGAGGACTAGACCACCCACAGACCGGGGACTGAGTGTCCACCTCATTCCCTCAGAGTGAACAATGTCTTCACCGGGGCTTCCAGACTGGCCCATGTCCCCACAAACACCCAGCTTCAGTGAACCAGCCAGACAGAAAACCCTCTTCCAGCATCCCCTGTGTTAATAGACCCAGCCTTCGGGGGAGGCGGGGCCGGCCTGAGGGAGGATGCACGTGCTCCAGCGCCGGACACTCACTGCCCGTCCCCCTGCCCACCCCCTGTCCTTCTCCTGCGCCCTGTGGTCTCACCCCCTCCAGAAACCCTCCTCTCCAGGCTCCCAGCACCCACATTTCCCACCTCAACCCCATCACTCTCCACTTCAATTTGCCTGTTTCCCCGCCGGGTGAAGAGGAGAGCAAACGTCCCGCACTGGTGTTTTCAGCAGTGTACACGGGGCTTCCTTTCTCTTCCTGGCGGGGGTTTGGCTGGACACCAGGTGGCTTCCAGCGGTGCGGGGCTAGGCGCCGCCCTGCAGGGAGCAGCCCTGATCCCCGCGCCTACAGCGCTGCCTGCTGGACACTGGGTGGTTTCCAGCCCTGTGGGGCTTGGGCGCCACCCTGCAGGGATCAACCCTGATACCCTGCCTACAGCGCCGCCTGCTGGTCTCTCCGTCCTCCCGTCAGGCACAGTCTTCACCTTCCCTGCTGCCTTGGATGGTCCCTCTCCACACCGTCCGGCGATCAGCCCCTCCTCGCCACCGCCATCAGCCCCAGCTCCACACCCCTCGTCCAGCCTCAGGGATGACCCAGGACCCTTCCTGGGCCCCCCCACCTGCCCAGCCTTGGTCGGTGTCCTCAAGCCACCTGTGCAGATGGGTGAGGATCCCCTCCAGATGCTCCCAAAGGCTTCACCCCAACATCCTCCCCGGGGTCGGCTCCATGACCTGTCAGTGTGTTCCACCCTCACCAAGCCCCCAAGTACATGCCAAGGACAGGCATCAAGCCTGCTGCGTGCTCTGCTGTGCATCCTTCTGTATACACAGACATGACCCTCCCCCAGGATGCAGGAAAGGCAGCTCTACCTATTGATGTGGGGAGATGGACTGACCACAGGGCGAATGTTAGCTCTCAGCTCACCAGGCAAGGGCAGCAGTATTCTTGCTCCGTGGACCCTTTCTCACCCAGCCTGACCATGACCCGGCTTTGTTCCCACCCCCGTTGTCCCTCCATTGGCCTCGCTCTTGTGAGCAGAGCAGGACAACATGGTCAGTGGTCACGGGCTGAGACACACAGACACTGGCTGACCTGCGTGCACCCATGCTGACCACATGGAATGGGCACTGCATCAGGACCCGTGCGGTGTGGGTTCACCTGCCCACAGATAGGCCGGGCCTCTGCTCCTGGCCCCAGAGGTCACCTTGAGTCTGATGGGAATGTCCGTGTTCCATGGACCTCGCTCCAGGCTGCTGTGTGCTGACGGCGTTATGCATGGTGGGGCTTCCTGAGTCGCCCCAGGGGCTGGAGGTCAAGGTCAGGCACAGGTGGTCCCCACATTGACGTGACAGACCCCAATAAACCTTGAACCTCAGGACTCAGGTGGGCTTCCCTGGGCTGCCACAGTCGAGGATGCTGGACCCTGCTCGTCCCCTCTGTCCTCGCTGATTTTAACTTGCATCCTTCACCATAATATACCCTGAGTATCACAGCTTCATGGAATTCTGGGAGCCTCCAAGGAAAAAGAAGCCGGGGAGGGGGTCTCTGAGTCCCTGACTCTACAGTCAGGGTTAGAAGACAGTGGGGAGGATCTTGGGGCCCTGGAATCTCAAGGGCCCCCCTACCAGGGGAGGGGTAGGAGACCCTGGGTGGTAGTTAAGCTGAGTCCAAGGCCCTCCTGGGTAGGAAGCATCCTAGCCCCCGTGGATCCCAAAGAGGCCGGCTCCCTCCTCCCCTCAGCCCCCAGGCCTGGTCCCTGCTCTTGAGAAATTCCCTAGGGTGGGGTCCTGGTGCTGGAGGTGCCCCGATGCTGTGGCTTCCTGAGTCTCCAGTGAAGATAACGGGAGTGAGAGAAAACTTGTTCACAGAAAGGGAGCTTCTGCCAAAACAAAGCTTTGGCCTGCTGCCCCCGCCCCCAGGTGCACTGGGGCAGGAACGTGAGAGTGAGGCTCCTTCCCCTCCCAAGACACACAGGACACATGGGCACTGGCCACTGGACTCCCACACAATATTAAAATCTCCCACGCAAGCCTGTTGGGTGAGAGACACAATTTAAAGACTATTAATGGGGCCAGGGGGGTCCAGGGGGTGAAGCTGGGGGTGTGGAGAGTTGGAAAATCACCCAAGGATGTGCTCTCTCTGCAGCGACCCCCCCAGGTGGGCCCAGGTGGAGGTGGACCCCTCAAGTCAGAGCCCACATTCTGGGTCTTTGGGGGACAAATAGCCAAGCACCCCTAGTACTTGCCTTCACCTGCTGCAGTTAGGGCCTGCCCTGTCTTCTTCATGGCCAAGTTCTAACCCCTCCCAGAAGGCCTCTTTGGAGTTTATGAGATGGGGATGTCCATGGCAGGACTGGAGGGTCTGTGGTGGGCTGGAGGCCATGTGGCAGGCAGGAGGGCTCCCACCGATCTTAACGGTCCACATCTCCTGGTCATAGGCCTGCACAGAGTCCACCAGGCTGTGGATGTGGTAGAAGGTGCCGGGGACCAGTCCAGCCCATGCAGGTGTCTGACCACCAAGCAGTCAGTGTGGGGTATTCACAGGGAGCCCTGGCCATGGTCCCACACTCCTGGGGACGACACTTCAGCATGGTCCCTGGAATGACCAGGAGGTCGGCCAGCAACGCCCCCAACCCAACCTCACTGTTACCACAAGAAACAAAAGACAACTCCGTGCAGATAGACAGAACATCACCAGCCTGATGCTGAAGAAGGTCGGCTGGCATCTGGGAACTGGGTGCTATAGTGGGTTGAATGGGGGGTCCCCCCAAAAGTTACATCCACGTCATGCCCCCCAGAATCTGAGAATGGAAGCTTTTTTGGCAGTAGGGTCTTTGCAGGCATAATTAGTTACGGATCTGGAGATGAGGTCATCCGGGATCAGGCTGGCCGTAAATCAGTGACAGTGTCCTTCTAAGAGACCAGAGGAGAGACACAGACACACAGGAGACACCATGTGAAGACGGAGGCAGAGACGGGAGAGATGTGGTCACAAGCCCAGGGACACCTGGAGCCCCCAGAAGCTGGAAGAGGCAGGCAGCACCCTGCCCTGGAGCCTCCAGAGGGAGCGCAGCCCTGGGACACCTTGACCTCAGACGTCTTGTCTCCGGGACTGAGAGAGGACAGGTTTCTGTTGTTCTGAGCCTACGTTTGTGGTCGTTTGCCACAGCTGTCCTGGGAAGCTAATTCAGCTGGTGAGCAGCTCCCTGCCCTGATCTAAACCCTCCTGCCTCCCGTTAGGGGCAGCCCCCTGCACCTGTGCTGTTTGCACAAACTATGTGGTTCATGCTGAACCCCGGCTCCCCTTCTGGGCACTGGCATTTTGGAGGGTGAGGGCAGAGAACATCAAATGACCAGCCCTAGCCAGGTTCCAAGTCTCTAGTGAGCTTCCCTGGGGGGACAGGGGTGGGGGTAACTGTCATGGTTCTGCCCTTCGTCGCTGGGGGAAGAGACACCCTAGAGACCCTCGAGGGGGCATGAAGGATCATGAGCTGACTGGAACAGGGACCCTCCCTCCCGTGCATCCCTACTGCATGCTGTGACCCATCTCAGCTGTGAGCACACAAGTCACAAGTATGTGCTGGGTCCTGTGAGCCTCCCAGCCAGTACCTGAAGGTGAGGGTGGCCCTGAAGACCCCACCCCTTTCCTATACATCTAGTAGGTGGAAGACCCCCTTCTCCTTGCCATTCCAGAAGTGGTTCTGGAGCTGTTCGGGAGGAGTTCCGGGGTTTTGTGGGCTGAGCCCCTGTTGCTGTGCCCCCACTTCCCCACAAGAACATCCAGAGCAAGCAGATTGCCCTGTTGCCTGAATGCCCCCCCACCAGTTTTCTCAGGAAAGAATCAGCAGTTTCTGTAGCAGCGTCTGCAGGCAGCTCTGCATCTGGACCCACATTCACATCTTCTGTGTAAACACCGACAACCTTCCCTGACACATGCCCCCTACTGACCACCTCCGCATGCCGACCACAGGCCCCAGTGCGGGCGTCAGACTGACCGCCCGTCTCAGCCTCCCCCTCTTGTTGTCAGAGCTGCTCCAGGCCCTTGCTCAAAACCCGTGGACCCACCTTGAACAGGGCTGTCCTCCACCCCACCCTCAGCAGGAGTTCACCTATATATTTAAGTTAAAGGGTCCAGAGATAAGAAAGGAAGGTACAAACAAAAAAACAGATGGAACCAGCTGGGACCAAGATGGCAACGAATCTGACCTCCAACAGACCCTGCGTCTCATCACAGGTTGAATTTACTATATCAGCATATTAAGTGACACACCTACCGGTGGCCATGACTGGACATGAAGGACAAAAAATGGGTGAAAAGAGGTGGTACCCCACTCCCTTGTAAAAAGCCTTGCCCCTTCCCCGGAAGGCCTCTTCATCCCCATCATTAGCCTCACTCCTCCTCCCTCTTTCAAATTAAACCACTCTCTCGAGGAGGGCAAGAAGTTGATCTGTGAACTTAGTTCCCGCTTCTGCATTCTTTGGCCACTGAATGGAGCCTGTGCTGTGGTGGCCTCAGCTTTGGTTTTGTTATTTGCCTACTTGAATCCAAACGGAAAAAAGAAACCTTCCCCTCTGAGGCAGAGAGCCTCGCCAGGCTAGGGCCTGAGCAGGGTCCATATGACTTAACTTGGTAACAGTCTGTAAGGGAACAGTGCTCTCTGCCCATGGGGCGGGGGGAGGGAACACGTACAACCGCAGCACCGGCTCCGTGGACGGCATGGCCCCTCGTGGGCCTGGACTGTGTGCTCTCATCCCCCCACGCCTGACACCCCCTGACAGTCATGATGCGGCGACACTGGCTGCTCGGCGTCCAGTCATAGGGGACAAGAGGCAGCACCTGGTGCCAGATCACACGTGCCCTTTCACGAGCAGGGGACATAGGAGATATTAGGACTTTGTGTCTAGAAAGCAAACCAAGTGGCTAGAAGGTGATCTGAGCTGTGGACTTGAAACCCACATGCCAGGTGAGAGCTTCCTCTGGACACTGGCTCGGAAGCTTCTGTACAGGTGATGACCACACCAGTGCTTCCCGCCCAGCCCCTCCATGTCTCCCTGGTGGGCACAGCTGGACCTGCGCCCCTCAGGCTCCCCGACCCAGAGCCTGAAGGTCTGATGCTGCCAGGCCCTGGGGACGAGAGTGGTCCCTCCACCAATGCAGCTCAGCTGCTCCTCCCCAGTGAACAGGACAGGGAAGCCCAGGGGAGTCTGAGGCCTGGCACAGGCAAAGCTTGTCGCAGCCCCTCCTCAGGACCCCTGGCCCCGCCCTGCTTACTCAGGCCCACCATCTGCCCCTCCCAGTGCCCGCGTCCCACCGACCCACATTCCTGGTGTGGACGCCCACGTACACAAGCTCCTCCGTGTCCTCTTCCCACATGGGACACCCCCATCCCTGCTTCTCCCTAATGACGGACTGGACCTCACCTGTTCTGGGCAGGAAGAGGGCCGAGGAGGGCGGCGGCCTGTCTCGTCTGCTTCCTGGGGGCCCAGACACAGGGCTTGGGGACTGCTGGGCCTTGAGGTCTGGATGCTTCCAGGTGGGGCAAACCTGCCACGGCCCACTGGAGCCTGCTCCTTCGGAGATTCCACAAACAGGGGGACCCACCAAACCGAGCCCATCCCCAGGCTCTGCTGCAAGTCTGCTTGGATTTGCTCTCCTGATCCTGAAGACAGAACTGCGGGAAACAGGGCCTGCGACTCCCATACTGACGGTGTTCCGTGAAATTTCCACTAGACCCCTTTCTACCCTGTTCTGAGGAAATTACTAGCCAATCCATGCTACCATCACCTCACAAACAGACCAGGAAGCTGAGGCTCTGAGAAGCCAAGTAATCCAGCCAGAAGCACAGATGTGCAGCCACAGAGTGCGGTCTGCACCCACCGCCCGCCCAGGGGGACTGCCTGCTCCCAGCAGGTTCCACACCTCTTCCCTTCACCCCCCTCCCAGGGCCAGCTCACAGATCCTCCTCTTGGGGGGATTCACTTACCTTCTTCTAACAGGATCCGTCTCACTATCCTGTTTTGGGGTCATCCAGAAGCTTGTCACTCTGAAGCAGGTTCAGCCTCACGTCACCAGGGCAGCTTTCCTGGATCACACTCACCACCTGCTCGTCCACTCCCAGCTCAGACCCACAAAGGCCCCCTTGGCTCGAGCCCCATGGCTCTGCCTGGGCTTCCACCCCCTCCTGCCTGGTCCATCCCTCTCGTGTCCCCTGCAGGGTCACCAGGAGCTCCCATCTGTCCCAGGAAGGCTGTCTGCTCTGTCCGGGGGAGGCCTCCGTGGTGTCAGGTAGAAGAAACAAGAGGGACCCGTGGGGCCTACCTCAAGCAGCACAGTGGCCAGCACCCACCTACTGACTTCATCGCTCTGGATGGACAGGGGTTCATGCGGCCCACGGCATCTCCTGGTTCTCATCTCATCCCAGCGCTGCCAACAGAGAAGTCGCTAAGCAACTCTGTGCACGCTGCACAGAGAGGACGCCCATACACACATCCCCTTCCCAGCCCACGGGGTTCTCGTGGTCAGGTCCCTCCCAGGATATTGAGCTCCCCTGGGTAGGCAGCCCAGCAGCCTACAGGGCTCTTGTGGTCAGGCCCCTCCCAGGATACAGAGCTCCCCTGGGCAGGCACCCAGCAGGGCTGGGCACACAGGAACCGTGCACATAGCCCTCGTTACAGAGCACCCCCAGCTCACCCGTTGGTCAGAGCTGACCCTGAGCACCTCAGAGCAGGACCTGAACTAACAAACAGCAGCTCCTGGACAGGTCTGTGACCCTGGGCTTCACTCTGTGAGGCCTCCCTCCTCCTGATCTTCAAGACACTTCCACTGTAGCCGGGGCACCAGACCTCTGTCTCCACCCACCACCCCTCCTCTCCCTGACTCCTGGGTTCCTCTCATTAGGAGAGGGTCTTCGTGAAGTTGTCTCCCACTCATGGGCCAGATAAAATAATTAGAAAACAAGCCAGAGCTGCAGCCCCTTGTCTATCCTGACCCTCAGGACGCCACACCTGTTCCTTGGACCTGGTCGGTGCAGCAGGGCCCATTTTCTGCAACTGTGAGCCTCTGATGGGCAAGGATTGGCTGACCTGTGCAGCCTGACTCAGCCAGCCAGTCCTCCCCAGGTGTGCCTGGGTTGAGGTCAACATAAACACCACTCCAGGCAGCAAAATCCCCTGCAGCTGTGCCTGACGCCATATTCTCTGCCCCGTCAGCAGTCTCAGGGCTGGGCTGGTGGGAGGGAGTAGGGCCCATGGCTCTATGGGTGGGCCGGTGTGAGGGGGGCTCTGCTGGATGTTCTGCAGGAGTTGCCAGGCTGCCACCTGCTAAGGAAGATGATGTGTCACCCATACCTGCCGTTGGAATTTCTCCCCGGGCAGAGGTGAGGAAGGAAAAAAGCACTGGGGGCCAGGACAGGAGGGGTAACTCAGGTAGGGGAAGGGAAAACTTCCAGAAGAGCGCCTGGGGCCAGGACCATCCTGCCTGGCCTTCAGGCACCAAGTCGGCCTGCGTGCTGTTGCTGGTGTGGCCCCAAGCCCCTTCCTCTAGGTTTCAAAGTCTTTGTACATATTCAAGTGATTTACCTGGGAAGGGTGGAAAAAGTTCAGCAGCAACTGGCCTGGGGCTCAGCTCACGTTTACTCACAGACGCCTCGGCCCGGTCCCCCAGCTTTGCAATGAGGACGCTCCTTGCAGGGAGGCTGCTGGCTGCATGGGAGACGATTCCCCACCTCTGACCAACTTCAGAATTGTTTACCTCTGGAGCAAGTGTCCCGATAGCGCTTTCAACTATGGTGGGTTCTGGTTTATTTTTTCTTTTCTTTTTTCTTTCTTTCTTTTTTTTTTTTGGTTCAAGGTAGGTGTTATTCCTCGTTTTTGTATTTATAGATATAAGCATGGAAATAATTCATTCATATAAATAAGTCTATGGGAAGGGAAGAACTTGTATTTCCTGTTTTATTTTTTTAATCTGATTTATTTTAATTTTTGAATTTAACTTTATATTTTTATACAGCAGGTTCTTCTTAGTTATCTATTGTATACATATTAGTGTATATATGTCAATCCCAGTCTCCCAATTCATCCCACCCCCCCACCCCCACCACTTTCACCCCTTGGTGTCCATACGTTTGTTCTCTACATCTGTGTCTCTATTTCTGCCTTGCAAGCCGGTTCACCTGTACTATTTTTCTAGGTTCCACATATGTACATTAATATACGATATTTGTTTTTCCCTTTCTGACTTACTTCACTCTGTATGGCAGTCTCTGGATCCATCCACATCTGTAAAAGTGACCCAATTTCATTTCTTTTTATGGCTGAGTAATATTCCATTGTATATATGTACCACATCTTCTTTATCCATTCGTCTGTCTATGCGCATTTAGATTGCTTCCATGACCTGGCTATTGTAAATAGTACTGCAATGAACATTGGGGTGCATGTGTCTTTTTGAAATATGGTTTTATCTGGGTATATGCCCAGTAGTGGGATTGCTGGGTCATATGGTAATTCTATTTTTAGTTTTTAAGTAACCTCCATACTGTTCTCCATAGTGGCTGTACCAATTTACATTCCCACCAACATTCCAAGAGGCTTCCCTTTTCTCCACACCCTCTCCAGTATTTGTTGTTTGTAGATTTTCTGATGATGCCCATTCCAACCAGTGTGAGGTGATATCTCATTGTAGTTTTGATTTGCATTTCTCTGATGATTAGTGATGTTCAGCATCCTTTCATTTATTTGTTGGCAACCTGTATGTCTTCTTTGCAGAAATGTGTATGTAGGTCTTCTGCCCATTTTTGGATTGGGTTGTTTGTTTTTTTGATATTGAGCTACATGAGCTGCTTGTAAAATTTGGAGATTAATCCTTTGTCAGTTGCTTCATTTGAAAATATTTTCTCCCATTTTCAGGGTTGTCTTTTCATCTTGTGTATGTTTCCCTTTGCTGTGCAAAAGCTTTTAAGTTTCATTAGGTTCCATTTGTTTATTTTTGTTTTTATTTCCATTTCTCTAGGAGGTGGGTCGAAAAGGATTTTGCTGTGATTGATGTCACAGAGTGTTCTGCCTGTTTTCCTCTTAGAGTTTTATAGTGTCTGGTCTTATATTTAGGTCTCTAATCCATTTTGTGTTTATTTTTGTGTATGATGTTAGGGAGTGTTCTAATTTCATTATTTTACTCGTAGGTGTCCAGTTTTCCCAGCACCACTTACTGAAGAGACTGTCTTTTCTCCATTGTATATCCTTGCAACCTTTGTCATAGATTAGTTGACCATAGGTAGGTGGGCTTATCTTTGGGCTTTCTATCCTCTTCCATTGATCTATATTTCTGTTTTTGTGCCAGTTCCAGATTGTCTTGATTACTGTAGCTTTGTAGTGTAGTCTGAAGTCTGGGAGTCTGATTCCTCCAGCCCCATTTTTTTCCCTCAAGACTGCTTTGGCTATTCAGGGTCTTTTGTGTCTCCGTACACATTTTAAGATTTTTTGTTCTAGTTCTGTAAAAAATGCCACTGATAATTTGATAGGGATTGCATTGAATCTGTAGATTGCTTTGGGTAGTGTAGTCATTTTCACAATATTGATTCTTCTAATCCAAGAACATGGTATATCTCTCCATCTGTTTATATCATCTTTGATTTCTTCCATAAGTGTCTTATAGTTTTCTGAGTACAGGTCTTTTACCTCCTTAGGTAGGTTTATTCCTAGGTATTTTATTCTTTTTGTTGCAATGGTAAATGTTTCCTTAATTTCTCTTTCTGATCTTTCATTGTTAGTTTATAGGAATGCAAGAGATTTCTGTGCATTAATTTTGTATCCTGCAACCTTACCAAATTCATTGACTAGCTCTAGTAGTTTTCTGCTGGCATCTTTAGGATTCTCTATCTATGGTATCATGTCATCTGCAAACAGTGGCAGTTTTACTTCTTCTTTTCAAATTTGTATTCTTTTTATTTCTTTTTCTTCTCTGGTTGCTGTGGCTAGGACTTCCAAAACTATGTTGAATAATAGTGGTGAGAGTGGACACCCTTGTCTTATTTCTGATCTTAGATGAGATGCTTTCAGTTTTTCACCATTGAGAATGATGTTTGCTGTGGGTTTGCCCTATATGGCCTTTATTATATTGAGGTAGGTTCCCTCTATGTCCACTTTCTGGAGAGTTTTTATCATAAATGGGTGTTGAATTTTGTCAGAAGCTTTTCTTGCATCTATTGAGATGATCATATGTTTTCTATTCTATGGTTTGTTAATACGGTGTATCACATTGATTGATTTGTGTATATTGAAGAATCCTTGCATGCCTGGGATAAACCCTTCTTGATCATGGTGTATGATCCTTTTAATATGTTGTTGGATTCTGTTTGCTAGTATTTTGTTGAGGATTTTTACATCTATATTCGCCAGTGATATTGGTCTGTTATTTTCTTTTTTTGTAGTATCTTTTTCCGGTTTTGGTATCAGAGTGATGGGGGCCTCATAGAAGAAGTTTGGGGGTGTTCCTTCCCCTGTAATTTTTTGGAAGAGTTTGAGAAGGATGGGTGTTAGCGCTTCTCTAAATGTTTGATAGAATTCACCTGTGAAGCCATCTGGTCCTGGACTTTTGTTTGTTGTTAAGATTTTAAATCACTGTTTCATTTTCATTACTTGTGATTGGTATGTTCATATTTTCTATTTCTTCCTGGTTCAGTCTTGGAAGGTTATACCTTTCTAAGAATTTGTCCATTTCTTCCAGGTTGTCCATTTTAATGGCGTAGAGACTACTACAATGGCTTGTAGTAGTCTCTTAGGATGCTTTGTATTTCTGTGGTGTCCATTGTAACTTCTCCTTTTTCATTTCTAATTTTATTGATTTGAGTCCTCTCCCTCTTTTTCTTGATAAGTCTGGCTAAAAGTTGATCATTTTTGTTTATCTTCTCAGAGAAGCAGCTTTTAGTTTTATTGATCTTTGCTATTGTTTTCTTTATTTCTGTTTCATTTATTTCTGCTCTATCTTTATGATTTCCTTCCTTCTACTAACTTTGGGTTTTGTTTGTTCTTCTTTTGCTAGTTCCTTTAGGTGTAAGTTTAGAATGTTTATTTGAGATTTTTTCTTGTTTCTTCAGGTAAGCTTGTATTGTTATAAACTTCCTTCTTAGAACTCCTTTTGCTGCATCCCATACGTTTTGGATCACCGTGTTTTTGCTGTCATTTGTCTCTAGGTATTTTTTGATTTCCTCTTCGATTTCTTCAGTGATCTCTTGGTTATTTAGTAACGTATTGTTTAGCCTCCACGTGTTTGTGTTTTTTACGTATTTTTCCTTTGTAATTGATTATTATTCTCATAGCATTGTGGTCGAAAAGTTGCTTGATATGATTTCAATTTTCTTAAATTTACTGAGGCTTGATTTGTGACCCAAGATGTGATCTATCCTGGAGAATGTTCCATGTGCACTTGAGAAGAAAGTGTAATCTGCTGTTTTTGGATGGAATGTCCTGTGAATATCAATGAAATATATCTGGTCTGTTGTGTCATTTAAAGCTTGTGTTTCCTTATTAATTTTCTGTCTGGATGATCTCCATTGGTATAAGTGAGGTGTTGAAGTCCCCCACTATTACTGTGTTACTGTCGATTTCCTCTTTTATAGCTGTTAGCAGTTGCCTTATGTATTGATGTGCTCCTATGTTGGGTGCACATATATTTATAATTGTTATATCTTCTTCTTGGATTGATCCCTTGATCATTATGTAGTGTCCTTCCTTGTCTCTTTTAACATTTTTTATTTTAAAGTCTGTTTTATCTTATATGAGTTTTGCTACTCCAGCTTTCTTTTGATTTCCATTTGCATGGAATATCTTTTTCTATCCCCTCACTTTCAGTCTGTATGTTTTCCTCTGTCTGATTTGGGTCTCTTGTAGACAGCATATATATGGTTCTTCTTTTTGTATCCATACAGCAAGCTTGTGTCTTTTGGTTGGAGCATTTAATCCATTCATGTTTAAGGTAATTATTGATATGTATGTTCCTATTACCATTTTCTTAATTGTTATGCATTTGTTTTTGTAGTTCCTTTTCTTCTCTTGTTTTTCCCACTTAGAGAAGTTCCTTTAGCATTTGTTGTAGAGCTGGTTTGGTGGTGCTAAAGTCTCTTAGCTTTTGCTTGTCTGTAAAGTTTTTGATTTCTCTGTTGAATCTGAATGAGATCCTTGCCCGATAGAGTGCTCTTAGTTGCAGGTTTTTCTCTTTCATCACTTTAAGTATAATTGTGCCACTCCCTTCTGGCTTGTAGAGTCTCTGCTGAGAAATCAGCTGTTCCCTTGTATGTTATTTGTCATTTTTCCCTTGTTGCTTTCAGTAATTTTTCTTAGTCCTTAATTATTGTCAATTTGATTACTATGTGTCTCATCATGTTTGTCCCTGGGTTTATCCTGACTGGGACTCTCTGTTCTTCCTGGACTTGGGTGGCTATTTCCTTTCCCATTTTAGGGAAGTTTTCGACTATAATCTCTTCAAATATTTTCTTGTGTCCTTTCTCTCTCACTTCTCCTTCTGGGACCCCTATAATGCGAATGTTGTTGCATTTAATATTGTCCCAGAGGTCTCTTAGGCTATCTTCATTTCTTTTCATTCTTCTTTCTTTATTCTGTTCTGTGGCAGTGAATTCCACCATTCTGTCTTCCAGGTCACTTATCCGTTCTTCTGCCTCAGTTATTCTGCTATTGATTCCTTCTAGTGTATTTTTCATTTCAGTTATTGTATTGTTCATCTTTGTTTGTTTGTTCTTTAAATCTTCTAGGTGTTTGTTCTTTAATTATTCTAGGTCTTTGTTAAACATTTCTTCCATCTTCTCCATCTTTGCTCTCATTCTTTTCCCAAGGTCCTGGATCGTCTTCACTATCATTATTCTGAATTCTCTTTCTGGAAGGTTGCCTATCTCCACCTCATTTAGTTGTTTTTCTGGTGTTATCTTTTTCCTTCATCTGGTAGAAAATCCTCTGCCTCTTCATGGTGTCTATCTTTCTGTGAATGTGGTTTCCCTTCCACAGGCTCCATAATTGTAGTTCTTCTTGCTTCTGCTGTCTGCCCTCTGGTGGATGAGGCTATGTAAGAGGCTTATGCAAGCTTCCGGATGGGAGGGACTGGTGGTGGGTAGAGCTGGGTGTTGCACCAGTGGGCAGAGCTCATTAAAACTTTAATCTGCTTGTCTGATGATGTGTGGGGCTGGTTTCCCTCCCTGTTGGTTGTTTGGCCTGAGGCAACCCAGCACTGGAGCCTACCTGGCTCTTTGGTGGGTCTAATGGCAGATTCTGGGAAGGCTCATTCCAAGCAGTATTTCCCAGAACTGCTGCCAGTGCCCTTGTCCCCATGGTGAGCCACAGCCATCCCCCGCCTCTGTAGAAGACCCTCTAACCTAGCAGGTTGGTCTGGTTCAGTCTCCTATGGGGGTCACTGCTCCTTCTCCTGGGTCCCAATGTGCACACTGCTTTGTGTGTGCCCTCCAAGAGTGGAGTCTCTTTTTGCCCCAGTACTGTCAAGTCCTGCAATCAAATCCCGCTAGTCTTCCAAGTCTGATTCTCTAGGAATTCCTCCTCCCGTTGCTGGACCCCCAGGTTAGGAAGCCTGACATGGGTCTCAGAACCTTCACTCCCTTGGTTGGACATCTGTGGTATGAGTGTTCTCCAGTTTGTGAGTCAACCACCCAGCAGTTATGGAATTTGATTTGATTGTGATTGCACCCCTCCTACTGTCTCATTGCGGCTTCTCCTTTGTTTTTGTATGTGGAGTATCTTTTTTGGTGAGTTCCAGAGTCTTCTTGTCAATGATTGTTCAGCATTTAGTTGTGATTCCAGTGTTCTCGCAAGAGGGAGTGAGCGCACATCCTTCTACTCCACCATTTTGAACCAGTCTCTACTGGTGGGTTCTTAATTAACAATGTGAATGGTAATGTTAAAAGTCCTGAATCAGGATTGAAATACTTACCCCCCACATGTACAGGTGTAAGAACCTGGGGAGGCCATGTGCACACAGCACCTTTAGGGCTTCCGACTTGACCCCTCCACATTCTGGTGTCCAACCACTGCTTTAGGATTTCTGGGGGCCCAATGCTGACTCTAAGTGTTCTGTAATCCAGCCTCTGTCTGCCTTTAGTGAGACCCACATTTCCAGGATCCTACAGAGCAGGGTCTGTGTGATTGTTCTGTGTCTTCTCTAACAAATGACCACAAGCTGGGTGGTTTAAAACAACAGGAATTCATCCTCCCCCAGTCCAGGAGTTCAGACATCTGAGATCAAGGTGTTGTAGGACTGATGTCCCTCCAGAGGCTCCAGGATAGGGTTCTCCCTGCTTTTTCCAGCTACTGGGGGCTCCAGGCATCCCCAGGCTTGTGGTGGTATCCCTCCCATCTCTGCCTTTGTCTTCACGTGGCATCTCCTGTATCTGGGTCTCTCCTCTTTTGTCTCTTACAAGGATGCTGTCATTGGATTGGGGGCCACTCTAACGCAAGATGAACTCCCTCGAGATCATTAACTACATGTGAGAAGACCCTTTACCCAGATATGGTCCTTTCACGTGTTCTGGGGGGACACACCTTTTAGGGCCACCATTCAATCCATTATCTGTGTATAAAATAACCCTCATTTTAGGAGATTACCAAGGTCTCATATAGGTTGGTACAACAGTCATGTGGGTGGGTGGGGTCTGGTGATGATGAGGACCCTAGAGTCACCTGGAAAGGATCAAAGCCTGGCTTCATCAGAAAGTGAGCTCTTCCACCATGGGGCCTGTGGAAACAGCCATTCCACTCTGTCCGTGGAAAGGGACCCAGTGCCAAGTCCTGAAGTGGTTACCTTGCAAAGCTGGCTCTTCTGGGATTTCACAATCAATAGCATCATGTAACCAATAACTACGGGCTTGGAGGAATTGCTTTCTGGTACGTGATGAGAGCACTGTCAGTTTAGGCACAGCAAGCCTAGATTAGGAATGTTTCAAGGAGAAGAGTTTGAGAGATTGCGAAGCTTGGTTGTCAAGGAAACTGAGCAGGTTTTTCAAGGTTGTCAAAGAAACTTCTCTTCTAAACTGAAGGCAGGGCTGGGAGGGCTGAACCTCCAGGGCTCCTTTAAATGGGATGCTCTGAAGCACCATCACCTGAGTGGTGGTCTCATCATGACCTGGAATTTGTGAAAAGTGTGATGAGATCAAGCCTGACTTTCTGTGACAGCTGGGGAGGGGTTTGTAAAGCACCTTGGCTTTTAGAGCAAAGGTTTGCTGCTGGAACAAAGAGTCTCCCCAAAATGGGCCGAAGCTGAAGATGTCTCTGTCCCCTTCTTGTTAGAGTCCAGGGCAGGTGGGTGTCAGAGGCCAGGCCCTGTCCCCCTTGTTTCTCCTCCCTGCTTCCAGGTGAGGGCTCTAACCAGCAGGGTGGGGTGACCATGGGGACATCATGCCCTCCATCCTAGAATGCAGGCTGGCCAAGCCCCTCACCACCTCCACCCTTTCCCCTTGGTAACACGAGAACTGGGTCTCAGCTGTAAGGGGTAGGAAGGCTGGGGGTGCAGGGTAGACGTGAACAGGAAAAAGGGAAATGGGTTCTGATGGGCAGCTGGGTAGCTCTCCTCTGAGGGTCGCCCAGAGGCTAGCGCACAGACTCTGGGTCCTGTGAAGCTTTGATGCTTTGTGGTTCCGGGAATCCTATAGGAGATGGTCCACAGCAGGTAAAGCTAATGCTGTCAGTGGAGGTGGTGAAGCCAAATATCCGCAGTTCAGACTGAAGGTGCCGATGTACATACAGGACAAAACCATCTCGTGTGAATGTAGTTCAGGCACGTTTAACATGAGTGCAATCATGTTAATGCCTAACATCTTCTATCTTGTGCCTCCCCTCGGGGACCCCCTCCTCAGTTCCTGAGGCTCCGGTAACTCATGAACAGGAGAATGGAGAGTGGGCCCTGTCCAGTCTGAGCCCTGAGTTACCCTGTGTGTGAGTCTGCTCGGGGCTGCCGTAACAAATACCACAGACAGGACAGCTTAAAACGACAGACATCTCCCAGTCCTGGATGCTGTCTGAGATCAAGGTGTTTCTTCTGAGGCTTCTCTCCTTGGCATGTCGACAGCCATCTTCTCCCCATGTCCTCACATGGTCTCCCTCTGTGTCCATCTGTGTCCTAATCTCCTCGTGTAGGACATCAGTTCTATTGGATTAGGATCCACCCTAGTGACCACATTTTTATCTTGATTGCCTCTTTGAAAACCCCGTCTCCAAATACAGCCACATCCTGGGGTCCTGGGGGTGAATTTGTGGGGGACATGGCCAAGCCTACACCATTCTGCTTAGGAACCAATATGTGCCTCAGTCTCTCCTTCCCTCAAGTCTCACGGGGATCATGCGATGGCTCAGGGAGAGTTTGTGCAGAGTTTGTGTCCCAGCTGGGGAACACTTCTCTGCTCTCTTTGATCAGGCAGTGACAGTGTGTTGCTAGTCCCTTCCTGAGGTGAACAGTTCTGGGGTTTTGTGCCGTGTCGCCTGGCCTGCTGAGATGTTCATTGTCAGGGAACCCAGGAGCCAACAGCCTAGTGGAGATGCCGGGGACTCTCAGGGCCATGATGGACGCCTCTCTCACCAGACACATCAGAAAAAGTGAGAAAAACTTTGCGGGAGTGTACAGGTGGGAGAGAGTCAAAGTCTCGTTTATGCTTCAGAAAGACCACTCTTTGGGGTGGGATGTGAGTGGCACCTGGGGGCAGGGAGCATTGTCAGGGCCTAATGGAGGGATCGGGCTTGGGCCAGGGCTGTGGGTGTAGAGGTGAAATAGTGTGGGGACTGGCCACAGACTCTGGAGGAGGAGCTGACAGTCACTGGGGCACAAGGACAGTGAGAGCCTGGGAGGCCCCAGTGTTACCGAACCAAACTTGGGTCCGCTTGCCCGAGTGCAGTAAAGCCAATCAACAGACACCGGTTGTGGTGAAGGAAAGTAGAGCTTTAAGTGTGAAAGTGTCAGTACAAGGAGGACAGGTGGCTTGTGCTCTAAAAGCCCGAACTCCCTGCGGGATTTCAGCAAAGCATTTTTAAGGCCAGTTTAAGGAGGGGGGTGTCACAGGGTATGTGATCAGCTGGTGCACAATTCTCTGGTTGATGGTGAGGTAACAGGCAGTTAACACTGTAAATTCTTGGGCACCAGAAGCTCTGGGGCTACCTGTTCATGATCATCAAGTAGTTAATTTCTTCCACTTGGTGGTGGTTTTAACATCTGTAAAACAACTCAGGAAGCGTTCATTAGATACTATTATCCAGGTACTTCAGACAGGAGCTACAGCAGTGGGTGTGGGGGAGGGGCCTGTCCTGGGAAGGCCCCATAGGGTTCTGCTCCGTTACACCTGGTGCCTGGGCTCAGCAACCTGGGAAGGTGGGGCTGCTCCTGGGTGTGGAGAGCTGCAGGATCACAGTCCTCTGAGGGCCCTGTTAGCCCCCAAGGTGAGATGGGGATGCAGTGGCTGGACAGAGGTGTCTGGCCTGGGAGAGGGGTCCAGGCTGGAAATGTCACTGGAATCATCACAGGGAGGGAGAGGAAAGGCCAGTGGGGGCAGGTAAGTCACAGCAGACTACGTGCAGGTGACTGCGGTCCTGTTGGAAGCAACTCAGAGCCAGAAAGGAGTGACCGTCAGGGGCTCAGCTTCATTCTCCTGTTCTTTTGTAAAACCACTGTGTCAGAGTTTGAGACAGCACCAGGAGACTTCTTGGGCCAGTGCTGCCATGGCTTCATCAAAGGGCCCAGGGGGAGCACAGAACCACTGCAGGCCCCGCCCATGTCTGCACTGGGAATGTATCCCATCGGGGCACCGTGGCTCACAGACTTCAGGGAACCTCTGCCCTCAGGACTGGTCCTCCTCCTTCCTCTCACCTGTTGGTCAGAGGCCCAGGAATCCCCAACCTGGCTCCATTCCCAGGGCCTGGATTCTGGGACAGCTTAGGGGTAAGCAGGACCCTTATGCTCCTTTATCTGCCTACAGGTGATAATGTCTTAAAATCCGCAACTGACTGATTATGAAGGACTGAGTGTTTCCAGAAGGTATGGGTGGAAAGATGGGGTATGAAATTCTCCCGGCCAGTCAGCATCCTCCCAGGAAGCCCAGGAAGATCCAGGATTACCAGGGCAGAGTATCTCCCCTTGATAACTTGTAACTTCCCACTCCCACAGCAAGGAGCCTGGCTCCCAGCATCTGCCATTTAACTATGCATTGCTCCTTTCCAGGTTACATGTGCAGAGGTTTCAGAATTGTTAGCTACTACACCCTGGAAAGAATTTCATAAAATAAAGCCCTCTGTTTATGTACAGTCCATTTTGCCTTTAGTCTACAGATTCCATTCATTTCCAAAGGTAACTTAGGTCAGCACCTTTTACCCCATCAACTACAGTGAGTTTTTTTCCATATATTTCTAATACAGTTAGATTCTGTCACATTATGTATTCTATCCTGCAACACTCCTACATTCTAAATAACTAAATTTGAATAGATTATGTGATTGACCCCTTGGACTATACACATCTATGGGCTTAGACAAATGCATAGTGACGGGTATCCATCCTAGAGTATCATGTGGAATACTTCAAACCCCCCACCTCATGATCTGCTTATCATGTATGTACCTTTGCCTTTCCTAGAATGTCATCAGTGGGATCATACTGTGTGCAGCCTCCTCAGACTGGGTTCTTTCACTTAGCAGTATATACTGAAGGTTTATCCATGTCTTTCCATAGGTTGATGGTGCATTCCTTTCTACTGCTGAGTAGTATTCCACTGCACATGTATGGGAGGAAAAACAATTTTCCCTCTACTTTTCTAGGTTCTTGGTTGAGATCCCCCCCGCCCCCCAATAATAAAAGACAGGTTACCAGGAGGAAAACAGAAGTTTAATAACATGTATACCCCCTGTATACAGGGGAGATACCAAGGAAAAATGAGTCACTCCCCGAAATGACCAAAGCCATCACCTTAAATACCATCTTCAGCTAAAAACAGAAGAAAGATGTTGGGAAGGGGGAAGCCAGTTATGGCAGGTTATCATGCGTAGCACAGTAAACAAGGGTATGATTGTTTGCACATTTAAGTCAGGACTTCTCCACTGATAACAGTTACTTGAGATTTCATTATCCTTCTATTTCTGGTGCAAAGAGGGACATACCCTTATAAATGGAGACTTCTCTATTGTAAATGTCCTTCAGAAAAGGGTAATCTCTACTCAGTTTTCTGAGATTCATTTTTTCTTTTTTAAAGCAGACTGAAATAATCCTTATGCCAGAGAGGCATATTTTGGGGTGGCATATTCTACTTGCCTTGACATGGATGTACCCCAGTTTGCTTACGCATTCATCTATTGAAGGACATTCTGATTTCCTCAAGTTTTTAGCCATTATGAGTAGAGCTGCTGTGCATAATTGCATCTTTGTTTGCATTTGGACATAGATTTTCAAAGCAGTTGCCTAAATACTGGAAGCACAATTGTTGGATCCCAAGGTGAGACTTGTTTAGCTTTGGAAAGAAGTGACAAACTGTCTTACAAAGTGGCTGTACATGCATCCCACCAATAAGCAGAGAGAGTTCCTGTTGTTCCTCACCCTCTAGCAATTGGTCTTGTCATTATTTTGAGTTTGGCTGTCCTGATCTTGGAGAGGCACCGGTGAGTGGTGGCGTGAAGTGAGATCTTAATTCCCTGCCCAGGAATTGAACCTGGCTAGCCTGGATGAAAAATAGGATGCTAGCCATTACACCATCTGGCTCTTGCCCCCAGTGAAAAATGCATTTCTTACAGAGGCAAAACTGTAAAAACAGGTACAAAGTTTATTATTAGAGACATAGCACAACAACAAGTGGGAGAGCACACAGAGGAACAGTTTGTTTAGTTAAGACAGAAACAAGGCAGAGATGCACACCCAGAGGGAAAGGGTGTGGGCATCCCCCCAATGAGGAGGAGCGCAGTAAAGAGGCGGTTAAGTCACTTATATAGGGCATTTCTTCCGGGTCTCTGTTTACCTCTGGCCAATTACCTGGTTTCTTTTTCCACACCTGCCCTGCCCTAGGACCCTGCCCAACATATGTGTGCAACATTTTTCCAAGATGGATTACAGCCCAGAGACCTATGGGGTGGCCTTAGCATCATCTATTACGGGGTGGTGCCCCTTCCTTTTTGACCCCCAAGGAGCCTTTCTGCACATGTGCAATGTTTCCCTTGCCCCAAGGATGGAAAATGTATGCCCTCTTGATCTTTTAACAGGGTTTAGTCCCACTCTGTCCTTGCCATAAAAATATCCATTGTCCAATTATTTACCCTGTTTCTGTTGCTGGATTTTATATCGAGGTGCAGATCTTGAAATATAGACAGGAGTCCAGTCATAAACATGTAGTCCTAGAGCCCATTTGTCTCTTGCTTCAGGAAATGTAAACAGGGGGCTGGTAATGAATGTCCAGCCTGGAGCCCATCTTCTTCTCACCCCAGGAAGTGTGAACAGGAGGCCAGTTGTAAATGTCTAACCTGGAGCCCATCTATCTCCTGCCTCAGTCCTAATAGGTGTGCTGTGATATCTCATGATTTTAATTTGTAATTCCCTAATGGTGTATGATGTTGACCATGTTTATTATGACTTTTACTATCTGTATATCTTTTTTGTCTGGATGTCTGTTCAGATCCTAACCCATTTTTTATGGGGTTGTTTTAGAGGTCTTTGTCTATTCTGAATCCAAATCCTTTATCAGATACAAGTTTTGCAAATATTTTTCTCCCAGTTTGTGGCTTGTCTTTTGATTTTCTGAAGAAGGTCTTTGAGAGTAGAAAGTTTTAATTTCATAAAGTCCATATGATTACTTTTTTCTTTTGTGGATTAACTTTTTGTGTTGTGTGTTAAAACTCAAAGCTCATGATCTCCAGACCAAACCCAAGGTCATGTAGATTTTCTAGGATTATCTCTGTAATTTTTACAGTTTCACATTTTAAATGTCTGTTAGTAAATTTGAGTGAGTTTGGCATAAGTTTTAAAGTTTGTGTCTACAGTCACTTCATACAGTTTCCAGTTAATTGTTCCTTAACTATTTTGGAGAAGTCATGGGATACTTCATTGTATTTCAGTTTGAATTTCCACAGTTTAGTGGATGCCTCAGAAGTGTCCTCAGGGGGCGGGGCCTCCACTGAATTGGGAGGCGGCTTGGTCTGCACGTTCCCATTAGCTGGCAGGGAATGTGAGCCTGCTTCCCTGACTCTCCGCTGGAATGTGCGTTCAGCCTTCGGACTTGGCTCCGCGCGCAGCTGATGGTAGCCCCGTCTCCTCAGGACCCGCTGGGCTTTTGGCTTCTGGAACACGCGGGGCTGAGTCCATGCTGACGGCTGGGCTTTGGGACAACCCGGGGTCGAGTCCACACTAACAGAAGTCGTGTCTCCGCAGGGCCCGCTGGCCCTTCAGCTTTGGGACATCATGGAGTCCGTTTCTCTCTGACAGGAGCCTGGTCCCCTCAGGACCTGCCGGGAGGTGATGGCACTGAGGGAAAAGGTGAGGAAAAGTGGGGAGAAGGTTCCTGTGTGTGGCTGACCGCTGAGGGTGTCTGTCTTCAGAGGACCCAGGAGGGGAAGGGCTTGATGTGGAAAACTGGGTTTTTGGCCACTTTTGTTGTGATATAGACAGAGTTCAGTGTTGTTCTTTGGCGTGTGGCATCTGGTTTTCCCAGCACTGTTTATTGGGGGGACTGTCCTTTCCCTGGTGTATGTTCTTGGCTCCTTTCTTGTGAATTAACTGACCACATGCCTTCAGGTTTATTCCTGGGCTCTCTGCTCTGTTCCTATGGTCTGTGTGCCTGTTTTTGTGCCAATTCCACTTTTTTGGGACTGTAGCTTTGTAATGGAGTGTGAAGTCAGGGAGCGAGATGCCTCCAGCCCGTTCTCCTTCTTCAGGGTCGCTTTGGCTCTTCTGGGTCCTTTGTGGCTCCACACAAATGTTAAGATTGTTTTGTTTCTATGAAATGTCATTGAAATTTTGGTAGTGGTTTCGTGTATGTGTACATTGCTTTGGGTAGCATGGACATTTTCACCCATGCTCATGGGATATCTTTCTATTGATTTGTGTCTGTTCAGTTTCTTTCATCAATGTCTTCGTTTTCAGTGTGCAGGTCTTTCAAGTTCTTGGTTAAATTTTTTCCTAGTTTTCTGGGGGATGAAATTATAAATGGAATTGTTTTCTTAATTCCTATTTCTGATAGTTTGTCATTAGGGTATAGAATCACAAATGATCCTGCAGTTTACTGAATTCATTTTTTTAGTTCTGACCATTTTTTTGGTGGTTTTATGTGGAAACCTAGAATTCACAAATCCCACTGTTTTCCACTACATCCAGGTCATCCACAGCGCCCAAGACCTAGTGAATCCTAATATTATTTTCCCCCAGTGCCTCTTAATACCATGTGGACAAAGTGATTAGCATCACTGCTTTGTTTGAATTTGGTCTGGGTGAGTCTTGGCCTATTTAGCAATGTTTGATGTCGTCTCTGATTTGCTGCCATGTTACTGACATGGCTGTATTGAAAAGTATTTTCTAGTAAATTTCAAATGTTTAAACTTTAAATAACAGTACAAAGTTTTCTACGTTCACACCAAATACTGCAGTGTGTTTTAGCCAAAACAGGGCCAGTCTCCCAGGGAACCAGGACATAACCTCAAAATGAGGGATAATTATGGTTTCCACAATATAATCCTATCAACAGGACCACTTCAGCTTTCACCAGCTGCCCCAACTTTGTGGAAATGTCTTTTTCCATTCTAATCCAGTTTTCATTTTCTGGAACCATCCCTGGGGCTTTCCCTCATTTAAAAAACCTTCATGGATTTAAAGTGTACCAGATGAGAATGATCTGGGTGGCTTTTCCTGTATGGCTTCTTTCACTTAGGATGTTTTCAGTGTTTATCCATGTTGTAACATGTATCATTTTTTTCATTGTGATTGAAAACACATAACACTTATCATTGAAGTCATTTTAAGTATACACGTCTATAGCATTAAATACATTTGCATTGTTGTAAAAACATCCTTACCATCCATCTCCTGAACTTTTTCATTCTCCCCAAGTGAAACTGTAACCATTAAATACTTATTCCCTTCAACCCCTGGCAAACATTCTACTTTTTGGCTTTGAATTGACTTATCTGGATACCTCATACTAGTGGAATCATAGAATCTTTGTCCTTTTGTGTCTGGCTTGTTTCACTTAGCATAATGACTTCAAGGTTCATCCACACTGCAACCTGTGTGAGAATTACCTTAGTTTTAAAGGTTGAATCATATTCCATTGTGTATATACTACACTGTACTTATGCATTCATCTGTTGAAGGACACTTGTGTTGCTTCCACATTTTGGCTATTGTGAATAATGTTGCTATGAATATGGGGGTACAGATATCTGTTCCAGTCCTTGCTTTCTAATATTTTGGGTGTATACCATGGAGCGGAATTGAGAGATCATATGTTAATTCCATGTTTAAGTTTTTGAGGAGCGCCATACTGTTTTCCACAGCAGTTGCACAATTTTACTTTATTCCTTTATATGACAGAATAATGCGGCTTATGGATCTACCTTATTTTGCTTATCCATTCACCCATTGGTGGACATTTTAATTGTTTGTACCTTGGCCTATTGTGAACAGTGCTGCTATGAATATTTGTGTACAAGTTTTTATTTGAACACCCGTTATCAGTTCTTTGGGTATATATCTAGGAGTGGAGTTGTTGAAACATATGATAATTACATTTTTATATTTTTGAGAAAATGCCAAAGTTTTGTACACATAGATTGCACCATTTTACATTTCCATAAGTAAAGTTTAAGGGTCCCCATTTCCATACATTGTCCAACATTTGTTACTTTTATTTATTTTTAATATAACCATTATAGTGTTGGGAAGGGGTATCACATTGTGGTTTTAATTTGCATTTCCATCATGACTACTGATGTTTGACATCTTTTCATGTGCTTGTTGACCATTTGTATGCCTTGTCTGGAGAACAGTCCATGCAAGTCCTTTGTGCATTTCAAATATTGTGTTGCTCTTTTACTGAGTGGTAAAAGTTCTTGATATATTCTGGATAAAGACTCTTATCAAATATATAATGTGCCTAAATTTTCTTCCATTCTGTGGGCTGTCTTTTTACTTTCTGGATAGCCTCTTTTGATGTATAGAGGTTTGTAATTTTGAGGAACTCTAGATTATTTGTTTTTTTCTTTCATTGCTTGTGCTTTAATGTCAGATCTAAGAAACTATTGCTAAATGCAAGGTCATGAATCCCTTGGTTTATTCCAGAGTACTGTCATCCCTCAGTATCCACTGGGCTAGGGTTTAGGTCTGGCATTTGAGTCAGGTCAGGGTTTAAGGGTCAGGGGTCAGGGTTATGGGTCAGGGTTTGAGAGTCAGAGTAGAGGGTCTAGGGGTCTGGGGTTAGGGTGTTAGGGTTAGAGATTAGGGCTCCTTAGGTTTAGGGTTAGGTTTAAGCATAACTGGCCCCCATTGCCCTTCCTTTCTCCTCTCTGAGGTCTCTAGGATGGATAGGATTTGCCCAGGGTCACACATGAGTCAGGGAGTTGAGCTGGACCACTGTTTTTCTACCCCCCAGTCCTGGGCTCTGAGAGAAGAATGAAATGTCTGTACTGTCTCTGAGTGTTTCAGATTGAACTCGATGTCAGTCACGGGTTGTGGAGGGTGTCAGAAGTCATGCATGGTTTCTTCCTGCCCTCCCATCTGGGAAAGGTGGTGCTGGCCCTACTCTGCCTGGGCAGTCCCAGTTCCAGCAGAGTGCCCAGACAGGAGGGCATTCAGTGGACATGTGTGGATTAATGCAGGACTGGGTATAGCAACCTGCTAGCCCCCTGCCTACTTGAGGGCTGGTGGGGCCCTCCTGGGACTGCAGGCATCCTTTGTCCCATCTGAGTGGGTGTCAATAGACCATCAAGCCTCAGGCAGGACAGTCCTTGACCTCTGACCATTCAGGCAGGCATCTGTGGTCCTCTAGCTCAGTTCGGCCTGGGCCCTGTCAAGACCCCATGGGCAATTAGTGAGCTGACCATGCTGCTGAGCAATGGAACAGCTACCTGGGCACTGTAGATATTCCTTTGAGATGTTTCAACTACCAACATCCATGTGGTTGAGAAAAGGGCCTCCCCTTCACAGCCTTCACAGCCTCATAGCCTGCCAAGAGAGGTAATAATCCTCTAAATATTTGAGTGTGTCCATTACACAACAACCATACAGCAGACCATGGCCCTGCAATCCTTTGTCCTTTTAGTTGTTAGAAATTTTGACATTCATATTCATTAAGAATCAAAGTTATGGGAGTAACTGGGCCTCCCAATGAGAGGTTCACACTGAGATTGCATTGTCTTGGAGAGCCATATGCATCCATGTGGCCCCTGGAAATCCTGCCAATTATGGGTTCCATGGCATGGAATAATTCTTGAGCCTCCCATTACTTCATTGCACAAGAGTTTCCTTACCACCCTAGCACTTGGTTTCTTCCCTTAGTAAAGGAGATAGAAGAAACTGGAAAAGGAGCAGTATTGTTTTTCAGGGATGGGTAATTAATATGACCAGGGAGATGCCATAACTCAAGGGCTCCCACCTCTTAGGGGCAGGAATGAGGTCTTTGTGTCTTCTCAGGGTGCATGGTCTGTTCTGGGCCAGCCTCTGAGATGTGAGGACCTGATGCCCCAAGGCAGGAGACTTGAGTTTACCAACAACAATTATCCTGCCTTTTCAGCAAGTGAAAGAACTCTTTGCAGTCTTGGGAGGACAGTAAGAGCACTGGTTGAGTAGCTGAAGCCCCTGACCCTAAGTGAACCCCTTCCTTCCTTTTGTGTCAGATTCTGTGCTGTGCAGTGAGCTCTCATTGACATAGAATCTGCTGCTTTCTCCCAGCCAGCATCTGTTCTCATGCCCAAGTCTAGTACCTCGGTTTTCCTTTGGGAATTACATCTCACCTGCTTCCAGTCCAAATAGTTCCTGAAGGATGAACCCATGTTCCACACAGCTCAAAGATGGGTTTACAACCCAAATCTAGCCAGTCCCATTTTCCATCTTCTGGTGATGGGTCAAAGATGAGAATGAAACCCAAGCCAGGCCAAAGCTATTCAAAACCATGACTTTTCTTACAACCCAAGAAGAGGAGAAACTTTTTCTTGGAAAAAGGATGGTGAGTGGTTGTCAGCCTAGAATTGCTGTTGGCCCAAGGGCAGTGAGAGAGACTGTGCCTGTGAATGGGGTCCCCCACAGACACTGAGCAGGACAAAGGTTTGGAGAGAAACAAGATCACACTGAGAGAGTGTGAGACACTGGACCTGCCAGGTCCAAATCCATTCTTAAACTTACCACTTGCAAGTATTAATTTATTTCTACCCTTACAATACATAGTAATTTATTTTACTTCAGTAAGTGTGTCCAGCTGCTGGGAATAAAAAAGGTCCTAGTTGACACATCCGAATCAGTAATCCCTGATGCATCCTCAGGTGTCCTCACTGGGTAGGCATGGCTGGGAGAGATGAAAACACTGGCTGGGGTCATATACTAGGGGAGCTGCCAAACAACTCTGTCGCTGTTCTTTCCCTGTCCTGGGAGACGGAAACCCTGGAACAGTGATAGGATAACCAGTAGGGGAAGAGGTTCCTCAGAGATTAATTAGTCTTTTTGTATTTTCCTTAATTTAGCGTCCATTTTGGTAATGTGTTTTTACAAGGAAATCACCCATTTCCTCTAGATTTCCAGTTTGTTACAATAGGTTTCTCTTATTTGACTTTTAATTTTTCCAGTCTAATTTTCTACAGAATCATCACAACTAATGAACAAATATTGATACTTTCTTATTAACTGAAGTCCCTATTCATGTTCCCTTTTTTATATCTTTCCTTGTTCCAGGGTCCCAAAGGACATGGGGTCATCATGTCTGTTTAGTCTCTTCTGGGCGTTGACAGTTGCTCAGACTCTCCTTGTTTCTATGACCTTGACAGTGTGGAGGAGGATTGGTCAGGTATTGTGTAAACTGCCCTGCACTGGGATTTGCTTGGTGTTTTTGTTGTAATTAGACTTGGCTTTGTAAAAGCAGATCACAGAGGTAAAGTGCTTTCTCTTCACTATACATCAAGAGAACAGGCTCTTAAGGGAACTTCTCACTTATATTCTTAACTTTGGTCACCAGGCTGAGGTAGTGTTTGTGAAGTTTTCACACAGTGAAGTTAATTTTTTCCCATGTTCATCCTGTGTGTCTTATTTAGGAGGAAGTCATAATGCAGAAGCCACACTTGAGGACAGAGTGGTTAGCTTCACATCCCTGATGGACAGCTGAGTGTTTACACGAATCATTAGAAGCTTTCTGCATAGGAGATTTCTATTTAACATCATTCATCATAAACTATGTAACTTATTTTTACCAGTTTGGACACATGAATAATTATTGTGAATTTTTGGGTATAATCCAGCACTACATTATTAGACTGCTTATTTCATTTTTGCTTTGGCTGTTGAGTGCTTTCTCCACTTGCTCCTGTTTTCATTTTACATAATTTTTCTTTTGTGGGTTTTTAAAATTTTTGGTACTTCTTTACTTTCTGATATTTTAAGATTATCCTGCTTCATATATTTACTGTCTCAGTCCTAGCATCATCCCTTTCTTCAAAGAGCCCTTGTTCCTTTTATTAGAGAATGGTATTAAAAAATTACATGTGGGAGCTAAATATGCTCAGCTGACAGTGCATGGAAATATATGCATGTATCCCAGCCTATACATATACACATAATTATAAAGATTTCCATGTGGAACTATGTGTATCTCTATTAGGCTAAAGATAGTTTATATTGATGGTCTCCTACCTGATTTGTCATTAAATTCAGTGCTTGTTCCATTCGATTACTGATATAGTAGTTTCAGTACTATTAGTTACCACTCTCAATGGGAAAGAACTTACAGAGTCCACTGTGTGCGTACGGCATATTTTGCCTTTGGCCTACAGAGTCTGCTCATTTCCAGAGTTAACTTAGGTCAGCGCATTTTGTCCCACCACCAACAGTGAGTTTTTTTCATACCTTTCTAAATCAGTTAGATTGTTTGTTACATTCTGTATGCCAGTCTTTGACACTCCCATATCCGAAGTAACTAAATTTGAATAGATTATAATTTACTTGTTGGGTTGTAAAAATCTGTGGGTGTAGACAAATGCATAACGACAGGTATTCACCACTAAAGTATCATACGGACCTTTTCAACCACAAATTCCATAAACTGTTTACCATGTCTGTTTTGCCTTTTCTAGAATGTCATATAAATGAGGTCATACAGTGTGTAGCTCTTCAGATTGGATTCTTTCACTTAGCAATATAAGTGTTAGATTCATCTTTTTTTTTTTTGCGTGGGTTGATGTTTCATTCCTTTGTATCTCTGAATACTATTGCATTGCATGTATATGAGAGGGAAAATAATTTTCCCTCTACCCTTCTATGTCCTTTATTGAGATTCCTGTTGTAATGAAAGGGAGATGAACTAGAGAAAAACAATCAGAAGTTTCATATATACCATGCATACCTCCTGTATACTTGAAAGATATCCAGGAAAACTTAGTCTGGCCCAAGCCATTGCCTTAAAGGCTACCTTCAGCTAAGAACAGAAGAAAGATGTTAGGGAATGGAGGAAGCCATTTAAGGGAGGTTATTAGGCAAAGCACAGTAAACACGGGTATGGTTGTTATGCAGATTTACATCCAGACCTATTTCACTGACAAGCTTTTTTTAAAAAATATTTTTTATTTGGCTGTGCCAGGTGTTAGTTGCAGCATGTGGGATCTAGTTCCCTGACCAGAGATTGAACCCAGGCCCCTGCATTGGGAGTGTGGAGTCTTAACCACTGGACCACCAGGGAAGTCCCAACAAGTTTTTCTTGCTATTTAGTCATCATTCAATTCCTGGTCCAGAGAGGGACATACCCTTATGAATGGAAATATCCTTAATAAATGTAAATTTACCTCATAAAAGGGCATCTTCTACTTGGTTTTCAAAGATTCTCCTGGGTCTGCTGTTTTTTAAATTAATCAGTCCAAAATAATCCTTTTGTCAAATGGGCATATTTTGGGGTGGTGTATTCTGCTCCCCTTGACATGTACGTGCCCTAATTTGCTTACGAATTCATCTACAGAAGGACATCCTGATATCTTTAAGCTTTTAGCCATTATGAATAGAGCTGCTGTGCATTACCTGATGGTAGTTTTTGTTTGAACACAGGTTTTCAAAGCGGTTGTCTAAATACAAGAGGTACTCTTCCTGGATCCTAAGGTGAGACTATTTAGACTTGGAAAAAACTGCCAAACCGTCTTCCAAAGTTGGTTGTACATGCATTCTACCAGCATCTTGAGTATATTCTTGTATGCTTATTTAGTATCTGTTTATCTTCTTTGGACAGGTGTGTGTTTCATTCTTTATCAAATTTTAATGACATTGTTTGGTATAATTTGAGTACACACCCTTTATTAGATATGTGTTTTGGAAATACTTTCTTCCAGTTTGTGGTTTGTCTTTTGGTTTTCTGAATAAGTTCTTTCATAGAGTCGAAATTTTTAATTTTATGAAGTCCACATTATCAATTATTTATCTTTTGTTGATAGACTTTTGATGTTGTGTGTTTAAAACACATCACCAGACCCAAGGTCATGTAGATTTTCTTTTTTTAAAAAAAAAATAAATTTATTTATTTATGGCTGCATTGGGTCTTCATTGCTGCATGCGAGTTTTCTCTAGTTGTGGCGAGCGGGGGCTACTCGTCATTGCCATGCGCAGGCTTCTCATTGCAGTGGCTTCTCTAGTTGTGGAGCATGGGCTCTAGGTGCGCAGGCTTCAGTAGTTGTGGCATGTGGGCTCAGTAGTTGTGGTGCGTGGGCTCTAGAGTGCAGGCTCTGTAGTTGTGGAGCACAGGTTTAGTTGCTCTGAGGCATGTGGGATCTTCCCGAACCAGGGCTCGAACCTGTGTCCCCTGCATTGGCAGGCAGATTCTTAACCAGTGCACCACCAGGGAAGTCCTAGATTTTCTTTTTTCTTCTAGAATTTTTATACTTTGGTAATTTAAACTTGTCTATGGGCACTTTTGAGTGAATTTTGGTTTACGTTGTAAAGTTTGTGTCTACATTCATTTCATTACATATGGTTTCTAATTAATTGTTCCTTAACCATGTTTTGAGAAGATACAGTGAGATACTTGGCTCCATTTCAGTTTGGATTTCCAAACCTAGTATATACAGCAAAACAGCATTCTGGGTGAGGCCTCTGAGTTTGTGAGTGTGGTGCTCCCGGCACTTCTCTGACATCCCACAGGGGGCGACGAACCCACCTGTCTGACCCTGGGGACACAGGTGCATCCGGCACACAGACTTTGCTCTGTGACAAGCAGACAGGAGTTTGTCTCCTGTCAGGGCTTAGGTTTCTGGATCATGGGCCAGTGTCTACACTGACTGGAGCTGGCTTTTCTTAGGACCCACTGGTGAGAAGATGCCATGAGAGGAAAAAATGAGAAAGTGTGGAGAATCTTCCTGTGCAGCTGACTGCTGGGTGGGTAGGCTGCATCTTCAGAGACTTAGGAGAGAAAGGGTTTAATGTGGAATACTGTGCGGTTTTAGTTAGTTTTATGTGCAGTGTAGAGAGTGATCAGTGTCGTTCTTTGGAGGCTGGTGTCTAGTTTTCCTGGCACTGTTTGTTGATGGCTTTGGGTAGAATAAACATTTTATTAATAGTCATTTTTCTGATGGATGAGCATGGAATATTGTTTTCTATTGTGTCTTCAATTTCTTTATCAATGCTTTATAGTTTTCTGAGTATAGGTCTTTCATGTCCTTGGTTAAATTTATTCCTAAATAGTTTGTTCTTATGATGGAGTTGTAAATGAGATTGTTTTCTTAATTTTTCTTTCTGATGATTCGTTTTAAGTGTATAGAAACAAAACTGATTTGTACGTATTGATTCCATATTTTGCAACTTTACTGAATTTATTTTTTAACATTTTTTTTAAAGTAATGTGAAAAATTGTAATGTTAAAATCTCACTGTTTCTACTGCATCCCCAGTAATCTGCAGGACCCAAGACATGGTGCCTACTGATATACTCCTCTCACGGTGACTTTTAAAAAAAAACTTATTTATTTCATTTATTTTTGGCTGTGTTGGGTCTTTGTTGCTGCGCATGGGCTTTTCCTAGTTGTGGTGAGTGGGGGCTACTCTTCGTTGCAGTACATGGGCTTCTCATTGCAGTGGCTTCTCTTGTTGTGGAGCACAGACTCTAGGCACGAGGAATCAGTAGTTGTGGTGCATGGGCTCTAGAGCGCAGGCTCAGTAGTTGTGGCACAGGAGCTTAGTGCTCCACTGCATGTGGGATCTTCCCGGACCAGGAGTTGAACCCGTGTTCCCTGCATTCGCAGACGGATTCTTAAGCACTGTGTCACCAGGGAAGTCCCTCCCACTGTGCCTGTTAATACCATGTGGACTCCTACAAAGGAAATAACAATCACAACCGTGGTTGAACTTTGTCTGGGTAAGTCTTGGCCTCTATAACAAAGTTTGATGGCTGTCTTATCTGATTTTCTGGCATGGTACTGACATGGTTGTTTTGAAAAATAACTTACTTTCCAGTAATTTAAAATGTAAAGAAAAGTTTCAGTGATGGCAAAAGTACTCACATTTGCCACTTCACACAAAATGCTCAGTGTGTTTTACCCAAAACAGTGTTACCCTCCTGAGGAATCAACACATAACCCCTAAATGAGGAAATCATGATGCCTACATTATAATTTAGTACACAGGTCCACATCAACTTTCACCTGTTGTCCCAACTGTATAAAAATGTCTTTTTCCATCCTGATACAGTTTTCTTTTTCTGTAACCATTACTGAGTTTTTCCCTCATTTGGACAACCTTGATGGATTTAAAGCAGACAAGATGAGTATGGGATCTGGGTGGCCTTTCCTGTATGGCTTGTTTCACTAAGGATGTTTTTCATGTATATTTATGTTGTAAGAAATAGCAGCACTACACTTTTTTTTCATTGTCATTAAAAATACAAAACATGACATTTACCATTTAATTCATTTTACGTATACACTTGTGGTATTGACTGCCTTCATATAGTTGCACAAACAAGTTAACTAACATGTGTAGCCCCTGTGTGCATGGGAGATACCCAGGAAATTGAGTAACACCCAGAAATGGCCTATGACATCACCTTAAATACCATCTTCATCTCAAAGAAAAAAAAGGAAGGGTATGGTTGTTTCTGTCTACATTCATTTGATTGCATATGGTTTCCAATTGATTGTCCTATAACTAGTTTTGGAGAAGTCATGGGATAGTTGGCTTCACTTCAGTTTGAATTTCCAAATTTGGTGGATTCTGCAGGCTTGATACAAGTTTTACAAACAATATTGGATCAGGACATCCCATGGTATAATTGGTATTAATGGTTTGTTCAACAATTAAAGTTCTGTGTGATATGAGTTCAGCCTGGAGTAATCCTGGTTAGTTTCTATCTGTTATACATTTGTCCCAGGATGAAAGGACAAGAAAAACAAAGCCTACTTTATAAAAGTGTCTTCAAACTAATTGATGGTATAATCTCCACCTAATTCTTTTAAAATTTATTTCATTGAAGTATAGTTGACTTACAATGTTGTGTTAATTTCTGCTGTACAACAGTGATTCATATATATATATATATATATATATATACACATACATATACACACACATACTGTTTATTACATATATTCATATGGTTTACTACAGGGTATTGAATATAGTGCTGTACAGTAAGACCTTGTTGTTTATCCATCCTGTATATAATAGTTTGCATCTGCTAATCCCAAACTCCCAATCCTTCCCTCCCCCGTCTTCCCCTTGGCAACTACAAGTCTCCTTTCTATATCTGTTAGTCTGTTTCTGTTTTGTAGATTCATTTGTGTCTCATTTTGGATTTCACATATAAGTGATATCATATGGTATTTGTCATTCTCTGTCTGACTTCACTTAGTATGACAATCGCTAGATCCATCCATGTAGATGCAAATGGCATTATTTCACTCTGTTTTATGGCTGAGTAATATCCCATTGTATATATTTATCACATCTTCTTTATCCATTCATCTGTTGATGGACATTCAGGTTGCTTTCATGTCTTGGCTATTGTGAATAGTGGTGCTATGAACATAGTGGTGCATGTGTCTTTTCGAATTATAGTTTTGTATGGATATGTGCCCAGGAGTGGGATTGCGGTTCATTTGGCAATTCTATTTTTATTTTATTTATATTTTTATAAATTTATTTATTTTATTTTTATTTTTGGCTGCATTGGGTCTTCATTGCTGTGCACAGGCTTTCTCTGGTTACGGTGAGCAGGAGCTACTCTTTGTTGCAGTGTGCGGGCTTCTCATTGTGGTGGCTTCTCTTGATGGGAGCATGGGCTCTAGGCACGCGGGCTTCAGTAGTCGTGGCACATGGGCTCAGTAGTTGTGGCTTCTGGGCTCTAGAGCACAGGCTCAGTAGTTGTGGTGCACGGGCTTAGTTACTCCACGGCATGTGGGAACTTCCTGAGCCAGGGCTCCAACCCGTGTCCCTTGCATTGACAGGTGGATCCTTAACCACTGCGCCACCAGGGAAGCCCCGGCAACTCTATGTTTAGTTTTTTGAGGAACCTCCATACTGTTTCTCATAGTGGCTGCAGCAAATTACATTCTGACCAACAGCATGGGAGGGTTTCCTTTTCTCCACACCCCCTCCAGCATTTATTTGTAGACTTTTTATTGATGGCCATTTTGACCACTATGGGGTGATACCTCACTGTAGTTTTGATTTGCATTGTTCTGATAATTAGCGACATGGAGCATTTTTCATATGCCTATTGGCCATCTGTATGTCTTCT
This sequence comes from Delphinapterus leucas, assembly GCF_059928025.1. Lineage (NCBI taxonomy): Eukaryota > Metazoa > Chordata > Mammalia > Artiodactyla > Monodontidae > Delphinapterus > Delphinapterus leucas. The sequence continues at coordinate 1,038,306 of NW_028322285.1, forward strand.
TTGGAGAAATGTCTATTTAGACCTTCTGCCTACTTTTTGATTTTTTTTTTGAGTTGTATGAGCTGTTTCTATGTTTTAGAAATTAGGCCCTTGTTGGTCACATCATCTGCAAATATTTTCTCCCAAACAATTAGCACAGGTGCTGGGACAGCTGGATACCCACACGCAGAAGAATAAAGTTGGACCCTTACCTGCCCCCCCATCCCATATACAAAATCAACACAAAATGGATCAAAGGCCTAGATGTAAGAACCAGAATTATAAAACTCATAAAACATGAGAGTAAATCTTCATGACCTTGGATTTGGCTATGATTTCTTAGATCTTCTACCAAAAGCACAAGCAACAAAAGATAAAATAGATGAATTGGGCTTCCTCAAAATGAAAAACTATTGTGTATAAAAGGAACAAGGAATAAGATAATCCACCATCCAAAATGGCACAAGATGTTTGCAAACCATGTGTCTGATAAAGGACTGTAGCCCACCAGCCAAGCCCCCGGTGGTCCAGTGGAGTGTCTGTGTGGCCCTTCCCATCCTAGGTGATCAGGAGATTTCAGACCCCACAGCACCCAAGGGCCGGACACAGGTCATCCTCAGCACCCTAAAGGAGTGAGTGATGGATTGTTTTGAGCCCACATTCCCTCCCATTACTGCCCTCAAAGGCTGAAGGCTTCAGCATGCTTCCAGAAGGACACAGAGTATTTGCAAATCTTTGAGAACCAAGAGAAGAGTCTTCACTTTCCTGAAAAGGGCATCTTATTATTTCACAAGATGAACATTTTCAATCTGGCTCCCAGGGGTGCCCACTCACCTTCTTTATTTCTCTGAAAGTGGGCATGGTGGTTTGGCTGTCCCCAATCCCCACACCAGGTGACAAGGCCAGTGGGACCAGCTCCTGGTGGTCCTTAGCTTCATTGGAGATTAACCCAGTCTCTCAGCCTGAGATTAAACTTGGACACCCTTGCTTCTCCCCATCACGAATTCTCATCTCCTGCCCTGTCTCTTTTCCTCTTGCTTTTCAGAATCTGGTTTACCTGGTGGTCACCACTCACAGTTCCCTCATAATGCAGAGATTTCTCCTCGAAAGAAAGGTTCTGGAAAAATCAGAGGGATAAATAAAGAATGCAGATGATTTCTGCCTTGTGCTGATGCCCAAGAGGGTGATGAGAATGAGTGTTTTCATTAGAATTTTAATGTGGCAAATAATTTATATTATAAATATGCCAATGGGGAGATCCATCTAAAAAATGTTAGAGGTAACTCCAATGGTTTTACAACAAACAAGGACACTGGACCCTGTGTCCAGACACTGGCTGAGCGATTGCTACCCTGAGCTGCAGTCCCCTGGAGGGTGGAGTGGCCCTGACCCTCCTCCCGCAGGTCAGTCTTCTCAGGCATATCCCACGTGGGACCACTGCATTGCAGAATCTTATTTAGAGTGGCCAATGGCAGGCAGCTGGCTAGAGGTGTGGTCAAGAGAAAACTGCCCGTCAGCCTGGGACAACCCCAGGGTGAGGCCTTAGTAAGGGCCAGTGTCATGTCATTAGTTAGGGCCAGCAGCATCAGGGCCAAAGTTAAGACCATTGTCAGGGCATTAGTGAGGGATATAATTAGGGTGTTAGTTAGGTAAAGAGTCAGGTCATTAGTTACAGACAGTGGCAGGGCCTCAGGTAGAGCCTTCATCAAGGCCTTAGTTAAGAAGAGCATTGGAGCTTCACCAATGTAAGGGACAGCATGAGGATGTTAGTTAGGGCCAGCCACCAGGCCTTAGTTAGGGATAGTGTCAGGACCTCAGAGAAAACTTGAGGGCCTTAATATAAGACAGTTTAGGCCGTTAGTTAGGGACACATCAGAGACTTTCTTAGGGACATATTCAGGGCCTTAGTAATGGTCAGGATCGGGGTGTTATTTAGTGACAGTAAATGCTATGAGGGACAGCTTCAGGGCCATAGTTAGGGACAGTGTCAGGGCCTCAGTTAGAGATACCTTAGGGCCTTAGTAAGAGAGAATTCAGGCCGTTAGTTAGGGACATCATAAGAGACTTCCTTAGGGACATTTTCAGGACCTTAGTTATGAACATGATCAGGGCGATAGTGTCAGATATCTCAGTCTATTAGGGTCACTGTCAGGGACTTAGTTAGAAGTAGTTCAGGCTGTTCCTTAGGTATATTCTCATGGACTTAAATAATGCCAGAATCAGAGCTGTAGGTAGGGCCAGTGTCAGGGTGTTATTGTGGGATGTCTGCAGCTATTAGGGACATCGTCAGGGTATTAGTTAGGGAAAGAGGCAGGCCATTATTGTAGACAGTGTCAGGGTCTCAGGTAGAGACAGTGTCAAGGCCTTAGTTAGAAAGAGCATCAGGGCCTTAGTTAGGGACAGTGTCAGGACCTCAGGGAAAACTTGAGGGCCTTAGTAAGAGAAAGTTCAGGCTGTTAGTTAGAGACACCTCACAGACTTTTTTAGGGACATATTTAGGACCTTAGTAATGGACAGGATCAGGACATTATTTAGTGACCACTTAGGCTCTGAGGGACAGCATCAGGACCTAAGTTAGGGAGACCATCAGGGTCTTAGGGACAGGGTTAGGGACTATGTAAGTTATAGTTCAGACCATTAGCTTGAGACAGCATCAGGGGCTTTCTTAGGGAGAATGTCAAGGCTTCAGTTAGAGACAATTTGCAGGCCTTAATTAGACACAATTCAGGCTGTTACTTAGGGACATCTTCAGAGCCTCAGTTAGGGACAGCATCAGGGTGATAGTTAGGGAAGGAGTTGGGCCATTACTATAGACGGTGTCAGTGACTCAGGTAGAACGTGCATCAGGGCCTTAGGGACAGGGTCAGAGACTTACTTAGGGACATATTCAGGGCCTTAGTTATAGACAGCATCAGGGCATTATTGAGAGATATATGAGGCTATTGGGGACAGCATCATGGTGTTAGGGAAAGAGTTGGGGCATTATTACAGACAGTGTTAGTGCCTTAGGTAGAGACATCATCATAACCTTAGTTAGGAAGAGGGTCAGGGCCTTGGCTAGAGACAGGGTCAGGCCAACAGTGAGGGCATCTAAGGCTATTAGGGACATCGTCAAGGCCTTAGACTGGGTCAGCATCAGGGTTGTTGTGTCGACCAGTATCAGAGCATTAATGAGGGACAAAATTAGGGTGTTAGTTAGGGAACGAATCAGGTCATTAGTTACAGGCAGTTTTAAGGCCTCAGGTAGAATCAGCGTCAAGGCCTTAGTTAGGAAGAGCATCAGGGCCTCAATTAGGTTCAGCATCAGGACGTTAGTTAGGGCCAGCAACAGGGCCTTAGTTAGGGACAGTGTTGTCGAAACCTCAGAAATAACTTGAGGGCCTTAGTAAGAGACAGTTCAGGCCGTTAGTTAGGGACACTTCAGAGACTTTCTTAGGGACATATTCAGGGCTTTACTAATGGACAGGATCAGGGTGTTATTTAGTGACAGACTAGTCTATGAGGGAAAGCATCAGGGCCCAAGTTAGGGAGAGTGTCAAGGTCTTAGGGACAGGGTTTGGGTCTTCATAAGTTATAGTTCAGGCCATTATCTTGAGATAGCATCAGGGGCTTGGCTAGGGAGGATGTCAAGGCTTCAGTTAGAGATAACTTGAGGGACGTAATTAGACACAGTTCAGGCTGTTACTTAGGGACATTATCAGGGCCTTAGTTAGGACTAGTGTCAGGGCGTTAGTTAGGGACAAAGTTAGGTTGTTAGTTAGGGAAAGAGTCAGGTAATTATCAGTTACAGATAATGTTAGTGCCTTAGGTAGACATCGCATCAAGTCCTTACTTAGGAAGAACATCAGGGCCTCAGTTAGGGACACTGTCTGGTCATTAATAGGACCAGCCTCAGAGTGTTAGGTAGGGCCATTGTCAGGACATTAGTTAGGGGCAGCTTCAGGGCCTTAGTTAGGGACAGTATCAGGGCCTCTGTTAGAGAAAACTTAAGATGCTTAGTAAGAGACAGTACAGGTGTTAGTTAGGGACATTGTCAGGGCCTTAGTTAGAGACAGTGTCAGGGACTTAGTGATAGCATCAGGGCCTTAGTTATTGATAGTATCAGGGCCTACATTAGGGACAGTGTCAGCATTGATTTAGGGACATGTCAGAGCCTTAGGGAAAGTGTCAGGGCCTTTGTTAGCACCAGTGTCATAGCATAATTAGGGAAAAAGTTAGGCCATGAGTTAAAGACAGACTTAGGGAATTAGAGACAGCGTCATGGTCTTAGTTAGGACCAGCGTCAGGACATTAGCTAAGGATAGTGTCAGGACCTTAGTTATTGACAGCATCAGGGCCTACGTTAGGGACAGCATCAGGGCCTTAGTTACAAACAGCGCCTCAGCCATTATGAGAATAAAATATTCTGTTGTTTATAAACTATCAAGTCTCTGGTATTTCATTTTAGCAGCCAAAGAGCTGGCTGAGGATAAATATCCCTTAGCTTGAATGCCTATCAAAAGAAACCTTCAAATCTCAAAAGAAAAGAGAAAATGGGCTGGAAAGAAACCAACAGAACCTAATAATCAATAATTGTGGAACAACTAAAAATGCTATGACATATACATAATGGGTATAGCAAGAGAAGAATAAAGATAGAAAACAGAAAATATTTTTAAATGACTGAGAATTTCCTCAAATGAATGCCTGGCACCAAAACACAATGTGGGAACTGAGACAAAAACATGAATAGTAAAGAAAACTACTGACCAATATCTCTCCAGAACATAGGTGAAAAAATCCTCAAAAAATATTAACAAATTGAATCCAACAATGTTTTGACAGACTTGTATACCATGAATGAGAAGGATTTATCCCAGGTATGCAAGGCTTGTTCCACATTCTAAAATCAAATTACAGCCATCATATTAACAACCTAAAGAAGAAAACTATATTATCATATCAATAGATGCAGAAGACTTTTTAAAAAAATCCAACACTCACTCTTCATGAAAACTCTCAGTAAAATGAAATAAATAGGAGTTTTCTCAAGTTGATAACAAAAATCTACAAAAACTTTCACCTCACATTGTGCTTAGTGGTAAGAAACATGAAACTTTCCCACTAAATTCAGTTAAAAATCAAGGATGTCCCTTGCTCATGCAATAAGGCAAGAAAAGAAATAAAATACAGATTGTGTAGAAAAATAATAAGAAAAGCAACTCAGTTAAAAAGTGGACCAAAACAATTTACAGCCACCTCACCAGAGAATACAGACACTTTGCATGTAAGTATATGGAAGAATAATCCAGATTACATGCTGTCATTAAAATGCAAATTAAAAATACAATGATATACCACAACATAACTCTTAGACTGGCCAAAATGTGGAACAATGACAGCAACAAATGCTGTAGAGGATGTGGAGCAATAGGAACTATCTTTCATTGCTGGTGGAAATGAAAAATAATAGAGCTACTTTGGAAGACAGATAGACACTTTCTACAACATTGAACATACTCTTACTATACAATCCAGAAAGTGTTCTCATGGATGTATACTGAAAGGAGTTAAAAACATTTGTTCATACAAAATCTGCATATGGATATTTTTAGCACATTTATTCAATATTGCCAAAATGTGAATGAAACCAAGGTGTCCTTCAGTAGATGAATGGAAAAATATACTCTAGTATATTCTGGGAATGGAATAATATTCAGCACTAAAAAAGTAAATTATCAAACCATAAAAATATATGGGAAATTCTTTTTTTTCTCTTTTGAAGTATAAATGATTTAAAATAATGTTAGTTTCTGTTGTATAGCATACTGAATTTTTTTTGCAGATTCCATTCCATTATAGGTTATTACAAGATATTGAATAAAATTCCCTGTGCTATACAGTAAATCCCTGTTGCTTATCTATGTTATGTATAATAGTTTGTATATGTTAATTCCATACCCTAATTTGTTCCTCTTCCCCTCCCTTTCCCCTTTGGTAACCATAAGTTTTTTTCTGTGTCTGTGAGTGTGTTTCTCTTTTGTATATAAATTTATGTATTTCTTTTTAGATTCCACCTATAAGTGATCATATAGCATTTGTCTTCCTCTGTCTTATTTCATTAAGTGTAATGCTCTCTAGTTCCATCCATGTTGCTTTAAGTAGCATTGTTTTATTCTTTTTTATGGCTGAGTAATATTCCATTATACAGGTACATAAAGCACATCTTAAAAAATAATTAATTAATTTCTGGCTGCATTGTGTCTTCGTGGCTGCGTGCGGGCTTTCCCTAGTTGCGGCAAGCGGGGGCCGCTCTTTGTCATGGTGTGTGGTCTTCTCCTTGCAGTGGCTCCTCTTGTTGTGGAGCAGGGGCTCTAGGCACATGGGCCTCAGCAGTCATGGCACGCAGGCTCAGTGGTTGTGGCTCACAGGCCCAGTTGCTCCACCGCATGTGGGAACTTCTCAGACCAGGGCTCGAACCTGTGTCCCCTGCATTGGCAGATGGATTCTCTACCACTGTGCCAGCAGCCAAGTCCCTACCACATCTTCTTCTTCTTCTTTTTTTCATTATGTGGGCCTCTAACTGTTGTGGCCTCTCCCATTGCAGAGCACAGGCTCCGGACGTGCTGGCTCAGTGGCCATGGCTTACGGGCCCAGCTGTGCTGCGGCATGTGGGATCTTCCTGGACCAGAGCACGAACCCATGTCCCCTGCATCAGCAGGCGGACTCTCAACTGCTGCGCCACCAGGGAAGCCCCCTACCACATCTTCTTAAGTTAATAGTCTGTTGATGGTAACCTGGATTTTTTTCAGTGTCTTGGCTACTGTAAATAGTGTTGCTATCAATATAGGGGTGTAAGTATCCTTTCAGATTAGTGTTTTTGTTTTTTTCAGATTTATACCAAGTAGTGGAATTACTGGATCATATGGTAGCTTTTAGTTTTTTAAGGAATCTCCAAACTCTTTTCCATAGTGGCTGGAATTCTTTTTTTCTTTTTTTTGTGGTACACAGGTCTCTCACTGTTGTGGCCTCTCCCATTGTGGAGCACAGGCTCCCTAGGCGCAGGCTCAGCGGCCATGGCTCATGGGCCCAGTCGCTTCGTGGCATGTGGGATCTTCCCAGAACGGGGCACGAACCCGTGTCCCCTGCATCGGCAGGCGGACTCTCAACCACTGCGCCACCAGGGAGGCCCTGGAATTCTTAAATGCATATTACAAGGTGAAAGAAACCAGTATGAAAATGGTGCAAGATATATGATTCCAAAGATATGATATTATGTTAAAGACATATGTATAAGACAGTTAAAAGTTCAGGGTTGCCCACGGTGGCAGAGATGGGGCAATGAATAGCTTAAGTCTAGAGAATTCTCAGGATAATTAAAATAATCTGTATAATACTATTGATATAATGATGGATTCTTGTCATTATGCACTTGTCCAATCCCACAGAATGTACATCACTAAGGAAGAACCATAAGGTAAACTATGGTCTTTGAACAAGTATGATGTATCAATGTAGATCCATTGATGATACAAATGTACCACTCTTTTGTAGGGTGTCGAGCATCAGGGGCCTATACCTGTGTGGGAACAGGAAGCGTATGGGAAATCTCTGGCATGTTTTCACTTTTGCTATGAACCTAAATGGCTTTTTAAACAATCACTTAAAATTTAAATATTTACATTGGTATGTGGAGCATGAAACGCTTATTGGCATATATTAAAAGATTCCAAAACTAAAAATAGAACTACCATATTACCCAGAGATTCCACTCCTGGGTGGATAACAAAAACAGCCCCAAAACACTAATTCAAAAAGATACATGCACCTCAATGTTCATAGCAGCAGTTTTTACAAATACCAAGATATGGAAGCAAGCTAAGTGTTCATCAACAGATGAATGGATAAAGAAGATGTGATATATATACACACAATGCCATCCTACTCAGCCATAAAAAGCATAAAAAGTTTCCATTTTCAGCAACATGGGTGGAGTTGGAGGGCATTATACTAAGTGAAATAAGTCAGACAGAGAAAGACAAGTACTGTGTGATATCACATATATGTGGAATCTAAAAAGTACAACAAATCCGTAAATATAACAAAAAAGAAAGCTCACAGATATATAGAACAAACTAGTGGTTACCACTGGGGAGTGTGAAGGAGCAATATAAGGGTTAGGAAGTGGGAGGTACAAATATTGGCTGTGGGTGGGGATGTATTTTACAAAACAGAGAAAATAGCCAATATTTTATAATAACTGTAAATGAAAAGTAAACTTTTTAAATTATATAAAAATTTATTTATTTATTTATTTATTTTGTTGAGCAGAGTTCCCTGTGCTATACAGTAGGTCCTTGTTGTTACCCATTTTAAATATAGCAGTGTGTACATGTCAAACCCAAACTCCCTAACTATCCCTCCCCCCTCCGAATTCTATTTTTTAAAATGTTTATTTATTTATTTTTTCTTATTAGTCATCCATTTTATACACAACAGTGTATACATGTCAATCCCAATCTCCCAATTCATACCACCACCACCACCCCCGCCACTTTCCCTGCTTGGTGTCCATACGTTTATTCTCTACTTCTGTGTCTCAATTTCTGCTCTGCAAACTGGTTCATCCGTACCACTTTCTAGGTTCCACATATATGCGTTAATATACGATATTTGTTTTTTCTCTTTCTGACTTACTTCACTCTGTATGACAGTCTCTAAATCCATCCACGTGTCTACAAAAGACCCAATTCATTCCTTTTTATGGCTGAGTAATATTCCATTGTATATATGTACCACATCTTCTTTATCCATTCGTCTGTCGATGGGCATTAAGGTTGCTTCCATGACCTGGCTAAACTTTTAAAATTGTATAAAAATTTAATTTTTAGAAAAGAATAAAATAAAATTTTTAAATGATTCAATATTCTCAAAGAATATTTGAAAAAGTAGATATGCTTTTCCCTAATTTTTATTTAATTAGTGCACTTTAAAGATGTGAGAAAGTATAAAGTGGGGATTGGGAGAACAAACTGTGACACTACAGTTTATAACACACACAATAAACAAATTATTCTGATCTGTTGATTCATTTATAATGTGCTTTATTACTTAATATAGATTACGACTTTTTTTGTTAATCATCAGATGTGCATTCATGGCATTATTTTCAAAAGTTTCTGTCCATCCCCAACCCAAAATGTTAATCCACCCTCCATTGCTGCCTTCGGTTTATTTTCAAACAAATCTGTGATGTAAACAACTTTGTGCCTTGCATCTTTTGGGGTATGGAGTCTCAGCTCACCTGAGGACTGGTGGTCATGCTCTGCCCCCGGGAAGTCTTGTGGGTCAAGTGGGCTCTGAGAGGAGAGGGGGCTAGAAGACCTGAGGACTAAGGGTAACTTTGGGTAGATTTCTAAGAGTGACCCCTCACTCATCCCTAAACCCACCATGTGATTTCCACCAACACAGCAGCATCTACCTTAGGCAACAGCAAGGCCACACCCATTCCTGGAGGAGCTCATCCCCTAGGAATAAGGCCCAGGGAACCTGCACTTCTGGAAGTTCTTAACCCAAACCTCTATGCTACGCAGTGGTCTCAGGTGTGCTATGCCTGATATCTCTAGCTCAGTGCTGTTGAATACAGGTCTGAGGGAGTAACATCTGCTCCAACAAAAAACTTGTTAAAGATGCCATTTCATCAGCCCCACAGGAGGATCATAACTTAGAGTGGGACCCTGATTCCTCCCAAATTTGTATGCAGTTTGAAGCTGCAGAAGAAATGTTCGCTACGTGGTTCCCGTGCAGTTTCCCATTAGTACTTCATGATGAGTATTTAGAAATAACATCATCTGTGCCCTTCCCACAGAGCCTGTCTATTGATCTGGGTGGGAGCATCCGTGTTGTTTTAACTCTAGGTGATTCTAATGTGAGGCCAGGTTTAAGCCCGAGGGCTGCTGGGTAGTGGGTGAGAGTTTCTTCCAGTCTTTTGTCCTTCTTCCTTTGGGGAGGCATCGGTGTCTGCTCTACATGGGACTGGAAGGGACAGAGCATTATAGTCCACTTACTCTGTGCTGTAGCAGAGTTTCTGAGCATCTGCTTGAGGGGAGAGTATGTGTAGACAGGAAAGAAAAAGCTCACAGTTTGGTCTCCATTCAGGGGCTCATCGTTCCTGAATGTCTCTTTTTCAAGAGGTTGGCATTTCAGCGTTTCAAGGTCCTTTTGTCTGTGGCTGTGGTGGGAACAGGTGAAGGAGCTGTGCTGATGGTGCTGAAGGCATATTCTCAACATGCTGATGTGGTTCCTCAACATAATGTCCATGACAAAACGACCAGAGCAGGAAGAAGTTGAGGAGGGGATGGCAGCTTCGCAGGTGACTGTCCTGTCCTGGGTCAGAGGCTGTGTCTGCTTTTCCTCCTGAAATTTCATGGATTATGAACCTACAAACTTTTAATATTCTACTCCTGATGTTGCTGCCTTGCAAAGTTGTTTTTCAACTACTTATTTTTTTCCTTCTTATGATAGTCAAAGTCCACTCTTTAGAATACCTCTCCCCTGTGATCCAGAGCCTTTTCTCCATTGTCTGCATCCAGGCTCCCTAAAGAGCATGGAGAATTCTCACTATGAATAAATGACATTCAACTATTGAAATGATTCTCTTTGTGAAAGATCAACATGGGAAGGCAGTAATATCTAAAATGCCCTATGGCATAATTTCAGATGCTGGATATTAGTGAAGAAGGGAAAGTGGAATGATTAATGTACATTTGAATACAACAGAAACGTCAGCTTATCACAGCAGGATTAAGAAAATACTCTTTTAAGTGCGATGGCATTAGTGGCCCAGATAACTCAAGGTTCTGGGAGAAAAAGTAATTAGGAGAGATTTGCTCTGTATATTGATAAGAAAGACTACTTAAATACAGTGTAACAGTCAGGGAACATGGGAGGTATATGTGGAGTGAAAGTGACATTTTTTTCATGATAGTTTCAGATTATGATTTTCTTATGTATTTTCACCCAGAATACCACAGTAGTGAAAATGTTTCTTGTGAGCTTCAGTCACCTGATAATCATTTGTCCCATTACCCCTGATGTTCACTGGTTCAGGTGCTTTCTGCAAGATTCCTCCACTATGAAGTTCATATATTTTATCTTTAGTAAATGTCTGGTGTGATTCTCTGAGAAACTGTGCATAAACCATCAAGGTAAATCTGGAAAACTCCATTTCTTCTTAGTTTGGTTTTTTTTGTTTTTTTTGCTTGTAGTTTTCTTTGGAAAATGAACATTGTCACCTTTGTTTATTAAAGATATTGGCTTTTCAACTGGAGGTTGTAATTGGCCAAGCCTTGTTCTTGTAAGTTTCCGTTGTACTCCATACTCAGGTAACAGACATACTCTTCTTTATCACTTCTTTGTATTTTCAAAAAAGTTTACAAGAATCTCATTATTAACGTATGCTCAACCGTGTTTAATTTATGAAATAAAGCTCAACTCAAATAATTTTTCAAAGAAATCAGAGATTAAGGACCAATAGCTCTAACTAATTTTATATCATTGTGAGTATGTCTCCCTTAGTGTATTTATAATATACAAAGTGTATCACCCACAAGTAGATTTATATGATTTACCCAATTAAAAATGGTTCATATTAATTTTTCTTTAAAGGTTTGTTAGAATTCACCTGTGAATCCATCTAGTCTTGGTCTTTTTTTATTGGGAGGTTTTTAAGAACTGATGCAGTCTCCTTAACAGTAATTTGGTCTGTTCAGATTGTTTCATTTCTTCATGATTCAGTCTTTTTATTTATTTTTAAAATTTATTTATTTATTTATTTGTTTTTATTTTTGGCTATGTTGGGTCATCTTCGCTGTGTGCAGGCTTTCTCTAGTTGCGGTGAGTGGGGGCTACTCTTTGTTGCAGTGTGCGGGCTTCTCATTGCGGTGGCTTCTCTTGTTGCAGAGCATGGGCTCTAGGCTCATGGGCTTCAGTAGTTGTGGCGTGTGGGCTCAGTAGTTGTGGCTTGGGGGCTCAGTAGTTGTGGCTTGTGGGCTCTTGAGCGCAGGCTCAATAGTTTGGTGCGTGGGGTTAGTTGCTCTGCAGCATGTGGGATCTTCCCGGGCCAGGGCTCAAACCCGTGTCCCTTGCATTGGCAGGCAGATTCTTAACTACTGCATCATCAGGGAAGCCCCTGGTCTTTTAATTTTTTTTCTTTGGCCAATTGATTATTTAGGATCATGTTGTTTAATTTCCACATATTTGTAAATTTTCCAGATTCTGTCCTCTTCATTTCTGGTTTCTTACCATTATGGTTGAAAAAATACTTAGTACAATGCCAGTCTTATTAAATTTGCGAAGACTTGTTCAGTGACCCATCACATGATCTGTCCTGGAGAATGTTCAATGTGCACTTGAGAAGAATATGTATTCTGCTGTTGTTGGATGGACTGTTCTGTTTTTCTCTGTTCAGTCCATTTGGTCTAATATACAGCTCAGGTTCAGTACTTCCTTATTGATTTTCTTTTTGGATGACCTATTCATTGTTGAAAGTTGGGTATTAAAGATCCCTTCACTTTTTTTTTTTAGTATTGTCTATTTGTCTCTTCAAATCTGTTAGTGTTTGGTTAATATATTAAGATCCTCCACTGTTGGGTGCATATTTATTTTTGATTTTTGTCTTGATAAATTGAAAGCATTATCATTATATAATGACCTTATTTATTTTTCCTTGTTGCAGCTTTAGGCTTAAAGTCTATTTTGTCTGGTATAACTCTAGCTACCGCTGCTTTCTTTTGGTTTCCACTTGTATGGAATTTCTTGTACCAGAGCTTCAATTTGAGCTTATTTGTGTTTTTAACTCTGAAGTGAGTCTCTGATAGCCAGCATATAGTTCAATCTTGTACTTTTATCTGTCTAGCCACTCTATGACTTTTAACTAAAGAATTTAATACATTTATGTTTACAGTAATTACTGACAGTTAAGGACTTACCAATGCCATCTTATTGTTTTCTGGATTTTTTTGTTGTTTCTTGTTCCTTCCACTGTTGCTGCCTTTCTTTGTGAATTAGTGATATTCTGTAGTGGTATGTTATGATTCCCTTCTCTTTATGTTTTCTGAATCTACTATAAGATTTTTGCTCTGTGGTTCCATGAGGTGTACAGAAAACATCTTACAGAGTTAACAGGCTATTTTATGTTGATAATAATATAATTCCATGACACAAACACAAAACTACACTTTTACTCCCCTCCATGAATTTTTGTATATGGTGTTACAACTTACCTCTTTGTATATTGTTTATATATTCAAATAATTACAGCTGCAGTTATTTTAATAATCACATACTTTAACCTTTATACTAAAGTTAACCGGGTAACACACCACCATATCACATTATTAAAAGTATTCTTACCTTAACTATATACTTATGTTTACAAGTCTTATGTATTCTCGTATGTTTTCATGGTACTATTTAGTTTACTTTTATTGTAGCTCAGGAACTCTTTTAGAATTGTTTTAACACAGATATAGTGATTATTAACTCTCTCAGCTTTTTGGGAGAGTTTTAAATCTCTTCATTTAAGAAGGACAATTATGACAGAGAGGATATTCTTTGTTGGCAGTTTTTTTTTTCATTGAGTAATTTGAATGTATTATCCCACTGTCTCCTGGCCTGTGAGGTTTCTCCTGAGAAATCAACTGATAACCTTATGAGGTTTCACCTGTAAGTTATAAGCTTCTCTCCTCTTGCTGCTTTTCAGATTCTTTGTTTTTGACAGTTTTACTATAATGTGCTTTGGGGAATGTTTTTCTTTTTTTTCTTTCTTTTTTTTGTTTTTAGTTTGGTGTCCTATGACTTCATGAACTTGGATATGCAAATCTCTCCCCTGATTATGAAAGTTCTCAGCAACTATTTCTTTAAATAAGCCTTCTCTTTATATCTTTTCCTTTCAAGACTCCATAATTCACAGAAGGTTTCTTTTGATGGTATCCTATAGATCACAAAATCCTTCTTCACTCTTTTTTTCTTTGTTCTCCTCTGAGTGGATATATTCAACTTACTGTCTTCTAACTTACAGAAAATTTATTCTGCTTGATCTGTTTGTATATTGATTATGCTTATTGCATTTCTTTTTTCTTATATTTAACATAAAATATTACTTGAATTTAATGGTGCTTTGCTACATTTAAGTGTTATTCTTTGCCATTGTAGCAGTAGCTATCACGCTTGTCATGTCACATAATTATTATTTCTTTATTATGGTTAGAAAAATTAAGATCTAGTCTCTTAGCAAGTATGATGATTATAATACAATACCACGGTTTGTATTGACTATCGTGTGCATCAGATCTTTAGGAATTATTTACTATTAGCTAAAAGTTTGTATCCTTAAACAACATCTCTCCTATTCCCCACACCCCAGCCTCTCATGGCCAACATTCTACTCTTTATTTTTATAAGTGTGGCTTCTTTTTATTTCCATATATAAAGGATATCACATAGTATTTGTCTTTCTCTTTTTGACTTATATCAGCATAATTTAACCAAGGTACATCAATGTGAAAAATCATAGAATTTCCTTCTTTCTAATGGCTAAATTATATCCATTGTGTGTATGTAAATATAGATAAGTATATAGATATAGATATCATATCTTTCTTATCCATTCATCTTTTGATAGGAACTTAGGTTGATTACATATATTGGCTACTGTGGATAATGCTGCAAGAAATATGGGGGTGCATATTTCTTTTCAAGTAAGTGCTTTTATTTTTTTTGGATAAATACCCAGAAATGGAATTGCTGGATCATGTAACAGATCTATTTTTAACTTTTCTGAGCAACCTTCATATTGTGTTCCATAGTTACTGTGAAATTGTATCCCCACTAACAGTTCACATGTGTTCTCTTTTGTCGACATCATCACCAACGCTTATTTTCTCATCTTTCTGATGACAGCCATTCTAACAGGTGTGAGACAATATCTCATCGTGGTTTTTATGTGCATTGTACTGATGATTAGTCATGTTGAGTACATTTTTGTATACTTATTGGCCATCTATATGTCTTTTTGGAAAAATAATCTGTTTCCTTTGCCCATTCGTACATTGGATTGTTTGATTTCTTGTTGCATTTTATGAGTTATTTTAAAACTGTATTTTGATTACAGGCCCCTTATCCAACCTATGGTTTGCATTTTTTTCCCATTTGGTAGGTTTACTTTTCATTTTGTTGATTGTCTACATTGTTGTACAATGGCTTTTCTTAAGCTTTATTTATTATTTATTCATGTATTTTATTTTATTTTATTTATTTATTATTTTTTTGGGCTGTGTTGGGTCTTAGTTGCAGCATGCGGGCCCTTCGTTATGGTGCGCAGGCTTCTCTCTAGCTATGGCATGTGGGTTTTTCATTTTTTCTCTCTCTGTAGTTGTGGTGCGCTGGATCCATGGTGCGTGGGCTCTGTAGTTTGTGGCACACAGGCTCTCTAATTGAGGCA
The DNA here is from genome assembly GCF_059928025.1 of Delphinapterus leucas. Classification (NCBI taxonomy): domain Eukaryota; kingdom Metazoa; phylum Chordata; class Mammalia; order Artiodactyla; family Monodontidae; genus Delphinapterus; species Delphinapterus leucas. Next base: position 1,053,766 of record NW_028322285.1, read on the forward strand.
GGTGAGCTCACTAGTTATGACACATGGGATTAGTTTCACTGTGGCATGTGGGATCTTAGTTCCCTGACCAGGGGCAAACCCACATGACCTGCATTGTAAGGCAGATTCTTTACCACTGGACCACCAGGGAAGGCCCTAGAGCTTTTAAGTTTGATTTCTTCTTGGTTGTGGATTTCTGCTTTTGTTGTTTGTGCTTTTGTCATCATATTAAAAGAATAACCATCAATACCAGTGTGGAAGAGTTTTTTATTCTTTCTTTTAAGACTTTTATGGTATCAGTTCTTAGGTTCAAGTCTTTGATCCATCTTGAGTTAACTCTTGTGACTGACATAAGATAGGGGTTCAAATTTCTGTTTTGCTTGTGCTTATCCAGGTTTTCTAACAGCATTTATTGAAGACACTATGATTTCTCTATGGTTGTTTTTGCTTACCTTGTCAAAAATTAGTTAACCTCATATATAGGGGTTTAATTCTGAGCTCTCTGTTCCATTGCACTGGTCTGGGTGTCTATTTTGATGCCAGCACTGTACTGTTTTAATTAATATAGATTGTAGTATAGTTGGAAATTAGGAACTGTGATGCCTCAGGTTTTGTTCTTCTTTCTCAAGACTGTATAGGCTATTCAGATTTTCTCTGGTTCCATGAAAAGTTTAGAATTGATTTTTTATTTCTGTGGAGAATGTCATCGGATTTTTGAGAGAGATTGTTAGAATCTAGATGGTGTTAAGGACTTTTGATCTTAGAAATCCCTCCAATCTTCGAATATTGGATACCTTTCCATTTTTCAGTGACTTCAATGTATTTTATTAATGTCTTACAGTTTTCAATGTAGAGACTTTTCAACAACTTTGTCAAATTTATTTCTAAATATTTTATTATTTTGGATTCTATTGTCAATTAGATTGTTTTCTTTATTTTTTCAGATGTTTTACTATCTGTGTATAGAAATACAACTGATGATGTATGTTGATTTTATATACTGCAATTTTACATACTTTGTTGATCAGTTACAACTTTTTGGTGAATTCCTTGGTTTTTTGTTTTTTTTTTTTTTTTGTTTTTTTTTTTTGGTACGCGGGCCTCTCACTGTTGTGGCCTCTCCTCTTGTGGAGCACAGGCTCCAGACGCCCAGACTCAGCGGCCATGGCTCACGGGCCCAGCCGCTCCGCAGCATGTGGGATCCACCCGGACCGGGGCACGAACCCATGTCCCCTGCATCGGCAGGTGGACTCTCAACCACTGCGCCACCAGGGAAGCCCCTTGGGATTTTTTATATACAAAATCATACCATCTTCAAATAATGATAATTTTAGTTCTCCCTTTCCTATTTGAACATCTTTCTTTGTCTAGCCTAATAGCTCCAGCTAACACTGCCAGTACTATATTGAATAAGAGTGATTAAGTGGGCATCACTGTCTTGTTCTTGACCTTAGAAAAATAGCATTTACCTTTTTACCAACGAGTATGATGTTAGCTGTGGGATTGTTACATATGACCTTAATTATGTTGAGGTACATTCCCCCCTATACTCAATCTGTTCAGAGTTTTTAATCATAAAAGGATAGCATTTTGTCCATTGCTTTTTCTGCATGTATTGAAATGATTATGTGTTTTTTATTTTTACCCTTTTAATGTGATGTATCTCACATATTCATTTGTTATGTTGAAACATTCTTACATCCCAGTGATAAATCCCACTTGGTCATAGTGTATGATCCTTTTAATATATTCTTGAAGTTGATTTGCTAATATTTTGTTCAGAATTTTTGCACCTATGTTAATCAATTTTATTGACCTGTAGTTTTCTTTTCTTACAGAGTCTTTATTTGACTTTGGTGTTTTGGAAATGCTGGACTCATAAAACAAGTTTAGAAGTATTCGTTTCTCTTCAATTTTGTGGAAGAGTTATTACTGGTGCTAATTTTTCTTCATAGGCTTGGTACAATTTATCAATAATGTCATCTGGTCCTTCAGTTTTCTGTGTTGGGAGTTTTTTTTTTATTACTGATTCAATCCCTTGTTATTGGTCTGTTTAGATTTTCTATTTCTTCCTGATTCAGTCTTGGTAAGTAGTGTGTTTCTAGGACTTACCAGTTTCTTCTAGGATATCTAATTTGTTGGCATATATTTGTTCATAGTAGTCTCTTATTATCCTGTATTTCTGTCATATCAGTGGTAATGTCTCCTCTTTCATTTCTGATTTTGTCTTCTCTCTTTTTTCCTAACCTAGCTGAAAGTTTGTGAATTTTATGGTTTTGAAAATCCAGCTTTTATTTCGTTGATCCTTTCTATTGATTTTCTTTTATCTATTTTATTTATTTCCACTCTAGTCTTTATTGTATCCTTCCCTCTGCTAACGTTGGGATACATTTCTTCTGTTTCTAGTTCCTTGAAGTGTAGAGTAAGATTATTTAGGCACTTTCTAATTTCTTGTCATATGCGCTTATGGCTGTAAACTTTCCTCTCTGAACTGCTTTTACAGCATCCCATAGGTTTCGGTAGGTTGTGTTTGCATTTTCATTTGTTTTGAGAGTTTTTTTTTTAATTCACTTTAAAAAAATTTTATTCATTTTATTTATTTAATTTTGGCAGTGTTTGGTCTTTGTTGCTGCGTGTGGGCTTTCTCTAGTTGTGGCAAGCAGGGGCTATTCTTCGCTGTGGTGCGCAGGCACTACTCTACATTGCAGTGCACAGGCTTCTCGTTGCGGTGGCTTCTCTTGTGGAGCACGTGTTCTAGGTGCGTGGGCTTCAGTAGTTGTGGCACATGGGCTTAGCTGCTTCATGGCATGTGGGATCTTTCTGGACCAGGGCTCCAACCTGTGTCCGCTGCATGGCAGGCGGATTCTTAAGCACCGTGCCACCATGGAAGTCCTTTTAATTCACTTTGGATTTCTTTTTGGACCCATTGATTTTTAGGAAGTGTACTGTTTAGTTTCCACATTTTTGTAGATTTTCCAGATAGACTCTTGTTGATTTCTAGTTCTATATCATTGTGTCCAGAAAATTGATATGATTTTGATCTTCTTAAATTTACTAAGATGTATTTGTGTTTTATGATATGACCTATCCTAGAATATGTTCCATGAGAACAGGTTTTTGGATGAAATGTTCTATATATGCCTGTTAAGTCCACTTGGTGTAATGTATAGACGAGAATCTTGATTGTCAGGAAGTTGAAGTGGGGGATATGGGGGATGCTGTTCAAATGGTATAAAACTTTGGTTATGAAAGATGAATGAATTCTCGAGCACTGAGTACAGCCTGGTGAAACAGTCAATTATGGAGTGTATTATACTTTTTTTTTACATCTTTATTGGAGTATACTTGCTTTACAATGGTGTGTTAGTTTCTGCCTTATAACAAAGTGAATCAGTTATACATATACATGTGTTCCCATATCTCTTCCCTCTTGCATCTCCCTCCCTCCCATCCTCCCTATCCCACCCCTCCAGGTGGTCACAAAGCACTGAGCTGATCTCCCTGTGCTATGTGGCTGCTTCCCACTAGCTATCTATTTTACATTTTGTAGGGTATATATGTCTATGCCACTCTCTCACTTTGTCCCAGCTTACCCTTCCCCCTCCCCATATCCTCAAGTCCATTCTCTAGTAGGTCTGTGTCTTTATTCCTGTCTTACCCCTAGGTTCTTCATGGCATTTTTTTTCTTAAATTCCATATATATGTGTTAGCATACGGTATTTGTCTTTCTCTTTCTGACCCACCTCACTCTGTATGACAGACTCCAGGTCCATCCTCCTCATTATAAATAGCTCAATTTCATTTCTTTTTATGGCTGAGTAATATTCCATTGTATATATGGGCCACATCTTCTTTATCCATTCATCCAATGATGGACACTTAGGTTGTTTCCATCTCCAGGCTATTGTAAATAGAGCTGCAATGAACATTTTGGTACATGACTCTTTTTGACTTATGGTTTTCTCAGGGTATATGCCCAGTAGTGGGATTGCTGGGTCATATGGTAGTTCTATTTGTAGTTTTTTAAGGAACTTCCATACTGTTCTCCACAGTGACTGTATCAATTTACATTCCCACCAACAGTGCAAGAGGGTTCCCTTTTCTCCACACCCTCTCCAGCATTTACTGTTTCTAGATTTTTTGATGATGGCCATTCTGACCGGTATGAGATGATATCTCATTGTAGTTTTGATTTGCATTTCTCTAATGATTAATGAAGTTGAGCATTCTTTCATGTGTTTGTTGGCAGTCTGTATATCTTCTTTGGAGAAATGTCTATTTAGGTCTTCTGCCCATTTTTGGATTGAGTTGTTTGTTTTTTGTTATTGAGCTGGTTATAAATTTTGGAGATTAATCCTTTGTCAGTTGCTTCATTTGCAAATATTTTCTCCCATTCTGAGGGTTGTCTATTCATCTTGTTTATGGTTTCCTTTGCTGTGCAAATGCTTTGAAGTTTCAGTAGGTCCCATTTGTTTATTTTTGTTTTTATTCCCATTTCTCTAGGAGATGGGTCAAAAAGGATCTTGCTGTGATTTATGTCATAGAGTGTTCTGCCTATGTTTTCCTCTAAGAGTTTGATAGTTTCTGGCCCTACATTTAGGTCTTTAATCCATTTTGAGCTTATTTTTGTGTATGGTGTTAGGGAGTGATCTACTCTCATACTTTTACATGTACCTGTCCAGTTTTCCCAGCACCACTTATTGAAGAGGCTGTCCTTTCTCCACTGTACATTCCTGCCTCCTTTATCAAATATAAGGTGACCATATGTGCATGGGTTTATCTCTGGGCTTTCTGTCCTGTTCCATTGATCTATCTTTCTGTTTTTGTGCCAGTACCATACTGTCTTGATTACTGTAGCTTTGTAGTATAGTCTGAAGTCAGGGAGTCTGATTCTTCCAGCTCCGTTTTTTGTTCTCAAGATTGCTTTGGCTATTTGGGGTCTTTTGTGTTTCCATACAAATTTAGATTTAATCAACAAATTATCAATAACGTTCTGAAACATATGGTTCATTACAACAGAGATCACCAGTTAAAGTATAATGTTAAAGCAAATCTTCTGCAGTGAAAAATTACTCCTTTTCCAAACTATCCTTGCACTCATATAACTTTTTAAATGCAATTTAATTTTATATTTTTATTGAAGTATAGTTAATATACTGTATTCCTCCCCCCTACATTTCCCCTATGGTAACCATAAGTTTGTTTTCTTTATCTGTGAGTTGGTTTCTATTTTGTAAATAAGTTCATGTGTATCAATTTTTTTAGGTTCAACATACCAGTGATATCATATGGTATTTGTCTTTCTCAGTCTGACTTACTTACCTTAGTATGTTTATCTCTAGGTCCATCCATGTTGCTGCAAATGGCATTATTTCATTTTTTTATGTCTGAGTAGTGACGACATCTTCTTTGTCCATTCTTCTGTCAATGGATATTCACGTTGCTTCGATGTCTTGGTTATTGTAAACAGTGCTTCAGTGAACATTGGGGTGCATGTATCCTTTGTTTCCTTTAAAAATAATTAATTAATTAATTTTAAACATCTTTATTGGACTATAATTACTTTACAATGTTGTGTTAGTTTCTGCTGTATAACAAGGTGAATCAGCTATACTTATACATATATCCCCATATCACCTCCCTCTTGCATCTCCCTCCCACCCTCCCTATCCCACACATCTAGGTGGTCACAAAGCACCAAGCTGATCTCCTGTGCTATGTGGCTGCTTCCCACTAGCTAACTATTTTACATTTGGTAGTGTATATACGTCAGTGCTACTCTCTCACTACATCTCAGTTTACACTTCCCCTGCCCTGTGTGCTCAAGTCCATTCTCTATGTCTGTGTCTTTATTCCTGTCTTGCCCCTAGGTTCATCAGAAAGTTTTTTTTTTTTTTAGGTTCCATATATATGTGTTAGCATACAGTATTGGTTTTTCTCCTTCTGACCTACTTCACTCTATAGGACAGACTCTAGGTCCATCCACCTCACTACAAATAACAATTTCGCTTCATTCTATGGCTGAGTAATATTCCATTGTATATATGTGCCACATCTTCTTTATCCATTCATCTGTCAGTGGACACCTAGGTTGCTTCCATGTGCTTGTTATTGTAAATAGTGCTGCAATCAACATTGTGGTACATGACTCTTTCTGAATTATGGTTTTCTCAGGGTATATGCCCAGTAGTGGGATTGCTGGGTCCTATGGTAGTTCTATTTGTAGTTTTTAAGGAACCTTCTTACTGTTCTCCATAGAGGCTGTATCAATTTACATTCCAACCCACAGTGCAAAAGTGTTCCCTTTTCTCCACACCCTTTCCAGCATTTATTGTTCGCAGATTTTTGATGATGGCCATTCTGACCGGTGTGAGGTGATACCTCATTGTAGTTTTGATTTGCGTTTCTCTAATGATTAGTGATGTTGAGCATCCTTTCATGTGTTTGTTGGCAATCTGTATATCTTCTTTGGAGAAATGTCTATTCAGGTCTTCTGCCCATTTTTGGACTGGGTTGTTTGTCTTTGTGATGTTGAGCTGCATGAGCTGCTTGTATATTTTGGAAATTAATCCTTTTTCAGTTGCTTCATTTGCAAATATATTCTCCCATTCGAGGGTTGTTTATTCATCTTGTTTATGGTTTCCTTTGCTGTGCCAAAGCTTTTAAGTTTCATTAGGTTCAATTTGTTTATTTTTGTTTTTATTTCCATTTATGTAGGAGGTGGGTCAAAAAGGATCTTGCTGTGATTTATGTCATAGAGTGTTCTGCCTATGTTTTCCTCTAAGAGTTTTATAGTGTCTGGCCTTACGTTTAGGTCTTTAATCCATTTTGAGTTTATTTCTGTGTATGGTGTTATGGAGTGTTCTAATTTCATTCTTTTACTTGTAACTCTCCATTTTTTCCAGCACCACTTATTAAAAAGGCTGTGTTTTCTCCATTGTATATTCTTGCCTCCTTTATCAAATATAAGGTGAACATATGTGCATGGGTATATCTTTCGGCTTTCCATCCTGTTTCATTGATCTATATATTTTTTTTGTCCCTGTACCATATTGTCTTGATTACTGCTGCTTTGTAATAGAGTCTGAAGTCAGTGAGTCTGATTCCTCCAGCTCCGTTTTTCTTTCCCAAGGTTGCTGTGGCTATTCTGGTTCATTTGTGTTTCCATACAAATTGTGAAATTTTTTGTTCTACTTCTGTGAAAAATGTCATGTAGTTTGATAGGGATTACATTGGATCTGTAGATTGCTTTGGGTAGTATAGTCATTTTCACAATGTTGATTCTTCAAATCCAAGAACATGGCATATCTCTCCATCTGTTTGTATCATTTTTAGTTTCTTCCATCAGTGTCTTATAGTTTTCTGCATACAGGTCTTTTGTCTCCTTATGTAGCTTTATTCCTAGGTATTTTATTCTTTCTGTTGAAATGATATATGGGAGTGTTTCCTTAATTTCTCCTTCAGATTTTTCTTCATTCGTGTATAGGAATGCAAGAGATTTCTGTGCATTAATTTTGTATCCTGCTACTTTACCAAATTCATTGATTTGCTCTAATAGTTTTCTGGTAGCATGTTTAGGATTTTCTACGTATAGTATTATGTCATCTGCAAACAGTGACAGTTTTACTTCATCTTTTCTGATTTGGATTCCTTTTATTTCTTTTTCGTCTCTGACTACTGTGGCTAAAGCTTCCAAAACTATGTTGAGTAATAGTGGTGAGAGTGGGCAACCTTGTCTTGTTCCTGATCTTAGTGGAAATGCTTTCAGTTTTTCACCATTGAGGATGATGTTGGCTGTGGGCTTATCATATATGGCCTTTATTATGTTGAGGAAAGTTCCCTCTATGCCTACTTTCTGCAGGGTTTTTATCATAAATGGCTGTTGAATTTTGTCAAAAGCGTTTTCTGCATCTATTGAGATGATCATATGGTTTTTCTCCTTCAATTTGTTAATATGGTTTATCACATTGATAGATTTGCATATATTGAAGAATCTTTGCATTCCTGGAATAAACCCCACTTGATCATGGTGTATGATCCTTTTAATGTGCTGTTGGATTCTGTTTGCTAGTATTTTGTTGAGGATTTTTGATTCTATGTTCATCAGTGATATTGGCCTGTAGTTTTCTTTCTTTGTGACATTCTTGTCTGGTTTTGGTATCAAGGTGATGGTGGCCTCGTAGAAGGAATTTGGGAGTGTTCCTCCCTCTGCTATATTTTGGAAGAGTTTGAGAAGGATAAGTGTTAGCTCTTCTCTAAATGTTTGATAGAATTCGCCTGTGAAGCCATCTGGTCCTGGGCTTTCGTTTGTTGGAAGATTTTTAATCACAGTTTCAATTTCAGTGCTTGTGATGGGTCTGTTCATATTTTCTATTTCTTCCTGATTCAGTCTTGGCAGGTTGTGCATTTCTAAGAATTTGTCCATTTCTTCCAGGTTGTCCATTTTATTGGCATAGAGTTGCTTGTAGTAATCTCTCATGATCTTTTTTATTTCTGCAGTGTCAGTTGTTACTTCTCCTTTTTCATTTCTAATTCTATTGATTTGAGTCTTCTCCCTTTTTTTCTTGATGAGTCTGGCTAGTGGTTTATCTATTTTGTTTATCTTCTCAAAGAACCAGCTTTTAGTTTTGTTGATCTTTGCTATTGTTTCCTTCATTTCTTTTTCATTTACTTCTGATCTGACTTTTATGATTTCTTTCCTTCTGCTAGCTTTGGGGTTTTTTTGTTCTTCTTTCTCTAATTGCTTGAGGTGCAAGGTTAGGTTGTTTATTCGAGCTGTTTCCTGCTTCTTAAGGTTGGCTTGTATTGCTATAAACTTCCCCCTTAGAACTGCTTTTGCTGCATCCCATAGGTTTTGGGTCGCTGTGTCTCCATTGTCATTTGTTTCTAGGTATTTTTTTATTTCCTCTTTGATTTCTTCAATGATCACTTCATTATTAAGTAGTGTATTGTTTAGCCTCCATGTGTTTGTACTTTTTACAGATCTTTTCCTGTAATTGATATCTAGTCTCATGGCGTTGTTGTCAGAAAAGATACTTGATACAATTTCAATTTTCTTAAATTTACCAAGGCTTGATTTGTGACCAAAGATATGATCTATCCTGGAGAATGTTCCATGAGCACTTGAGAAAAATGTGTATTCTGTTGTTTTTGGATGGAGTGTCTTATAAATATCAATTAAGTCCATCTTGTTTAATGTATCATTTAAAGCTTGTGTTTCCTTATTTATTTTCACTTTGGATGATCTGTCCATTGGTGAAAGTGGGGTGTTAAAGTCCCCTACTATGAATGTGTTACTGTCGATTTTCCCTTTTATGGCTGTTAGTATTTGCCTTATGTATTGAGGTGCTCCTATGTTGGGTGCATAAATATTTACAATTGTTATATCTTCTTGGATCGATCCCTTGATCATTATGTAGTATACTTCTTTGTCTCTTCTAATAGTCCTTATTTTAAAGTCTATTTTGTCTGATATGAGAATTGCTACTCCAGCTTTCTTTTGGTTTCCATTTGCATGGAATATCTTTTTCCATCCCCTTACTTTCAGTCTGTATGTGTCTCTAGGTCTGAAGTGGGTCTCTTGTAGACAGCATATATAAGGGTCTTGTATTTGTATCCGTTCAGCCAATCTGTGTCTTTTGATGGGAGCATTTAGTCCATTTACATTTAAGGTAATTATCGATATGTATATTCCTATTACTATTCTCTTGATTGTTTGGGGTTTGCTATTGTAGGTCTTTTCCTTCTCTTGTGTTTCTTGTCTAGAGAAGTTCCTTTAGCATTTGTTGTAAAGCTGGTTTGGTGGTGCTGAACTCTCTCAGCTTTTGCTTGTCTGTAAAGGTTTTAATTTCTCCATCAAATCTGAATGAGATCCTTGCTGGGTAGAGTAGTCTTGGTTGCAGGTTTTTCTCCTTCATCACTTTCAGTATGTCCTGCCACTCCCTTCTGGCTTGTAGGGTTTCTGCTGAGAGATCAGCTATTAACCTTATGGGGATTCCCTTGTGTGTTTTTTGTTGTTTTTCCCTTGCTGCTTTTAATATGCTTTCTTTGTATTTAATTTTTGACAGTTTGATTAATATGTGTCTTGGCATATTTCTCCTTGGATTTATCCTGTATGGGACTCTCTGTGCTTCCTGGACTTGATTATTTCCTTTCCCATATTAGGGAAGTTTTCAACTATAATCTCTTCAAATATTTTCTCAGTCCCTTTCTTTTTCTCTTCTTCTTCTGGGACCCCTATAATTCGAATGTTGGTGCGTTTAATGTTTTCCCAGAGGCCTCTGAGACTGTCCTCATTTCTTTTCATTCTTTTTTCTTTATTCTGCTCTGCAGTAGTTATTTCCACTATTTTATCTTCCAGGTCACTTATCAGTTCTTCTGCCTCAGTTATTCTGCTAGTGATCCCATCTAGAGTACTTTTAATTTCATTTATTGTGTTGATCATTGTTGCTTGTTTCATCTTTGTTTCTTCTAGGTCCTTGTTAACTGTTTCTTGCATTTTGTCCATTCTGTTTCCAAGATTTCGGATCATCCTTACTATCATTATTCTGAACTCTTTTTCAGGTAGACTGCCTATTTCCTCTTCATTTGTTACGTCTGGTGCATTTTTATCTTGCTCCTTTATCTGCTGTGTGTTTTTCTGTCTTCTCATTTTGCTTATCTTACTGTGTTTGGGGTCTCCTTTTTGCAGGCTGCGGGTTCGTAGTTCCTGCTGTTTTTGATGTCTGTCTCCAGTGGCTCAGGTTGGTTCAGTGGGTTGTGTAGGCTTCCTAGTGGAGGGGACTAGTGCCTGTGTTGTGGTGGATGAGGCTGGATCTTGTCTCTCTAGTGGGCAGGTTCACATCTGGTGGTGTGTTTTGGGGTGTCTGTGGCCTTATTATGATTTTAGGCAGCCTCTCTGCTAATGGGTGGGGTTGTGTTCCTGTTTTGCTAGTTGTTTGGCATAGGTTGTCCAGCACTGTAACTTGCTGGTCGTTGAGTGAAGCTGGGTGCTGGTGTTAAGATGGAGGTCTCTGGGAGATTTTTGCCATTTGATATTATGTGGAGCTGGGAGGTCTCTTGTTGACCAGTGTCCTGAAGTTGGCTCTCCTACCTCAGAGGCAGAGCCCTGACTCCTGGCTGGAGCACCAAGAGCCTTTCATACTCATGGCTCAGAATAAAAGGGAGAAAAAGTATAGAGAATTAGTAGAAGTATGAAGAAAGAAAGAAGAAAAGGAGGGAAGGAAGGAAGGAAGAAAGAAAGAAGCAAAGAAGGAAAGAAGGAAAGAAGGAAAGAAAGGAGGGAGGGAGGGAGGAAGGAAGGAAGGAGGGAAAGAAGGAAAAAAGACAGAAAGAAAGAAGATACAGTAAAATAAAATGAAGTATAATAAAGTTATTGAATTAAAAAATACTTATTTAGAAAAAAAAAAGGGACGGATAGAGCTTTAGGACAAATGTTGGAAGCAAAGCTATACAAACAAAATCTTACACAGAAGCATACACATATACCCTCACAAAAAGAGGTAAAGGGGAAAAAATCATAAATCTTGCTCTCAGAGACCACCTCCTCAATTTGGGATGATTTGTTGTCTAAAGGAGGGAAGGATGGAAGGAAGGAAGGAAGGAAAGAAAGAAAGAAAGAAAGAAAGAAAGAAAGAAAGAAAGAAAGAAAGAAAGAAAGAAAGAAAGAAATAAGGTAAAGTATAATAAAGTTATTAAAATGAAAATTAATTATTAAGAAAAGAATTTAAAAAAAACCATGGATGGATAGAACCCTAGGACAAATGGTGGAAGCAAAAGTACACAGACAAGATCTCACACAGAGGCATACACATACACATTCACAAAAAGAGGAAAAGGGGAACAAATCATAGATCTTGCTCCTGAAGTCCACCTCCTCAATTTGGGATCATTCCTTGTCTATTCATGTATTCCACAGATTCAGGGTACATCAAGTTGATTGTGGAGCTTTAATCCACTGCTTCTGAGGCTGCTGGGAGAGATTTCCCTTTCTCTTCTTTGTTCTCACAGCTCACAGGGGCTCAGCTTTGGATTTGGCCCTGCCTCTGTGTGTAGGTCGCTGGAGGGCGTCTGTTTTTTGCTCAGACAGGATGGGGTTAAAGGAGCCGCTGATTCAGGGGCTCTGGTGCACTCAGGCCGGGGGGGTGGGGAGGGAGGGGCACTGCGTGCAGGGCGGGTCTGCGGCGGCAAGGCCGGCGTGATGTTGCAGCAGCCTGAGGCCCGCCATGCATTCTCCCAGGAAAGTTGTCCCTGGATCCCAGGAACCTGGCAGTGGCGGGCTGCACAGGCTCCACGGAAGAGGGGTGTGGAGAGTGACCTGTGCTCGCACACAGGCCCCTTGGTGGTGGCGGCAGCAGCCTTAGCATCTCCCGCCTGTCTCTGGGGTCTGCGCTTTTAGTCGTGGCTCGCGCCCATCTCTGGAGTTCCTTTAAGCAGCGCTCTTAAATCCCTCTCCTCGCGCACCAGGAAACAAAGAGGGAAGAAAAAGTCTCTTGCCTCTTCGGCAGGTGCAGACTTTTCCCCGGACTCCCTCGTGGCTAGCCGTGGTGCACTAACCCCTTAAGGGTATGTTCAAGCCGCCAACCCCAGTCCTCTCCCTGCACTCTGTCGAAACCGAAACCCGTGCCTCAGCTCGCAGCCCTGCCTGCCCCAGCGGGTGAGCAGACAAGCCTCTCGGGCTGGTGAGTGCCGGTCGGCACCAATCCTCTGTGCGGGAATCTCCCTGCTTTGCCCTCTGCACCCGTTGCTGTGCACTCTTCCGTGGCTCCAAAGCTCCCCCCTCCGCCTCCCGTGGTCTCCGCCTGCGAAGCGGCTTCCTAGTGTGTGGAAACTTTTCCTCCTTCACGGCTCCCTCCCACTGGTGCAGGTCCCATCCCTATTCTTTTGTCTCTGGTTTTTCTTTTTTTCTTTTGCCCTACCCAGGTACGTGGGGAGTTTCTTGCCTTTTGGGAGGTCTGAGGTCTTCTGCCAGCCTTCAGTAGGTGTTCTGTAGGAGTTGTTCCACGTGTAGATGTATTTCTGGTGTATCTGTGGGGAGGAAGGTGATCTCCGCGTCTTACTCTTCCACCATCTTCAAGCTCCCCCAGATTCTTTTGATTTCCATTTTCATGGAATATCTTTTTCCATCCCCTCACTTTCAGTCTGTATGTGTCCCTAGGTCTGAAGTGGGAGTCTTGTAGATAGCATATATACAGGTCTTGTTTTTGTATCCATTCAGCCAGTCTATGTCTTTTTGTGGGAGCATTTAATCCATTTACATTTAAGGTAGTTATCAATATGTATGTTCCTATTACCATTTTCTTAATTGTTTTGGGTTTGTTTTTGTAGGTCTTTTCCTTCTCTTGTGTTTCCTGCCTAGAGAAGTTCCTTTAGCATTTGTTTTAGAGCTGGTTTGGTGGTGCTGAATTCTCTTAGCTTTTGCTTGTCTGTAAAGTTTTCAATTTCTCCATCGAATCTGAAAGAGATCCTTGCTGGGTAGGTTTTTGCCTTTCATCACTTTAAATATGTGCTGCCAGTCCCTTCTGGCTTGCAGAATTTCTGCTGAAAGATCAGCTGTTAACCTTAAGGCAATTCCCTTGTATGTTATTTGTTGCTTTTCCCTTGCCGCTTTTAATATTTTTTCTTTGTATTTACTTTTTGATAGTTTGATTAATATCTTTTATCATGCTTCTCCTTGGATCTGTCCTGTATGGGACTCTATTTGCTTTCTGGACTTGGGTGACTGTTTCCTTTCCCACATTAGGGAAGTTTTCAACTATAATCTCTTCAAATATTTTCTCAGTCCCTTTCTTTTTTGTCTTCTTCTTCTGGGACCCCTATAATTCGAATGCGGGTGGATTTCATGTTGTCCCAGAGGTCTCTGAGACTGTCCTCAATTCTTTTTATTCTTTTTTTCTTTATTCTGCTCTGCAGTCGTTATTTCCACTATTTTATCTTCCAGGTCACTTAGCCGTTCTTCTGCCTCAGTTATTCTGTTATTGATTCCTTCTAGAGAATATTTAATTTCATTTATTGTGCTGTTCATCATTGTTTGTTTGCTCTTTAGTTTTTCTAGGTCCTTGTTAAACATTTCTTTTATTTTCTCCCTTCCTTGTACTTTTGATTTACATTTCTCTAATAATTAGCAATTTGAGCATCTTTTCATATGCCTGTTGGCTATCTGTATGTCTTCTTGGGAGAAATGTCTATTTAGAGCCTCTGCAATTATTTTCATTGAGTTTTTTTTTATATTGAGCTTCATAAATTGTTTGTATATTTTAGAGTTTAATCCCTTGTGGGTTACATCGTTTGCAAATATTTTCTCCCATTCCTCAAGTTGTCTTTTCATTTTGTGTATGGTTTCCTTTGCTGTGCAAAAGATTTTCAGTTTAACTAGGTTCCATTTGTTTATTTTTGTTTTTATCTTCATTACCCTAGGAGGTGGATCCCAAAAGATTTTGCTGCAATTTATGTCAAAATGTCTTCTGCCTATGTTTTCCTCTAGGAGTTTTATAGTATCCATTCTTTCCTTTAGGTCTTTAATTCATTTTAAGACTATTTTTGTGTATGATGTTAAAGAATGTTGTAATTTCATTCTTTTACATGTAGCTGTCCAGTTTTCCCAGCACCACTTATTGAAGAGGCTGTCTTTTCTCCATTGTATATTCTTGCCTCTGTTGTCATAGATTAATTGACCATAGGTGATTGGGTTTACTTCTGGGCTTTCTTTCCTGCTCCATTGATCTATATTTCTGCTTTGTGCCAGTATCCTGTTGTTTTCAGGACTGTAAAGTTGTAGTATGGCCAGAAGTCAGGAAGTCTGATACCTCCAGCTCCATTTTTCTTGCTTAAGGTTAGTGTGGCTACTAGGGGTCTTTGCGTTTTCATACAGATGTAAATTTTTTTTTGTTCTCGTTCTGTGAAATATGCCATTGTCATCTGATAAGGATTGCATTTAATATGTGGGTCTTCCGTTATATAATCATTTTAACAATACTGATTCTTTCAGTCCAAGAATATAGTTATCATTCCACCTGTTTGTGTCATTTTTAATTTCTTTAATCAGCATCTTATAGTGTTCCGAGTATGGTTCTTTTGTCTCCTCAGGTAGGTTTGTTCCTAGGTATTTATTTCTTTTGATGTGATGGTAAATAGGATTGTTTCCTTCAGTTTTCTTTCTCATCATTCAGTGTGCTTTAATGCTCCAGTTCTCCCTTGCACTCATGGTCCAGCCACACACGTGGGGGCCTTGCCACCTGGCTTCCAGTCAAGACCTTGTAAAGATCCATGAAAAATCTGGACTGCAGAGGTGGTCCCTGTGGGCTCCAGCTTAAGAAGTGCTGCCCCAGGGATTCCAGAAATTGAGAAAGGAAAAGTGAATGGAGTAGAGGGGTGGCATAGAGCAGGGTGAGTACCCTGGGAGATTTTGAGAGAAATACTCTCCACCCAAAACCCCTGCTCCTGCAGCTTATCCATTGACGCCATGGGATTTCAGTGCCTTTGAGGAGGTGATGTCTCTGCTTCTTTACTCCTGCGCTCAACACTATGCCAAACCAAATCCTCATCTCTTACTGATTTCCAAGGATTTTAAAGCACTGTTCATGGCTGACGTGGTTTTCAGTCCCCTAAACAGCAGTTTTGAGCTGTCTAAGCTATTTAAAAGTATTCTGCTTAACTAAGACAAAGCTCTATTCTTTTGATAAACTAACATGAATTGAGAGAAAATATGCTTTTCACCCCTTTCCATCAACCTGCTGTGCACTTGGTGGATACAGGATTAGATGCACCTGACACCTCTGACTCTCTGGCCCAAACTGTGTCCCTTCACAGAGGGGACATAGTCTGCCATCAATATCCAATTGTGAACTTAGAGCCTGATTGGGTGGCACAGTGGGCAGACACTGCGAATGCTCTCTGAACTATGATTGCCTTTGTTTTCACCAGAGGTAGGGTTCTGGACTGAGAAATACCTTGTTTGAATCTTGGGCTTACAGTTTACTCGCTACAGGCCTGCATGAGTGTTTGAACCTGGAAAACAGGGCAGGTAGTTGTGAATGTGGAGCATATAAAACCAGTGATATTTTTGATGGCTGCATGTACTCCACCCTGTGCCCGAGCTCTCCAGAGCTCTCCCCAAACTTCTTTCTTCCCTTTAGATCCGAACCTCTTCCTTTCTGTCTATACACCCCTGACCTCAGCAGAAGTGTCTCACTTACTTATCTGTTGCACCATCAGTGATCACAGCCTGTATGCCCAGAGCTATGTTCAGTGCTGGGATCAACGTGAAGCTCCTGACTTTTGAAGGTGCAGGTTTCAGGGGCAGATTCTGAGTTCATACAGGGTCAGGTAAATTAAAGGGTATGGAGCTGATTTAAAGCTGTTCAGTGAGGTACAAGGGTCAGCTGGTTGATTTAAAACCCGATCACGTGACTTGCAGGGTGGTGGTGTAGAGAAGCCCCAAAATGTTGATTTTCTATCTCTTGCCCCAAACATCATATTTATAACTTTTCTTTATGACTTAGAAAACTAGGGCTGTTTCTCCCTGGACATGAAAGGAGAAAAATACAGTATTTCAGGTTCATTTTAGAAAAAAAAAAACTCAAGGTAAGGTGATGGTGACATGGTCCAGATCAAATATCTTCGTGGCAAACTCGGGAAAATCATATGAGAAGATCCCAGGCCTGTTGTCTGTCAGCTTGGCAATGACGTTTGAGCAGTGACCAACGTGCTTGAGTGCAGCAGGTGAGGGGATAATGATATCCTCATCCTGTTCTTTATCTGGTCCACAAGTTGAGAGCAAAGAGCTCCGTACAGAGCTCTTGATGTAAGGCTGTGCATGACAGATGGACCTCATATCAAGTGTCTTGAGTGGTGGATGACCTGTGACAACAAGTTATTGACAAATTTTTTAGTGACTGTGTGGACAGTAATTGGTTTGGAAGAATGCTGTGGGAGAAGACACCACAAATATACAGTATATTCAAATTACCTCTCAGTCAAGAAAAAAACTAGAAGCAACCAAATAAAAATATTTGGAACTTATGAAATTAAATTTCACTGGAAAAGAAATTAAAACAATCATTTTACATACCAAGAGGCACCCAACCTCAATGATGGTCAGGGAAAAAAATTACAATGCCAATGTAATCGGTTTATTTTCCATTATATTGAAAACTTAAAGTATCATTGTAGCATGTCTTGTCATAATCAGTGGAAACAAGCCCTTTGATGTATGCTTGCAGGGAGTATACATGACTACTATCCCTTTTGAGGCAGTTTATCTCCTCTTTTGCTTCTTCAGGATCTGGGATTTAGGGGTTCTGTGGGGCTGATGTTTGTGTAATGACCTTGATATTTCCTGTGTCCTTGGGCCTCTGGTCAGTCTCCTTCAGGCATCGATAATTTGATTTCCTGAAGTAGAAGAAAAAAGGCAAACAAATTATATAGAGGTTGAGTCAAGATGGCAGAACAGAAGGATGTGGAATTCACCTCCTCTCAACAATTGCATCAAAAATATATACATGTGGAACAATCCTCACAGAATACCTACTGAATGCCAGCAGAATATCTCAGACACCCAGACATGCAAGAAAGATCTCCACATAATGAGATGAGATAGAATGAAAGAAAAAAGAAGAAGCAGCAGCTCCCACCTGGGAGGGAGCTGTGAAAGACAGTTTCCCTCACCCTGGGAACCCCATTCACCAGTGGGCATGTGAGCTGGGACAGAAACTGAGCTGCAGAGGCTTTGAGGAGAGTGCAGCAGTCAGTTTGCAACAGACAAAACAGAGACACGCACAGAGGATCTGTGCTACCTCGCTGCAGTCCTCAGCCCAAGACGAGTGGTGTGGGTTTTGGGTGCTGAAACTTGGGCTTCAGAGGACACACCAGGGGATTGGACTGGGTTTGGCCACACACAGACAGCCCGAAGAGGCTGGAGTGTGGTGTTTGCCCAACCTGGGGTGTATGCGGAAGAAGACCAGGCTGGCCATAGAGGCAAAACATCATTGTTGAGGGGCAGCTGAAGGGAGGGTCAGAGCCACCATAGCAGCCTCTTTCTTGGTGCCAACTCTATGACGACCTCTGGGGGCACATAAGCACCAGCAGGTTGCCTACACGTGGAGGTGGAGTTGAAATCAGAGTGGATCCCAAGGTACTGCCTGACTTAGGAAGCAAGGCTGATACCTGAGCCCTCTCCCCATGGCTGTGCAACTTGCAGATTTATGCCACTGCCACTGGCTTTATAAACTCAGTGCCTGTGGGACATCCGAGTGGACATTGGGCACTCTCGTGGCTGGGACGGGTCCAGCCTTAGCAGCTGTGGGCTTCATGGGCACGGGTACATGGAGGCGGGGCCAGGCTGGAGTTTAGTCTGCTTCCATAGCTCCCACAGTGGATCCATGTGTGGGACACTGTGGTCCTGGCACCTGACATCAGTGGATCAGCACCTATGGATCTGCACTGGTGACTTTGTGAACACTGTGCCTAAGGGACACCAGGGTTGATTGCCTGCATTCCCACAGTTGAGGCAGGGCTGAGAGCAGTGCCAACAACAGTGTACTTTGTGAGCCTGCACCATGGGTGACAGGTGACACCACTTCCTGGTGGACAGCTCCAGAAGAGGAATGCTCAGTGACTCCCTTCCCATTGGGAGTGCTCCAATCCAGCCTACCTCATTACGCTGTCTAATCCAGCATAGAAACAGACCTGGGGGATTCTATTCCAACAACTAGGGAGCAGACCCTGCCCCCGACAGGGCTGTGTCAACCACAGAGCAACGAGGAGGCCCCATTCAACATACAGTGTAAGCTCTGGTCACCACATACTCCTTATGATAGTCTTCCAAAAAAGACTGAAGAAAAAGGGAGCCTCCCAGAGACATTCTATGAAGCCACTATCACCCTGATACCAAAACCAGACAAAGACACCACCAAAAAAGAAAATGACAGGCCAATACCTTTGATGAATATAGAACCTAAAATTCTCAACAAAATGTTGGCAAACCGAACCAAACAACACATAAATATGATCATATGCCATGAACGTGTTGAATTATCCTAGGGTCACAAGGATCTTTCAACATACGCACATCAATCCATGTGTGATACACCACATCAACAAAAAGGACAGAAATGACATGATCATCTCAATAGATTCAGAAAGAGCGTTTGATAAATTTCAACACCAATTCATGATAAAAACTCTTATGAAAGTGGGTATAGAGAGAACATATCTCAACATACTAAAAGCTATTTATGACAAACCCACAGCTAATATGATACTTAATGGTGAAAAGCACTTAGCCTTCTCACTAAAATCTGGAACAAGACAAGGATGCCCAGTCTCACCACTTCTATTCAACATAATACTGGAAGTCTACCCACAGCAATCAGACAAGAAAAAGAAAGAAAATTATCCAAATTGGAAGGGAAGAGGTAAAATTTTCATTATAGGCAGATGACATGATACAATATATAGAACCTAAAGACTCCACACACAAACTACTAGAACTGATAAACAGATTCAGCAACACAGCAGGATACAAGATTAAAATACAGAAATTGGTTGCATGTCTTTATATTAACAATGAAATAGCAGAAAGGGAATGGAAAAAAATCCCTTTTAAAATTGCATCCAAAAAAATAAAATACTTGTGAATAAACCTGACCAACCAAGGTTGTGAGAGACTTATTAGCTGAGAACTATAAAATATTAATAAAGGAAAGTGAAGAGGATTCAAAGAAGTGGAAAGATATCCTATGCCCTTGGATTAGAAGAAATATTATTAAAATGGCCATTGGACCCAAAGCAATCTACAGATTTAATGACATCCCTATCAAATTACCCATGATATTTTTCACAGAACTAGAACAAAGAATCCTAACATTTATATGGAACCATAAACAACACAGAATTGCCAAAGCAATTGTGAGGAAAAAGAACAAAGCAGGAGACATAATGCTTCCGGACTTCAGAGAATACTACAAAGTGACAGTAATCAAAACAGCATGGTATTGGCACAAAAACAGACATATGGGTCAATGAAACAGACTAGAGAGCCCAGAAAAAAACCCACACACCAATGGTCAATTAATCTTTGACAAAGCAGGCAAGAATATACAATGGGAAAAAAGACAGTCTCTTCAGCACTTGGTGTTGGGAATGTTGGACAGCCACAGGTAAACCATTGAAGTTAGAACACACCCTCACACCATGCACAAAAATAAACTCAAAATGGCTGAAACAGTTAAATATAAACACATTACACCATAAAACTTTTAGAAGAGAACATAGGCAAAATATTCTCTGACATAAGCTGTACCAGTGTTTTTGTAGATCATTCTCCCAAGGCAATGGAAATAAAAGCAAAAATAAACAGATGGGACCTATACAAACTTACAAGCTTTGCCACAGCAAAGGAAACCATAAAGAAAATGGAAAGAAAACCTGTGGAATGGGAGCAACTATTTTCAAATGATGCAACCTACAAGGGCTTAATTTCCAAAATATACAAACAGCTCATACAACTGAATCACAAAAAAAAAACCCAATCAAAAAAATGGGCAGAAGACTGAAATAGACATTTCTCCAAAGAAGACATACAGATGGCCAATAAGCACATGAAAAGATACTCACCATTGCTAATTATTAGAGAAATGAAAATCAAAACTACAGTGAGGTATCACCTTAAACTGGTCAGAATGGCCATTATTTAAAATTCTACAAATAAACGCTGGAAAGGGGGTGGAGAAAAGGGAACACTCTACACTGTTGGTGGGAATGTAAATTGGTGCAGCCATTACAGAAAACAATATGGAGGTTCCTCAAAAAAAAATAGAGTGGCCATAGGATCCAGCAACCCCTCTCCTGGGCTTATATCCAGACAAAATTATAATTCAAAAAGGTGGACCTCTTGGGGAGGGAGAGCTACATAGTCTGGTGGGACAGTCCTTCACCCCATCATCAGTGCCTGCAACCTTTGCTCCTTCACCTACTCCTGCTGTGGTCAGCAGTGGTCTGAATAACCAACTTGAACTCTCTATGGGGATAGTCAGGGCACCTGGTGGATATGGGGCTCCTAAAGCTGTCTGGCTGACTGGAGTAAAGGCTAAAGTCTTGTAGATTTCAGGAACATTTACTCACCTCCAAGGGCACATCTATATGGAAATGAACTTCATGAAGAAAGCTCTGTAGCACATGACAGACTTGGCAATTCAGTTTAACAAGAATAGCTTTGGTGTCGTCCACAGCATTCCTCTGGCCATCCCTACACCACTGATGCCAAACCAGAGCATTGATGTCTCCGTGCATCTCCACACCTTGGACCCAGTCATGAAGATAGAACCTCTGAACAACCTGCAGGTGGCTGTGAGAAACAATCGTGATACCTTCTACTTCAGCTGCCTCATCCCACTCAATGTGCTTTTTGTAGAAGACGGCAAAATGAAGTGCCAGGTCTTCCTTGCAACATGGAAGGATATTCCCAATGAAAATGAACTTCACTTTCAGATTAAGGAAAGTCATTTAAATGCTGACACTGTTTCCAGAAAGTTGCAAAACAACAACGTTTATACTATTGCCAAGAGGAATGTGGAAGGGCAGGAGATTCTGTACCAATCCCTGACTCACTAATGGCATTTGGGTTTTGGCCCAGCTCCACAGCCAGCCAGAAAACCCCAATTACACACTGTTACCAAAGTGTAGAGCTAGCTCCTGAAGCATCCCAGTACATCTATCAGGTCTATGACAGCGTTTTGAAAAACTAATAGACTGGTCCGGTGCCCTCAGGCCATCCTGTGATTGGTGCAAGCCAAGAACTCTTAACTGGAAGAAATTGTATTGCCGTGTGGAATCTGAACCCAAACACACCGAGGCCACTCCGAGGCCACCCGCCAAGGTAGTGACGGGTCTGACCTGTGCTAATATAAGGGCACAACCTTTTGGATAGTTTTAGCTATCCGACACTTGAGCATTTGTAACCACAGCTTCAATCACTTCCCACCTCTTGCCACCTGCTTCTGTCTATCCTAACTTGTAAGCTTCTCCATCCTGTGCCAGTGGCTGGCGTTTTTTAGTGTAGTTTGATATTTTGTAATTGAGAGCTCGCTTCAAAAGCAGCAAAAGACAAAATATATTAAAACAAGGAAAAGTGTCCCTGAAAGAAAAATAAGTTTATTTGTTGTGTGTTTTCTACTCAGTTGTTTGAGCATATTATACATATTAGAGAGGTTTTTCAAATATTTTTCACATTTTGTAGGTACACTCTGCTCTCTGTAAATTGTTTCCTTTGCTGTTCAAAGCTTTATAGTTTAATGCAATCTGTTTTCAATTTTTTTTCTTTTTCTTTCTTTTTTTGTTTGCTTTTGCTGCCTGTGCTTTTGTGGTCACATCTAAAAATACATTGCCCATAGCACTGTCAAGAAGTTTTTTCCCCCCTATATCTTCTTCTAGTAACTTTACAGTTTCTGATCTTATATTTAATTCTCTAAACCAGTTTGAATTAATTTTTGTATACAGTGTGATATACAAGTCTAATTTCTTCCTTATGCTCGTGAATATTCAGTTTCCCACGAATTTACTGAAGAGATCCTTTTCTCATTGTATATTCCTGGCACTTTTGTCAAAGGTCAATTGATTGTAAATATGTGGATTTATTTCTGAGGTCTTTATTTCGTTGCATTGTTCTGTATGTCTGTTTTTGTACTGTGACGATACTGCTTTGATTACTATGCTTTGTAGTATAGTTTGAAATTATGAAGAGTGATGCCTTCAGTTTTGCTCTTTGTGCTCAAGATTGCTTTGGACAATTGGGGCCTTTTATGGTTCCATATGAATTTTAATATTTCTTTTTCTATTTTCTGTGGAAACTGCCTTCAGATTTTGACATGGATTGCGTGGACTCTATAGATTGCTTTGGATAGTATGGGCATTTTTAACAATGTTCATTTATTCAATCTAGTAATATAGGCGATCATTCCATTTATTTGTGTCTTCTTGAAATTCTTTCATCAATATTTTATAGTTTGCAGGGTATGGCTCTTTTACATTCTTAGTTAACTTTATTCCTAAATATTTTATTCTTTTGGGTGCTACTGTAAATGCGACGTTTTTTAACCTTTTCTGATAGTTTCTGTTGTTAGTATACAGAACCACAAGTGATTTTTATATGTTGATTTTGTGTCATGCCACTTACTGGATTTATTTATTAGTTTGAACAGTTTTTTGGAAGTGGCACTTTTAGGTTTTTGTATATATAAAATCATGTCATCTGCAAACAGAGAATTTAGGTTTACCTTTATGATTTGGATTTATTTTTCTTGCCTACTTGCTCTGGTTAGGAATTCCCATACTATGTTGAATAGAAGGGGCAAGAATTGGTAACCTTGTCTTGGTTGAAACTTAGGAGAAACAGTTTTGGGACTGTTAGCTTTGGGCCTGTCATATGACTTTTAATGTGTTGAGGTATATTCCTTCTATAACTAATTTCTTGACAATCTTTATCATGAAAGGAAGTTGGATTTTGTCAAAAAATTTTATTTATCTATTATGATATTTTCCCTTTATTCTCATAATGTAATGTGTCACATTTATTGATTTGCATACATTGTGCCATCCTTGCATCCAGGCATAAATCCCACTTAATCATGGTGAATGAATCCCTTCAATGTGCTGCTGAATTCAGTTTGCCAGTATTTTGAATGTATTTCATCTATGTTATTCAGGAATGTTGATCTGTACTTTTCTCATCGTGCCCTTCTCTGTTTTTTTAAAATTAATTTATTATTTATTTAT
Organism: Delphinapterus leucas; assembly: GCF_059928025.1. NCBI lineage: Eukaryota > Metazoa > Chordata > Mammalia > Artiodactyla > Monodontidae > Delphinapterus > Delphinapterus leucas. The sequence goes on from NW_028322285.1 coordinate 1,077,514, forward strand.
TTATTTTTAGTTGTGTTGGGTCTTCGTTGCTGCACACAGACTTTTCTCCAGTTGCGGCGAGTGGGGGTTGCTCTTCATTGTGGTGCACGGGTTACTCATTGTGGTGGCTTCTCTTGTTGCAGAGCACAGGCTCTAGGCACGAGGGCTTAGTAGTTGTGGTGCACAGGCTTAGTTGCACCACGGCATGTGGGATGTTCCCAGACCAGGGATTGAACCCGTGTCCCCTGCATTGGCAGGAGGATTCTTAACCACTGAACCACCAGGGAAGGCCCCCTTGTCTGGATTTGGCATTACCCTTGTCTGGGGTAATGCCTCATAAGATGGGTTGAAAGCGTTCCCTCCTCTTTAAATTTTTGGAAGTATTTGAGTAGTCTTGGTTTTAATTTCTCTTTAAATATTTGGCATAATTCACGAAAAAAACCATCTGGTCCTGAAATTTTATTTATTGAGAGGTTTCTCAATGCTGTTTCATTCTCTTTACTCATTACTGGTCTGTTCAGGTGTTCTATTTCTTGGTAGGTTGTACATTTCTATGAGTTTGTCCATCTTTTTCTAAGTAATCCAAGTTGTTTGAATATGATTGTCAATAGTAGTCTCTGCTTGTCATTTGTATTTCTGTGGCATCATTGTAATGCCTTTATATGCATGTGTGTGTGTGTTTATTTATTTGTTCATTCATTCATCTTTCATTCAGTCTCTTCTTGTTAGTTATTCTTGCTAACAGTTTGTCAATTTTATCTTTTCAAAAACACCCTCCAATATTATTTATCCTTCTACTGTTTTTGTAGCTGACCCTTCCCCCTCCCCATATCCTCAAGTCCATTCTCTAGTAGGTCTGTGTCTTTATTCCCATCTTACCCCTAGGTTCTTCATGACCTTTTTCCCCCCTTAGATTCCATATATATATGTTAGCATGTGGTATTTGTCTTTCTCTTTCTGACTTCACTCTGTATGACAGACTCTAAGTCCGTCCACCTCACTACAAATAATTCAATTTTGCTTCTTTTTATGGTTGAGTAATATTCCATTGTATATATGTGCCACATCTTCTTTATGCATTCATCTGTTGATGGACACTTAGGTTGCTTCCATGTCCTGGCTATTGTAAATAGAGCTGCAATGAATATTATCGTACATGATTCTTTTCGAATTATGGTTTTCTCAGGGTATATGCCCAGTTGTGGGGTTGCTGGGTCATATGTATGGTAGTTTGTTCTCCATACTGGCTGTATCAATTTATATTCCCACCAACACCAAGAGTGTTCCTTTTTCTCCGCACCCTCTCCAGCATTTATTGTTTCTAGATTTTTTGATTATGGCCATTCTGACTGGTGTGAGATGATATCTCATTGTAGGTTTGATTTGCATTTCCCTAATGATTAATGATGTTGAGCATTCGTTCATGTGTTTGTTGGCAATCTGTATATCTTCCTTGGAGAAATGTCTATTTAGGTCTTCTGCATATTTTTGGATTGGGTTGCTTGTTTTTTGTTATTGAGCTGTGTGAGCTGCTTGTAAATTTTGGAGATTAATCCTTTGTCAGTTGCTTCATTTGCTAATATTTTCTCTCATTCTGAGGGTTGTCTTTTGGTCTTGCTTATGGTTTCCTTTACTGTGCAAAAGCTGGTAAGTTTCATTAGGTCCCATTTGTTTATTTTTGTTTTTATTTCCATTTATATAGGAGGTGGGTCAAAAAGTATTTTGCTGTGATCTATGTCATAGAGTGTTCTGCCTATGTTTTCCTCTAAGAGTTTGATAGCTTCTGGCCTTACATTTAGGTCTTTAATTCATTTTGAGTTTATTTTTGTGTATGATGTTAGGGAGTGTTCTAATTTCATACTTTTACATGTACCTGTCCAGTTTTCCCAGCACCACTTATTGAAGAGCCCGTCTTTTCTCTATTGTATATTCTTGCCTCCTTTATCAAAGATAAGGTGACCATATGTGTGTGGGTTTATCTCTGGCTTTCTATCCTGTTCCATTGACCTATATCTCTTTTTGTCCCAGTACCATACTGTCTTGATTACTGTAGCTTTGTAGTATAGTCTGAAGTCAGGGAGCCTGATTCCTCCAGCTCCATTTTTTATTCTCAAGATTGCTTTGGCTATTTGGGGTCTTTTGTGTTTCCATACAAATTGTGAAATTTTTTGCTCTAGTTCTGTGAGAAATGCCAGTGGTAGTTTGATAGGGATTGCATTGAGTCTGTAGATTGCTTTGGGTACTAGAGTCATTTTTCACAATGTTGATTCTTCCAATCCACGAACATGGTATATCTCTCCATGTATTTGTATCATCTTTAATTTCTTTCATCAGTGTCTTATAAGTTTCTGCATACAGGTCTTTTGTCTCCTTAGGTACGTTTATTCCTAGATATTTTATTCTTTTTGTTGCAATGGTAAATGGGAGTGTTTTCTTAATTTCACTTTCAGCTTTTTCATCATTAGTGTATAGGAATGCCAGAGATTTCTGTGCATTAATTTTGTATCCTGATACTTTACCAAATTCATTGATTAGCTCTAGTAGTTTTCTGGTAGCATGTTTAGGATTTTCTATGTATAGTATCATGTCATCTGCAAACAGTGACACATTTACTTCTTTTTCAATTTGGATTCTTTTTATTTCTTTTTCTTCTCTGATTGCTGTGGCTAAAACTTCCAAAACTATGTTGAATAATAGTGGTGAGAGTGGGCAACCTTCTCTTGTTCCTGATATTAGTGGAAATGGTTTCAGTTTTTCACCGTTGAGGATGATGTTGGCTGTCGTGTTGTCATATATGACCTTTATCATGTTGAGGAAATTTCCCTCTATGTCTACTTTCTGCAGGGCTTTTATCATAAATGGGTGCTGAATTTTGTCAAAAGCTTTCTCTGCATCTATTGAGATGATCATATGGTTTTTCTCCTTCAATTTGTTAATATGGTTTATCACATTGATAGATTTGCATATATTGAAGAATCCTTGCATTCCTGGAATAAACCCCACTTGATCATGGTGTATGATCCTTTTAATGTGCTGTTGGATTCTGTTTGCTAGTATTTTGTTGAGGATTTTTGCATCTATGTTCATCAGTGATATTGGCCTGTAGTTTTCTTTGTGATATATTTTTCTGGTTTTGGTATCAGGGTGATGGTGGCCTCATAGAAGGAATTTGGGAGTGTTCCTCCCTCTGCTATATTTTGGAAGAGTTTGAGAAGGATAAGTGTTAGCTCTTCTCTAAATGTTTGATAGAATTCGCCTGTGAAGCCATCTGGTCCTGGGCTTTTGTTTGTTGGAAGATTTTTAATCACAGTTTCAATTTCAGTGCTTGTGATGGGTCTGTTTATATTTTCTCTTTCTTCCTGGTTCAGTCTCGGAAGGTTGTGCATTTCTAAGAATGTGTACATTTCTTCCAGGTTGTCCATTTTATTGGCATAGAGTTGCTTGTACTAATCTCTCATGATCCTTTGTATTTCTGCAGTGTCAGTTTTTACTTCTCCTTTTTCATTTCTAATTCTATTGATTTGAGTTTTCTCCCTTTTTTTCTTGATGAGTCTGGCTAATGGTTTATCAGTTTTGTTTATCTTCTCAAAGAACCAGCTTTTAGTTTTATTGATCTTTACTATCATTTCCTGCATTTCTTTTTCACTTATTTCTGATCTGATCTTTATGATTTCTTTCCTTCTGCTAACTTAGGGGTTTTTTTGTTCTTCCTTCTCTAATTGCTTTAGGTACAAGGTTAGGTTCTTTATTTGAGATGTTTCCTGTTTCTTAAGGTAGGATTGTATTGCTATAAACTTCCCTCTCAGAACTGCTTTTGCTGCATCCCATAGGTTTTGGGTCATTGTGTCTCCATTGTCATTTGTTTCTAGGTATTTTTTTATTTCCTCTTTGATTTCTTCAGTGATCACTTGCTTATTAAGTAGTGTATTGTTTAGTCTCCATATGTTTGTATTTTTTACAGATCATTTCCTGTAATTGATACCTAATCTCAAAGCGTTGTGATTGGAAAAGATACTTGATACAATTTCAATTTCCTTAAATTTATCAAGGCTTGATTTGTGACCCAAGATATGATCTATCCTGGAGAATGTTCTATGAACACTTGAGAGAAATGTGTATTCTGTTGGTTTGGGATGGAATGTCCCATAAATATCAATTAAGTCCATCTTGATTAATGTATCATTTAAAGCTTGTGTTTCCTTATTTATTTTCATTTTGGATGATCTGTCCATTGGTGAAAGTGGGGTGTTAAAGTCCCCTACTATGAATGTGTTACTGTCGATTTTCCCTTTTATGGCTGTTAGTATTTGCCTTATGTATTGAGGTGCTCCTATGTTGGGTGCATAAATATTTACAATTGTTATATCTTCTTGGATCAATCCCTTGATCATTATGTAGTGTCCTTCTTTGTCTCTTGTAATAGTATTTAAAGTCTATTTTATGTGATATGAGAATTGCTACTGCAGCTTTCTTTTGATTTCCATTTCCATGGAATATCTTTTTCCATCCTCTCACTTTCAGTCTATATGTGTCCTTAGGTCTGCAGTGGGTCTCTTGTAGACACCATATATACGGGTCTTGTCTTTGTATCCATTCAGCCAGCCTGTGTCTTTTGGTGGGAGCACTAAATCCATTTACATTTAAGGTAATTATCAATATGTATGTTCCTATTACCATTTTCTTGATTGTTTTGGGTTTGTTATTGTAGGTCTTTTCCTTCTCTTGTGTTTCTTGCCTAGAGAAGTTCCTTTAGCATTTGTTGTAAAGCTGGTTTGGTGGTGCTGAACTCTCTCAGCTTTTACTTGTCTGTAAAGGCTTTAATTTCTCCATCAAATCTGAATGAGATCCTTGTTGGTAGAGTAATCTTGGTTGTAGGTTTTTCTCCTTTATCACTTTAAATATATCCTGCCTCTTCCTTCTGGCTTGCAGAGTTTCTGCTGAAAGATCAGCTGTTAACCTTATGGGGATTCCCTTGTGTGTTTTTTGTTGTTTTTCCCTTGCTGCTTTTAATATGCTTTCTTTGTATTTAATTTTTGATAGTTTAATTAATATGTGTCTTGGCGTGTTCCTCCTTGGATTTACCATGTATGGGACTCTCTGTGCTTCCTGGACTTGATTAACTATTTCCTTTCCCATATTAGGGAAGTTTTCAACTATAATCTCTTCGAATATTTTCTCAATCACTTTCTTTTTCTCTTCTTCTTCTGGAACCCCTATAATTCGAATGTTGGTGCATTTAATGTTGTCCCAGAGGTCTCTGAGACTGTCCTCATTTCTTTTCATTCTTTTTTCTTTATTCTGCTCTGCAGTAGTTATTTCCACTATTTTATCTTCCAGGTCACTTATCCATTCTTCTGCCTCAGTTATTCTGCTATTGATCCCTTCTAGAGTATTTTTAATTTCATTTATTGTGTTGTTAATCATTGCTTGTTTCCTCTTTAGTTCTTCTAGGTCCTTGTTAAATGTTTCTTGCATTTCCTCTATTCTATTTCCAAGATTTAGGATCATCTTTACTATCATTATTCTGAATTCTTTTTCAGGTAGACTGCCTATTTCCTCTTCATTTGTTAGGTCTGGTGGGATTTTACCTTGCTCCTTCATCTGCTGTGTGTTTCTCTGTCTTCTCATTTAGCTTATCTTACTGTGTTTGGGGTCTTCTTTTCGTAGGCTGCAGGTTCGTAGTTCCCGTTGTTTTTGCTGTCTGGCCCCAGTGGCTAAGGTTGGTTCGGTGGGTTGTGTAGGCCTCCTGGTGGAAGGGACTAGTGCCTGTGTTCTGGTAGATGAGGCTGGATCTAGTCTTTCTGGTGGGCAGGTGTATGTCTGGTGGTGTGTTTTGGGGTGTCTGTGGCCTTATTATGATTTTAGGCAGCCTCTCTGCTAATGGATGGGGCTGTGTTCCTGTCTTGCTATTTGTTTGGCATAGGGTGTCCAGCACTGTAGCTTGCTGATTATTGAGTGAAGCTGGGTCTTGGTGTTGAGATGGAGATCTCTAGGAGTTTTTCACTGTTTGATATTACGTGGAGCTGGGAGGTCTCTTGTGGACCAGTGTCCTGAAGTTGGCTTTCCCACCTCAGAGGCACAGCACTGACACCTGGCTGGAGCACCATGAGCCTTTCATCCACACAGCTCAGAATAAAAGGGAGAAAAAATAAGAAAGAAAGAAAGAAAGAAAGAAAAAAGAGAGAGAGAGAGAGGGAGGGAGGGAGGGAGGGAAGGAGGGAGGGAGAGAGAGAGAGAGAAAGAAAGAAAGAGAAAGAAGATAAAATAAAGTAAGGCAAAATTAAATAAAGTTATTAACATAAAAATAATTAAGAAAAATATTTTAAACAGTAAAAGGAAAAAATAGAAAAAAAAACCGGACAAACAGAACCCTAGGACAAATGGTGAAAGCAAAGCTATACAGACAAAATCTCACATAGAAGCATACATATACACACTCACAAAAAGAGGAAAAGGGGAAAACATAATACATCTTGCCCCCAAAGTCCACCTCCTCAATTTGGGGTGATTTGTCATCTATTCAGGTATTCCACAGATGCAGGTACATCAAGTTGATTGTGGAGATTTAATTTGCTGCTCCTCAGGCTGCTGTGGGAAATTTCGCTTTCTCTTCTTTGTTAGCACAGCTCAAGGGTTTCAGGTTTGGATTTGACCCCGCCTCTGCGTGTAGCTCGCCTGAGGGCGTCTGTTCTTCACTCAGACAGGACGGGGTTAAACGAGCAGCTGATTTGGTGGCTCTGACTCACTCATGCCGCGGGGAGGGAGGGGTACGGATGCGCCGTGAGCCTGTGGCAGCAGAGCCTAGCATGACGTTGCACCAGCCTGATGCACGCTGTGCATTCTTCTGGGGAAGTTGTCCCTGGATCACGGGACCCTGGCAGTGGTGGGCTGCACAGGCTCCCGAGAGGGGAGGTGTGGATAGTAACCTGTGCTCGCACACAGGCTTCTTGGTGGCTGCAGCAGCAGCCTTAGCGTCTCATGCCCATCTCTGGTGTCTGTGCTGATAGCCGCAGCTCGCCCCTGTCTCTGGAGCTCTTTAAGCGGCACTCTGAATCCCCTCTCCTCACGCACCAGGTAACAAAGAGGCAAGAAAACGTCTCTTGTCTCTTGGGCAGCTCCAGCCCTTTTCCCGGACTCCCTCCTGGCTAGCCGTGGCACACTAGCCTCCTTCAGGCTGTGTTCATGCCACCAACCCCAGTCCTCTCCCTGCGATCTGACCACAGCCCGAGCCTCAGCTCCCAGCCGCTGCCCACCCCGGTGGGTAAGCAGACAAGCCTCTCAGGCTGGTGAGTGCTGGTCGGCACTGATCCTCTGTGCGGGAATCTCTCCTCTTTGCCCTCCGCACCCCTGTAGCTGCACTCTCCTCCGTGGCTCTGAAGCTTCCCCCCTCCGCCACCCGCAGTCTCCGCCCATGAAGGGGCTTCCTAGTGTGTGGAAACCTTTCCTCCTTCACGGCTCCCTCCCACTGGTGCAGGTCCCATCCCTATTCTTTTGTCTCTGGTTTTTCTTTTTTCTTTTACCCTACCCATGTACGTGGGGAGTTTCTTGCCTTTTGGGAGGTCTGAGGTCTTCTGCCAGCATTCAGTGGGTGTTCTGTAGGAGCAGTTCCACGTGTAGATGTATTTCTCATGTGTCTGTGGGGAGGAAGGTGATCTCTGTGTCTTACTCTTCCACCATCTTCCGAGATTCCCCTCCACTGCTTTTAAAATGAGAGGTTAGCAGGTTCCTGTTTGTCTGAGGGAGAGACATTAGCTTATTCCTCAAGGCTGTTCATTACAAACCCACTCCCAAGAAATGGCTCAGGTGAAATGCTGTCAGGGTATACATTCTTTTTCTTTGTTTCTTTTGTTTTTTTTAATTGAAGAATTGTTGGCTTATAATATTACATTAGTTTCAGATGTACAACATAATGATTCAGCATTTGAGTATATTACAAAATGATCACCTTGATGAGTCTAGTAAACATCTGTCCCCATCCACAGTTACTGCAATATCATGAACCGTATTCTTTATTCTGTATATTAAATTCTTTTCAATTTTTATCATATAACTGGAATTTTGTACTTCTTGTACCCTTTCACTTGTCTTGTCCATGACCCACTCCCCTCCCCTTATGCAACCACCAATTTTTTCACTGTGTCTGTAAGATTTGTTTTGTTGTGTTTATTTTGTTTTTAGATTACACATGTAAGTGAGATCATGTGGTATTTGTCTTTCTCTATGTGACTTACTTCACTGAGCATAATACTCTCTAGGTCCATCCATGTTGTCAAAATGTCAAGATTTTATCTTTTTATGGCTGAGTAATATATAACTGTATATGTACATTTGTATACACATATATATGAATATATCTACATATATGTATAGATACATGTATATATGTATACATGTGTATATGTATGTGTGTATATGTGTATGTGCATTGTGTATATTCATATGTATGTATGTGTATATATGTATGTGTGTGTGTATGTATATATATATATATCACTTATCCATTTGTCTATCATTGAACATTTAGGTTTCTACCATATATTGGCTATTGTAAGTTATGTTGCAATTAACACAGGGGTGCATGTATATCTTTAAATTCGTTTTTTGCTTTGTTTTGTTTTCTTTGGATAAATAACCAAATGTGGAATTGCTAACTCATATGGTAGTTTTTTTTATGTTTTAAGAACCCTCCATAATGTTTTCAATAGTTGGCTGCGCTGATTTACATTCTTAGCAACAGTGCAGGTGAGTGCTCTTTTCTTCACATCCTCAGCAACACTTATTAATTGTTGTCATTTTGATTATAGCCATTCTGACACCTGTAAGGTGATCTCTTTTTGTGGTTTTGATTTGCATTTCCCTCCTGATGATTAGGGATGTTGAGCATGTTTCCATGTGATTTTTAGCATCTTTTTTTTTTTGGCAAAATGTGTACTCAGATCCTCTACCCAATTGTTTTTATTTTATTTATTTTTAAAAAGTATAATTTATTTACAATATTATATGAGTTTCAGGTGATCTGGGATTTTTTACAGATTACACTTGATTAAATGATTTTACAAGAGAATGGCTATAATTCCCTGTCTTATACAATATATCTTTGTTGCTTATCTGTTTTATACAAAGTAGTTTGTACCTCTTAAGCCCATACCCCTAATTTGCCCCTCCCCCCTTACCTGTCCCCAATGGTAACCACTAATTTGTTTATAGATCTGTGAGCCTGTTTCTGTTTTGCATATACATTCATTTGTATTATTTTTAGATTCCACATATAAATGATATCACACAGTACTTGTCTTTCTCTGACTTACTTCATTAAGCATAATATTCTCGAGGTCCATCCACGATGCTGCAAATGGCAGAATTTCATTTTTTATGGCTGTGTATTATTCCACCGTACATATATACCGTATCTTCTTTATCCATTTGTCTGTTCATGGGCATTTCGGTTGCTTTCATATCTTGGCCATTGTCAATAGTGCTGTTATGCATATTGGGGTTTATGTATATTTTTGAATTAGTGTTTTCATTTTTTTCCTAGATAGGTACCCAGGAGAGTTATTGATGGATCATATGGTAGTTCTACTTTTACTTTTTTGAGAAACCTCCATCCTATTTTCCATAGTGCCTGCAACAATTTACAATTCTACCCACAGTGTACAAAGGTTCACTGTTCTCCACATCCTCTCGAAAATTTTGTATTTGTAGACATTTTGATGAGAGCTATTTTGACAGGTGGGGGTTGATATCTCATTGTTGCTTTGAATTGAACTTCTCTAATAATTAGTGATGTTGAGCACGTTTTCATCTGCCTTTTAGCCATCTGTATCTTCTTTGGAAAGATGTCTATTCATGTCTCCTGACCATTATTGATTGTGTTGTTTGTTCATTTCATATATGTGTGTTATTGAGTTGTATGAACCATTTATATATTTTGGATATTAACCTTTTGTCAGTCATATCATTTGCAAATATTTTCTTACACTTTGCACTGTGAATTTTGATTTTGTTGCTGGTTTTCATGGCTGTGCAAAAGCTCTTACACTTTATTTAGCTTCCACTTGTTTATTTTTGCTTTTATTTCTTTTGACTTAGAGGCCAGATCCCCAAAACTATTGCTACAATTTATGTCAAAGAATGTTCTGCCTATGTCCTCTCCTAGGAGTTTTATGGTTTGGTGTATTACCTTTAGGTCCTTAATCCATTTTGAATTTTGTGTCTGGTGTGAGGAATTGTTCTAAATTCCTTATTTTACATGTAGCCCTCCACTTTTCCCAACACCACTTATTGAAGAAACTGTCTTTCTCCATTGTATATTCTTGCCACCTTGGTGGTAGACTTATTCACCATAAGTGTGTGAGATCCTTTCTGGGCTCTCTATTCTATTCCCTTGATATATGTGTCTGTTTCTGTGATTATTATTGTAGCTTTGTAGTCAGGGAGCATGCTATCTCCAGCTTTGGTCTTTTTTTCTTAAGATTGCTTTGGCAGTGTGGGTGTTTTGTAGCTCTATATTTATTTGGGGATTATTTGTTCTGTGTGTGAACATTGTCATGGGTATTTTGATAGGGATTGCTTTAAATCTGTAGGTTGCTTTGAGTAATAGGACTATTTTAAAAAAGATTAATTCTTCTGATCCAAGAGCATGAGATATCTTTTCATTTGTTTGCATCATCTTCAATTTCCTTCATCAATGTCTTATAATTTTTAATATATAAATCTTTCACCTCCATGGTTAAATTTATTCCCAGATATTTTATTATTTTTGGTACAATTGTAAATTTTTTTCTTAATTTCTCTGCTAGTTTGTTATTAGTGCTGAGAAAAATAACAGATTTCTGTATATTAATTGCATATATTTCAATGAAAATAAAAACAAAAATTAACAAATGGGACCTAATTAAACTTAAAAGTTTTGCACAGAAAAGGAAACCATAAACAAGATGAAAAGACAACACTCACAATGGGAGAAAATATTTGCAAATGAAGTAACTGACAAAGGATTAATCTCGAAAATATAAAAACAGCTCATGTAGCTCAATATTAAAAAAAAAACAACTCAATCAAAAAATGGGTGGAAGACCTAAATAGGCATTTTTCCAAAGAAGACGTACAGATGGCCAACAGGCGCATGAAAAGATGCTCAACACCATTAATTATTAGGGAAATGCAAATCAAAACTACAATGAGGTATCACCTCACACCAGTCAGAATGGCCATCATCAAAAAATCTACAAACAATAAATGCTGGAGAGGGTGTGTAGAAAAGAGAGCCCTTTTGCACTGTTGGTGGGAATGTAAATTGATACATCCGCTATGGAGAACAGTATGGAGGTTCCTTAAAAAACTAAGAGTAGAGCTACGTTATGATACAGCAATCCCACTACTGGGCATATACCCAGAGAAAACCATAATTGCAAAAGACACGTGCATGCCAATATTCACTGTGACACTATTTACAATAGCCAGGACATGGAAGCAACCTAAATGTCCATCAACCGAGTAAGGGATAAAGAAGATGTGGTACGTATATACAATGGAGTATTACTCAACTGCAAAAAGGAACGAAATTGGGTTATTTGTAAAGACACAGATGGACCTAGAGAGAGTCCTACAGAGTGAGGTAAGTCAGAAAGAGAAAAACAAATATCGTGTATTAACACATATATGTGGAATCTGGAAAAATGGTATAGATGATCTCATTTGCAAAACAGAAATAGAGACACAGATGTAGAGAACAAACGTATGGACACCAAGGGGGGAAAGGGGGGATGGGAGAAACTGGGAGATTGGGATTGACAGATAAACACTATTGATACTATGTATGAAATAGATAACTAATGAGAACCTACTGTATAGCACAGGGAACTCTGCTCAGTGCTCTGTGGTGACCTAAATGGGAAGGAAATCCAAAAAAAGGGGATATATGTATACGTATAGGTGCTTCACTTTGCTGTATAGTAGAAACTAACACAACATTGAAAAGCAACTATACTCCAAAAAAGTTAATTAAAAAAAAAGAAACAAATTGTGTATACTTCAAATTTACTGAGTTTATTTATGCTAATAATTTGTTGGTGAGATCTTTAGGGTTTTCTCTACATACTATCATGTCATCTGCAAAGAGTGACAGTTTTACTTCCTTTACAAGTTAGATCCTATTTTGTATTTTTGTCTTTGGCTGTGGCTAGAACTATTAATCCTGTGTTGAATAAAAGTGGTGAGAGTGGGCATCCTTGTCTTGTTCCTATTCTTAGAGGAGATGCTTTCAGCTTTTCACCATTAAGTATGATGTTAGGTCTGCTTTTGTCATATATGCCCTTTATATTTATTTATTAATTAATTCATTCAGGCCGCACCGCACAGCATGGGGGACCCTAGTTCCCTGACCAGGGATTGAACCCACACTGCCTGCAGTGGAATTGTGAATTTCCAACCACTGGACTGCCACAGAAGTCCCTGTACTTTATTATAAAAAGATATGTTGCCTCTATACCCACCTTGTTGAGAGTTTTTATCATAATTCAGATGTTGAATTTTGTCGAATTTTGCCAGATCATTTGCTGGAGATATGAAGATGATCATATTATTTTATCCTTTGTTCTGGTAATCTGGTGTGTCACTTAATTGATATGCATAGACTGAGTCATTCCTGCATTGCTGAGATGATCCATTTGATCATGGTGTATGGTTCTTTTAGTGTATTGTTGAATTCAGTTTACCAGTATTTTGCTGAGGTTTTTTGCATCTATGTTCACCAGGGATATTGGCCTGTAATTTACCTTTTTTGGTAGTGTGTTTATCTGGTTTTCATATATGGGTGATGGTAGCCTCAGAAAATAAGTCTGGAAGCACTCCTTCATCAATTGTTTGGAATAGCTTGAGACGGACAGATGTTAACTGTCCTTTAAATGTTTGGTAGAATTTATTAGTAAAGCCACCTGGTGCTGGACATTTATTTATGGGTTTTTTTGATTATTGATTGATTTCATTGTCAGTAATAGATCTGTTTAGATTTTTTATTGATTGCTAACTCAATCTTAGAAGATTTATGTTTTTAGGAATTTATCCACTTCTTCTAGGTTGTCCCATTTGTTAGTGTATAATTGTTTGTCGTGATCTCTTAGGATACTTTCTATTTCTGTGGTGTCTGTTGTAACTTCATCTCTTTCATTTCTGATTTATTTGGTCCCTCTCTTTTTTAAAAAAACATACTACTATTGTCTTTTATTCTTTACAGAAGCTTAATAAGTGTTTGATCTACTACCCTTACTCTATGTATACTTTTTGCAGTGAGATTTTTACTTTTGTTTGTTTTCTGATTACTATCAATAATTAGTGAGACTTCTTTTAAGCTTAAGTAAATTCTTGCAACATTGCTTATAAGGCTGTTTTCTTAGTGATGAACTCTTCTAGCTTTTGCTAGTCTGGGAAACTCTTGATCTCTCCTTCAATTCTTTTTTTTTTTCATAAATCTATTTATTTATTTTTGGCTGCATTGTGTCTTCGTTGCTGCATGCAGGCTTCTCATTGTGGTGGCTCCTCTTGTTGCAGAACATGGGCTCTAGGTGCACAGGCTTCAGTAGTTGTGGCTCGTGGGCTCAGTAGCTGTGGCTCACGAGCTCTAGAGCACAGACTCAGTAGTTGTGGCTCACAGGCGTAGCTGCTTCGCAGCATGTGGGATCTTCCCAGACCAGGGCTCGAACCTGTGTACCCTGAATTGGCAGGTGGATTCTCAACAACTGTGCCACCAGGGAAGCCCTCTCCTTCAATTCTGAATCATAATCTTGCTGGTAGAGTATTCCTGTTGTAGCCTTTTTCCTTTTAGCCCTTTGAATATATCCTGTCATTCCTTCCTAGTCTGCAAAGTCTGCTGAAAAGTCAGCTGACAGCCTTATGGGAATACCTTGAACATAACTAGATGCTTTTATTTCACTGCTTCTATGATCCCACTTTACCTTAAATTTTTGGCACTTTATAATATGTCTTGGTGTGGACCTGTTTGTCTTCATTTTGTTTGGGACTCTGTGTTCCCTGGACCTGGATGTGTGTTTCCTTCCCCAGGTTAGGAAAGTTATCAGTTACTATATTCTCTAATAAGTTCTCTGCCCCTTTCTCTCGTCTCCTCTTTCTGGGACCCCTGTAATGCTCATGTGAATATTCTTGATGTTGTCTCAGAGGTCCCTTTACCTATAGTCTTAATTCTTTTTTCTCTGTGCTATTCAGCTTGGGTGATTTTCACTACTCTGTTTCCCATTTCACTGATCTGTTCTTCTGTATCATATAATATAATGTTGCTCCCCTCGTGTGTGTGTGTGTGTGTGTGTGTGTGTGTGTGTGTGTGTGTTTTAATATCATTTATTGTATTTTTCAGCTGTTTGGTTCTTTCTGACATTTTATTACTCTTTGTTGAAATTCTCACTATGTCCATGTATTCTTCTCCTGACTTGGGTGAGCATCTTTATAATCATTAGTGTGAACACTTTTTTTTTCTGGGTAGAATGCTTATCCCTGTTTTATTTAGTTCTTTTTCTGATGTTGTGTCTTGTTACTTCATTTTTAACATATTCCTCTATTTCCTTCTGTTTCCTAATTCTCTATGCATTTCTATTCATTAGGTTCAGGTTGCTACATTCCTGGGTCTTGGAGAAGTGGCCTTATATAGGAGATGATTGATAGGGCCCAGCAGCACATTGTCCTCTGGCCAGCAGAGCCACATGCTCCAGGGATGTCCCCTGTGTGGGTTGCACACATCTTTCTCTTACGGCAGGGCCACCTACTGTGGACAAGCTGGTAGGCAGTGTTGGACTCTGGCCTGAATGGCTGTGAGGCCCTGCAGTATGTGATTACCATGGGGGTGCTGGTAGCTAAGGCAGCCCTCCATTATGGGTGGCTGTGTGGTGCTCTGGGTGCACAGGCAGACAGGGTAGGCCCCCAGTGTGTCTGGTTGTGAGGCCTTGTGGTGCAGGAGTGCTATGGGCATGGTGGTAGATGGGGCAGGCCCCTGATTCTAATCAGTTCCAGGGAAGACTCTAAAATGTTGCTTGCCAATGTCTTAGTTCCTAGCAGGAGTCCCAGCTGCCTCTTGCCTTTCCAAGAAGCTCTCCGAGATTAGCAAGTGGGCCTGACCCAGGTGTCTTTCACACTACTGGCTCTGCACAGGGACTGAGAATGTGTGAGATTTGTGTGTGCCCAATGAGAGCAAAGTCTCTGTTTTGTTTAGCCTCCAGCTTTCCTGAAAGTAAGCCCTGCAGGTTTTCAGAGCCAGACCTGCTGTGTTCTTTTCTTCCCAGTGCAGGATCCCTGGGCTGAGCAGCCTGATGTAGGGCTAGGACCCTTCCCTCCATGTGGAGGACCTATGCAATTGTGATTATCTTCCAGCTGTGGGTCACTGTGCTCGAGGTGTGCATTCCAACTAGATTGTTTCCAGCCCTCCTACCTGCCTTGTGGTTTCTCCTTCCTTATATCTTTAGTTGCAGAAAACTTTCCCTGCTAGTCTTCAGGTCATTGTCAGAGATAATTTCCGTGTAAGTTGTAATTTGGCTGTGTCCGTGGCAGGAGTGGAGCTCAGTATCTTCCTACTCTATCATCTTGATCCTCTCTCAAGAATTTTTAAAAATACATCCATTTATTACTGTAAACATAACTCTTTGAATTGCATTGTTTTTCCTGTATTCCATAAATTTAGGTAATTTGTGTTTCCAATTTTGTCTAAGAATTTTTTTTAACATCTTTATTGGGTGTTTAAGAATTTTTTAAAATTTCCCTTTTGATTTATTCCTGTATGCATTGGCTATTCAGGAGCTTATTGTTCAATTTCTACATGTTATTGAATTTTCAATTATTCTTTTTAATGTTGAATTTCAGTTTTATACCATTGTGGTTGGAAATGATACTTGATATGATTTCAATATTCTTGGATTTTTGAAGACTTGTTTTGTGGCTTAACATAGGATCTACCCTAGGAAATGTTCTACGTGTACTTAAGAAGAATGGAAATTTTGCTGCTGTTGAGTGGAATGTACTGTATATGTCTGGTAGGTTCATTTGATATCAAGTGTGTGTTCAAGTTCAGTGTTTCTTGATTGATATTCTGTCCAGATGATCTATACAGTGTTGAAAGTTGGGTATTGATATTTCTTACCATTATTTTATTTCTGCACATTTTCTCCTTCATTTGTGTTAATATTTTCTTTATATGTTTAGAGGCTCCAATGCTGGACATGTACATATTTATAATTGTCATAAATTCCTGATGAATTAATCCCTTTATCATTATATGATAACCTTCTTTCCATTGAGAGGTTTGACTTCAAGTCTTTTTTGCCTGACAATAGACTAGTCAGGCAAGTATCATTTTCATGGAGTATCTTTTTTCCAATCATTCAATTTTATGGTATATATGGATTTAAAGTTAACATGAATCTCTTATACACAGTATATAATTGAACTTTCTTTAATCCATTCAGCCACCCTATGGATTATTTAAATTGAAGTATAGTTGATTTACAATATTACATTGGTCTCAGGGGTACAACATATGGATTGAATATTTTTATAGATCATGATCCACTAAAGTGATTATAAAATAATGGCTATATTTCCCTGTGTTGTACTATATATCCTTGTTTGTTTATTTCATACATAGGTGTATTGGATTTAGAGAAACAAACTACTGTATTTCCCTCCACCCTTCACTCGCCTCACCAGTAACCACTAATTTGTTCTCTGTGAGTCTATTTCTGTTTTGTTACATACATTCCTTTCTTGCATGTTAGATTCTACAGAGAAGTGAGAACATAGAGTATTTGTCTTTCTCTAACTTATTTAAGTAAGTATAAATATTCTAGGCCTATCCACGTTGTTGCAAGTGGCAGAATTTGATCATTTTTAATGGCTGAGTAATAGTCTATTGTGTATACATACCACATCTTCTTTATCCACTCATCTGTTGATGGACATTTAGTTTGCTTCCATATGTTGGCAATTGTAAATAATGCTGCTATGAACATTGGGATGCGTGTATCTTGTCAAATTGGTGTCTTCATATTCTTTGGACATATACCAAGCAGTGGAATTGCTGGCTAATATGATAGTTCTACTTTTAGCTTTTCTCAGGACCTCCATATTCTTTTCATAGTGGGTGTACCAATTTACAATACCACCAACAGTGCACTAGGGCTACCTTTTCCATGTCATGAACATTTCATTTTTGTAGACTTTGGAATAATAGCCACGTTGAGAGGTGTGACATGACTTCTCATTATGGGTTTTCTTGTGGGTCATTCATTAAATTTAATTTACAAAAGAAGGTGATATGCTGCATGTGATCTCCAGGTTTAGTTTGCTAATGCCTGGTATAGGTTAATTTGGGGAGAATTAATACCTTTACAATGTTATTTATTGCTTACATTTTTCAGGTTGACATTTAATGATTGGTAACAGATTTAAAATTTTTTCTCCCTGAAGGATATCTGAAGTCTGTTGGTTTGTTTCTGTTTCATAAATTTGTTCATTTCTATCACTTTTTCGACTCCACTATAAGTGACATCATATGATATTTGTCTTTTTCTATCTGACTTACTTCACTTAGAATGAAATAATGCCATTTGCAGCAACTGGAATGGACCTAGAGATGATCATGCTTTTTCATTTCTGAGTAATATTTGATTGTGTACATGTACCACTTTTTCATTATCCATTCATCTGTTGATGGACATTTTGGTTGCCTCCATGTCTTGGCTATTGTAAATAGTGCTGCAGTGCATGTTTGGGTTTGGGTGCATTTGTCATTTTGAATTCTGGCTTTCTGAAGATTTACGCCCAGAAGTAGGACTGCTGGATGATATGGTAGCTCTATTTTTACATTTTAAAGGCATCTCCATACTGTGCTTTATAGTGGCTGTTACCAGCTTACATCTCACCAACAGCACAGGAGGGTTCCCTTTTCTCCATGTCCTCTCCAGCATTTATGGTTTGTAAACTTTTTGATGATGGCCATTCTGACTGTGCAAGGTGATACCTTGTTGTGGTTTTGATTTGCATGTGTCTAATAATTCGAGATGCTGAGCATCTTTGCATGTGTTTTTTTTTAGACACTGTGGGAAAAAGTTACAGTTGACAATGGCTTTTTGAAAGTCTGACTATTTTGAATTTTTGTCCGATAGCTAACACAGGACATTTGTTAAAGGGCAGGTGTCATTTACACCCTGGCAGTCCTTGTGAATATTAAGTGCCCATAAGCACATGTTTTTAAGTTGCTGTTGTGGAAATGGGCACAGGCGGTAGGATTTCCTTCATGCCCCTCTCTGGTTACTTGGGTAACCAGACCCACTGTGGAAGATGGGCTCCTGGATTGTAAATTAGTGTGGGCTGTGGCAGGACAGACACCCAAAATCTTCTGTTTTGTTACTTCTTGTTTTTGTTTTAATTTTTCTTTTCTTTTCTTTTTTTTTAAATAAATTTATTTATTTATTTTTGGCAGTGTTGGGTCATCGTTTCTGCGCAAGGGCCTTCTCTAGTTGTGGCGAGTGGGGGCCACTCTTCATCGCGGTGCGCAGGCCTTTCACTGTCTCGGCCTCTCTTGTTGCGGAGCACAGGCTCCAGATGCGCAGGCTCAGTAGTTGTGGCTCACGGGCCCAGTCGCTCCGCGGCATGTGGGATCCTCCCAGACCAGGGCTCGAACCCGTGTTCCCTGCATTGGCAGGCAGGTTCTCAACCACTGCGCCACCAGGGAAGCCCTAATTTTTCTTTTTTATTGAAGTAAATTTGATTTAAAATATTCTGTTTGTGGTAGGCGTACAGAATCTTGTTCAGTTATGTATATTCATATGTCTATTCATCTTCAGATTTTTTTTTCCATATAGGTTATTAGAGAGTGTTGAATAGACTTCCCTTTGTTATACAGTAGGTCCTTGTTAATAATCTATTTTATATGTATTAGTGTGTAAATATTTTTCCCAGCCTCCTGATTTATTCCTTCTGCCCACCTTTCTCACTGGGTAACCATAAGTTTGTTTTCTACATCTGTGAGTCTGTTTCTCTCTCTTTTATTTTATTTGTTTGGCTGTACTGCGAGGCATGCGTGATATTAGTTCTCCCAACACCAGGGATCAAACGCATGCCCCCTGAAGTGGAAGCCCGGATTCTTAACCATTGGACAACCTAGAAAGTCCCTGTTTCTCTCTTGTGAATTAGTTCATTGGTATCAATTTTTAAATTTCAGCTATAAGTACTATCATATGATATTTGACTTTCTCTTTCTGACTTACTTCACTTAGTATGATTATCTCTAATTCTATCCATGATGCTGCAAATGGCATTCCTTCATTCTTTTTCATTTCTGAGTAATATTTCACTGTGAACATGTACCACTTCTTTATCCATCCATCTGCTGATGGATATTTGGGTTGCTTCCATGTCTTAAACATTGTAAATTGTGCTGCAGTACACATATGGGTGCATGTGTGTTTTCCAATTCTGGTTTTCTCCTGTTACATGCCTGGGAGTGGGACTGCTGGATCATAGGGTACCTCTAATTATACCTTGTAAAGGCACTTCCATACTGTTATTTATAGTGGCTGTTACCACGTTAGATCCCAACAGCAGCATAGGAGGGTTCCCTTTTTTCTACAACCTCTCAAGCATTTATTGTTTGTAGACTTTTCGATGATGGCTATTCTTACTCATGTGAAGTGATCCCTCATTGTAGTTTTGATTTCCATGATGCTAATAATACAGGAATTAGAGCATCTTTTCAAGGGCTTTTCTTTTAAACAGTGTAAAATTTACCTATTGAAATAGGATCTTGAAAGTCTGTTCCTTTGGAATTTATTTTGCTTACCTATCCCTGGACATTTCCTGATTGTGCGTGTCATTTAAAGCCCAATAGTCCTTGTGAATATTAAGTACCCATAAGCATCGTTTTTAAAGTTGCAGTTGCAGTAAAGGGCAACAAGGTAGCGGAACTTATTCATACTCAATTTGATTGCTAGGGAAAACAGAGGCTTAGTGGAATTCCTCTTCCTAGGTTGTAAATTGGATTGTAAAGTGCCAGGACAAATACCCAAAATCTTGTGTCACATTACTTCTTGTTGAATTTACTTTTTATTTCTTATCAGAGTAAATTTGATTACAATGTTATATTTGTTCTAGGTGTACAGAATCTGGTTCATTCATATGTATACATATATCTAGACAGGTTTAGATTATTTCCCATGTTGGTTATTAGAGAGAGTTGAGTAGACCTCCCTTGGCATCCAGTAGGTCCTTCTTGATTATATATTTTATGTGAATTATTAAATGCATGTTAACCCCAACATCCTAATTTTTCCATTCCTTTCATCTTTTTCAAAGTCTGTATGGGTCTTTCTCAGTGGAAATATGTTCATGGGTATCAATTTTTAGATAACACTAGTAAATGATATCATCGGATATTTGTCTTTCTTTTTGTGACTTACTTTATGTAGTATGATTACCCCTAGGTTCATCAGTGGTGCTGTAAAAGGCATTGTTTCATCTTTTCCATGGCTAATATTCGATTGTGTATATGTACCACTTCTTTGTCCATTCATCTGTACTTGGACATTTTGCTTGTATCCATATCTGGCTATTGTAAGTATCACTGAAGAGCACTTTTGGTTACCTGTGTCTTTCTGAATTCTGGTGTTCTCGGGTTACAGGCCCATTAGTGGTTTGGCAGGATCACATAGTAGCTCAATTGTTAACTTTTAAAGGCACCTTCATTCTGTTCTGATTAGTGGCTGTTATCAGTTTACATCCTAGCAACAGCATAGGGTGTATCCATTCTCGGAAACCCATTCAGCATTTATTGTTTGAAGACATTTTTTTCTGATGGTCATTCAGACTATTGTGAGGTGATGCCTTTTTGTAGTTTAAATTTGCATTTCCCTAATAATTCTTGATGTTGAACATTTTTTCATGTCCTTTAAAAAAAAACACTGTGAGGAAATTTACCTCTTGAATTGTCTTCTCCAGATTTTCTACTGTTTTGCATATTAATGTCCATTCCTGACCGCAGGATATTTTTTGAGGGCAGGTGTCATTTAAAGCCCTCCAGTCCTTGTGAATATTAAGTGACCAATAGCACTGGGATTAAAGCTGCTGTTGTGGGAATTGGTCACAAGGCAGCAGATTTCTACACTCCCAGCTTTGGTTACAAGGGCAGGAGAGCCTTCCTGGAAGTTGTGTTCCTAGGTTGCAAATTGTAGTGGAATGTTCCAGGACAAACTCCCAAAAGCTTATGTCGCCTACTTAGTTTGTTTTTTAAATTTATTTTATGTTTTTCATTGGAGTAATGTTTTTTTAAACTAGGTCCTTACTCTATGTACAATTTCCCCTTTCTTCTTTGCCTTTAATATTTATTTATTTATTTATTCACTTATTCATTTATTTATTTATTTATGGCTGTGTTGGGTCTTCGTTTCTGTGCGAGGGCTTTCTCTAGTTGCGGCAAGCAGGGGCCACTCTTCATTGTAGCGCACTGGCCTCTCACTATCGCGGCCTCTCTTGCTGTGGAGTACAGGCTCCAAATGCGCAGGCTCAGTAGTTGTGGCTCACGGACCTAGTTGCTCTGCACCATGTGAGATCCTCCCAGACCAGGGCTCGAACCCGTGTCCCCTGTATTGGCAGGCAGATTCTCAACCACTGGGCCACCAGAGAAGCCCCTATCGGAGTAAATTTTATTAGAGTGTTGTGATTCTCTAGGTGTACCAATTCTGATCAATTTTTCATACATGTATCTGTTCATCTTTGGATCCTGTTACCAGGTAGGTTATTACAGAGTGTTGAGTAGACCTCCCTTTGTATTTGGTAGGTGTTTGGTGATTATGTATTAGTGATTATATAATTTATATATATTATAAGTTTATCTACATATAACATACATTAGTGTATGTATGTTAACCCCATAATCCTAATTTATCCACCCTCCCACCTTTCATTTTGGTTAACCATTAGTTTGTTTTATATGTCTCTGAGTGTCTTTTCCTTTGGAAATATGTTCATTGGTACGAATCTTAAGATAACATCTATAAATTATAGGATATATATCATACACTTTTGACTTAACGTAATATGATTATTTCTAGACTCAACTGTAGTCATGAAAACGGCATTGTTCATTTTTTTCAAAAGCTAATCTTCCATTAGGTACATGTACCACTTATTCTTTGTCCATTCATCTGTTGATTGACATTTTGGCTGCTTCCATGTCTTGCCTATTTTGAATATTGCTGCAGGACAGCTTTGTCAGCCTGTGTCTTCTTGATTTGGCTCTTAGGTGACAGGCCCAGTGGTGGGCGTGCTGGATCAAATGGCATCTCAATTTTTACTTTTAAATGCATCTCCTTTCTGTTCTCATTGCTGACTCTTACCACTTTACATCTCAGCAGCAGCTAGAGGGTACACAGTTCTCTAAAACCCTTTCAGAATTTATTGTTTGTAGACATTTTGCTGATGGTCATTCGACGGGTGTGACTCGAAAACTTTTCGTAGATTAGATTTGCATGAGTCTAATAATTCCTGATGTTGAGCTTTTACCCATTTTCCTTTTTTGAAAAAAAAGGGTCTAAAACTTACCTCTTCATACTATCTTGTTGAAAAATTTGCCAGTTGTGAATTTTTTTGGCCGTTCCCTACCTCAGGACATTTTTTGAGGGCAGGTGTGCTTTACAGCCCTTGTGAATGTTAAGTGACCGTTACCTGTGGGTTTAAAGCTGCTCTTGCGGGAAACGGCCACAAGGTGGCAGCATTTCTACCTTTCCAACTCTGGGTTTTTGGGCAACAGAGCCTTCCTGGAAATCGTGTTAGTAGGCTGCAAGTTAGAGTGGAACGTGCCAGGGCAAACACCAAAGAGCTTATATCTCCTTACTTCTTGTTTGTTTTTTAAATTTAATTTTTATTTATTATCACAGCAAATTTGATAAAAATGTTGTTTATGTATACAGAATCTGATTCATTATATCTATGTATCTAAATATTTATCTTTGGATCCTTTCCCGTGTAGGTTATTACAGTGTTGAGTACACCTCTCTTGGTATTCCATAGGTATTTTGTGATATGTATTTCATATGTATTAGTACATGTCTGTTAACCCCCATATTCTAATTCATCCATTCCTTACACTTTTCCATGTGATTAAACATAATTTTGTTTTCTTAATCCATGCGTGTCCTTCTCTTGGAAATAATTTCATGGGTATCAATTTTTAGGTAACACCTATAAGTGGTATCATAGGATATCTGTTTTTCGGTTTCTTCCTTACTTCAAATTGGGTGTTTATCTTTAGGACCTTCTATGGTGGTGCACATGGCACTGTTTCATTCTTTTCCATGGCTAATATTCCATGTGTACATGGACCAGTTATTCGTGGTGCATTTTTCTGTTGATGGACATTTTGGTTTCTTCCAAGTCTTGGCTATGTTAAATGTTGCTGCAGAGCAGGATTGCCAGCCTGTGTCTTTTTGATTCTAGTCTGCTTAGGTCATAGGCGCATCAAAGGGCCTACCAGATCACATGGTAGCTCAACTTTTACTATTTAAACGCACCTTCATTATGTTCTCGCTACTGGCTGTTACCAGTTTACATCCCTCCAGAAGCTAGAGGGTACACAGTTCTCTAAAACCCCTTCAGCATTTATTCTTTGTAGACTTTTTGCTGCTGATCATTCTGACGGCTGTGAGCTGAACGTTTCTGTAGATTGGATTTGCATGGCTTTATTAATTCCTGATGCTCAGCATTTTTTCATACCCTCTTTTTTTAAAAAAAATAAAAAGAAGGAAAAGACAAACTGTGCATAAAATGTGCCTCTTGATATTGTGTTCTTGAAATGTGGAGGTCTTTTGAAATTCTTGGTCGATTTACAACCCCAAATTTGTTTTGAGGGCAGGTGTCATTTACAGGCCTGCAATTGTTTTGAATATTAAGTGACCATTAGTGCTGGGTTTAAAGCTTCTGTTGTGTGAAATGGCCACAAGGCGGCAGCACTTCTCCTTAAAAAATTTGGTTATTAGGGCAACAGAGCCTTAAGGGAAGTCGTGTTCTAGGTTGTAAAAAAGAATGGAATGTGCCAGGAAAAAGGCTTTTAACTTTATGTCTCACTACTTCTTGTTCGTTTTATTAATTTAATTTTTATTTTTTATCACAGCATGTTTGATTACAATGGTTTCTTTGTTCTGCCTGTGCAAGATGTGAT
Source organism: Delphinapterus leucas (assembly GCF_059928025.1). Classification (NCBI taxonomy): domain Eukaryota; kingdom Metazoa; phylum Chordata; class Mammalia; order Artiodactyla; family Monodontidae; genus Delphinapterus; species Delphinapterus leucas. Next base: position 1,101,704 of record NW_028322285.1, read on the forward strand.
CCTTTACACATACACATATCTATTCTTCCTTGGATCCTTTTCCCATGTAGGTTGTGATACAATATTGAGTAGTCTTCTCTTGGTATTCCGTAGATCTTTGGTGATTATATATTTCACCTGTGTTTGTATATCTCTGTTAACGCCAATATCCTAATGTATCCAATCCTCACACTTTTACATTGGTGAAACATAAGTTTGTTTAATGAATCTGTGATTGCCTTTCTCTGTGGAAATATCTTCACTGGTATCAATTTTTAGGTAACACCTATAAGTGATATGATAGGATATGTGTCTTTCCCTTTCTCACTTACTACAAGTTGCGTAATTACTTCTAGACTCATGTATGGTGCTGCAAATGGCATTGTGCTATTTTTTTCCTTGGCTAATATTCCATCTGTACATGTACCAGTTCTTCTTTGTCCACTCTTCTGTTGATGGACTTTTTGGTTGCTTCCATGTCTTGGCTACTGTAACACTGCTGCAATGCAGATTTGCCCACCTGTGTCTTTCCAATTCTGTCTTCTTAGGTTATAGGCCTAGGAGTGGGCCTCCTGGATCATATCGTAGCTCAATGTTTACGTTGTAACGGCACCTCCATTCTGTTCTCATTAGTGGCTCTTACCAGGTTAAGCCCCACTTCAAGTTGAGGGTATGCACTTCTCCACAACCACTTCAACATTTATTGTTTGTAGTTTTTTTGCTGATGGTTATTCTGACTGGTGTGAGCTGATACCTCTTTGTGGGTGGACTTGGATGCGTCTCATAATCCCCTGAAATTGAACTTTCAGGCATGTCCTTTTTCTCTTCAAACTGTGAGTACAGCTTACCTCTTCAAATGGTTTTCTTGAAGTATGTGCCACATTTTGAAGTATTTTGGTCATTACACCCCTCAAGACATTTTGAGGGCAGGTTTCATTTACAGCCCTCCAGTACTTGTGCATATGAAGTGACCATTAGTACAGGTTTTAAAGCTGCTGTTGCAGGTAACGGCCAGAGGGCAGCAGCATTTCTGCTTTCCCCAGTCTGGTAACTAGGGAAACAGTCCTTCCTGCCAGTGGTGTTCCTTGGTTATAAATTAAAGTGGAGTGTCCCTGGATAAACCCCCAAAAGCTGATGTCTCCTTACTTATGTTTGTTTTTTAAATTGAATTTATATTTTTTATTGGAGTAATATTCCATTGTGTATATGGACCACTTCTTCTTCATGCATTCCTCTGTTGATGGACATTTTCATTGCTTCCAAGTGTTGGCAATGGTAAATATTGCTGGAGTGCAGGATTCCCAGCCTGTGTCTTTTTTATTCTTATCCTCTCAGGCGATAGGCCCAGCAGTGGGTATGCTTGACTGAATGGTAGCTCAATGTTTACCCTTTCGAGGCACCTCCATTGTGTTTTCATTAGTGGCTCTTACCACGTCCCACTTAGAACCGAGGGTACGTATTTCTCCACAATCCCTTCAGCATTTATTGTTTGAAGAACTTTTGCTGATGACTATTCTGACTGGTGTGAGCAGATAGATTTTTGTAATTTGGATATGCATGTCTTTAATAATTCCTAATGTTCAGCTTTTTTCCATGCCTTTTTAAATTCTGTTAAACAAAAACAGAAAAAAACTGTAAGTACAATAAACCTCTTGAAATTGTCTTCTTGGAAGTTTCCGTCTTTTGATTTTTTTGATCGATGTTCGACGCCAGGATTTTTTTTGAAAGCAGGTGTCATCTACAGGCCTGCAATGAGTGTGAATATTTAGTGACCCTTAGCACTGGTTTTAAAGCTGCTGTTGTGGGAAACGGCCACAAGGGGGCAGCATTTCTCCATCCCCAAATCCGGTTACTAGGGCAGCAGAGCCTTTCTGGAAGTCATGTTCCCAGGTTGTAAATTAGAATGGAATGTGCCAGGAAAAACCCCCATAAGTTTATGTCACATTACTTCTTGTTCATTGTTTTAAATTTTTAAATCAGGGTAATGATTAGAATATTGTTTGTCCTAGGTGTACACAATCTGGTTCATTTGTACATTATATTTATATATATGTAGATATATCTATATATATAGATAGATATATAGATATAGATATAGATGTACAGATCCTCCTCCCATGTAAATTATTGAAGAGTGTCCCGTAGACCTCCGTTTCTATATGGTCAGTCTTTTTGACATATGTATTTAATACGCATTTGTACACGTATGGTAAACCTGATCTTAATTTATCCATTCGCTCCACCTTTCCTTTTAGATGAGCATAATTTGTTTTCTAAGTCTGTGAGTGTGTTTCTCTGTGGAAATATGTTCATTTGGGTCAGTTGTTAGATAACACCTATAAGTGATATCATAGGATACGTCTTTTGCTTTCCGACTTACCTCATGTTTTGTGATTATCTGTAGGCTCATCTATGGTGCCTCAAAGAGCAGTGTTTCATTGTTTTCCAAGGCTAATAATCCATTGTGTACATGGACCACTTCTTCTTTATCCATTCATCTGTTGATGGACATTTTGGTTGCTTCCGTATTTTGGCTATTGTGAAAATGGCTGCAGTGCAGCTGTTGCAGCCTCTGTCTTCTCGATTCTGGTCTTCTCAGTTGAGAGGTTCAGCGTTGGGCATGCTGGATGGAATGGTGGCTCGGTTTTTCTTTTATTTGTGATATGAGAGCCTCGCACTGTTGCGGCCTCTCCCGTTATGGAGCACAGTTCTCTAAAACTCTTTCAGCATGTATTGTTTGTAGTCTTTTTGCTGATGGTAGTTGACTTGTGTGAGTTGAAACCTTTTTGTAGATTAGATTTGCATGAATCTAATAATTCCTGATGTTGAGCTTTTATCCATTTTCCTTTCTTTTGAAGAAGAGTGTGTAAACTTATCTCTTCATACTATCTCCTTTAAACATTTGCATGTCTTGAATTTTTTTGGTCATTCCCTAGCTCAGAACATTTTTTGAGGGCACGTGTCCTTTAAAGCCCTGAGTCTTTGTGAATGTTAAGTGACCATTAGTAGTGGGTTTAAGCCGCTCTTGCCGCAAACGGCCACAAGGCGGCAGCATTTCTCCATTTCCAACTCGGGGTTTTTCAGCAACAGAGCCTTCCTGGAAATCCTGTTAGTAGGCTGCAAATTAGGGTGGAATGTGCCAGGGAAAACCCCTAAGAGCTTATATCTCCTTACTCCTTGTTTGTTTTTTAAATTTAATTTTTATTTAGTGTCAGAATAAATTTGATAAAAATGTGTGTGTTCTAGGTGTACAGAATCTGGTTCATTATATGTATGTATAGATTTATTCATCTTTGGATCCTTTCCAGTGTAGGTTATTACAGAGTGTTGAGTAGACCTCTCTTGGTATTCCCTAGGTATTTTGTGATTATATATTTCATATGTATTACTACATGTCTGTTAATCCCCATATCCTAATTCATACCTTCCTTACACCTTTCCATTTGGTTAAACATAATTTTGTTTTCTGAATCTATGCGTGTCCTTCTCTTGGACAGTATTTCATAGGTATCAATTTTTAGGTAACACCTATAATTTATGTCATAGGATATCTGTCTTTCGTTTTCTTTCTTCAAGTTGGGTGATTATATCTAGATCCTTCTATGGTGGTGCCAACAGCACTGTTCCATGCTTTTCCATGGCTAATATTCCATGTGTACATGGACCAGTTATTAATTGTGCATTTTTCTGTTGATGGACATTTTGGTTTCTTCGAGGTCTTGGCTGTGGTACATGTTGCTGCAGTGCAGGATTGCCAGCCTGTGTCTTTTTTATTCTGGTCTTCTCAGATGATAGGCCCATCAGTGGGCCTACCAGATCACATGGTAGCTCAATTTTGACCTTTAAACACACCTCCATTGTGTTCTCAACACTGGCTGTTACCAGGTTACAACCCACCAGCAGCTAGAGAGTACACAGTTCTCTAAAACCCCTTCAGCATTTATACTTTGTAGACATTTTTTGCTGATGATCATTCTGACAGCTGTGAGGTGAACCTTTTTGTAGACTGGATTTGCATGGCTTTATTAATTCCTGATGTTGAGCATTTATCCTTGCCCTTTTTTTTAATAAAAAAAAGAAAGAAAGAAAAAGAATACAAAATGTGCATAAAATATGCCTCTTGAAATTGTCGTTTTGAAATATGCACGTCTTTTCAGATTTTTGCTCAATATAGGACTCAAGGATTTGTTTAGAGGGCAGGTGTCATTTACAGGCCTGCAATTATTTTGAATATCAAGTAACCATTAGCGCTGGGTTTAGAGCTGCTGTTGTGTGAAACAGCCACAAGGCGGCAGCAGTTCTCCTTTACCAAATCTGGTTATCAGGGCAACAGAGGCTCAATGCAAGTCGTGTTCTAGGTTGTAAATTAGAATGGCATGTGCCAGGAAAAAGCCCCTTAAGTTTATATCTCATTACTTCTTGTTCGTTTTTTAAATTTAATTTAATTTTTTATCACAGCAAGTGTGATTACAATGTTTTGCTTGTTCTACGTTTGCAGGATGTGGTTGTTTTACACATATACATATATCTATTGTTCTTTGGACCCTTTTCCCATGTAGGTTATGACAAAATGTTGAGTAGTCTTCTCTTGGTATTCTGTAGGTCTTTGGTGATTATAGACGTCACCTGTGTTTGTATATCTCTGCGAACCCCGATATCCTAATGTATCCAATCCGCACACCTTTCCGTTGGTGAACCATAAGTTTGTTTATTAAATCTGTGATTGCCTTTCTCTGTGAAAATATCTTCACTGGTGTCCGTTTTTAGGTAACACCTAAAAGTGATATCATAGGATATGTGTATTTCACTTTCTGACTTACTACAAGTTGCGTGATTACTTCTAGACTCATCTATGGTGTTGCAAATGGCATTGCATCATTATTTTCCTTGGCTAGTATTCCATCTGTACATGTACAAGTTCTTCTTTGTCCACTCATCTGTTGATGGACTTTTGGTTGCTTCCATGTCTTGGCTACTGTAATACTGCTGCAAGGCACATTTGCCTGCCTGTGTCTTTCCAATTCTGTCTTCTTCAGTTATAGGCCCAGGAGTGGGCCTGCTGGATAATATGGTAGCCAAATGTTTCCCTTGTAAAGGCACCTCCATTCTGTTCCATTAGTGGCTCTTACCAGGTTACGTCCCATTTAAAGTTGAGGGTATGCACTTCACCATAACCCCTTCAGCATTTATTGTTTGTAGTTTTTCTGCTAATTTTTATTGTGACTGCTGTGAGCTGATACCTCTTTGTGGTTGGATTTGCATGCATCTCATAAACCCTTGAAATTGAGTTTTCAGGCATGTCCTTTTTTTCTTCAAACTGTGAGTACAGCTTACCTCTTCAAATGGTTTTCTTGAAGTATGTGCCACATTTTGAAATATTTTGGCCATTACCTCCCTGTAGACATTTTGAGGACACGTTTCATTTACAGCCCTCCAGTACTTGTGCATATGAAGTGATGATTAGCACAGGTTTTAAAGCTGCTGTTGCAGGTAACGGCCATAGGATGGCAGCATTTCCGCTTTCCCCATTCTGGTAACTAGGGAAACAGACCTTCCTGCCACTGGCGTTCCTCGTTTATACACTAGAGCTGAATGTGCCCGGATAAACGCCCAAAGGCTGAAGTTGTCGTACACTAAACTGTAACCTAAATCGTACCTGTTCCCTAACCGTAACCCTAACCCTTACTCTTACACTAACCCTAACCCTAAACTGTAACCGTTCCCTAACCCTAACCCTAACCCAAATGTTTACCCAAAGCCTTACCCTAACCCATACACTAATACTAATCCGTACACTAACACTAACCCATACCCTAACACGTATGCCAACACTAAACCATTGTACCTTAACCTGTACCCTAAAACGTACCAATTCCCTAACCCTAACCATAACCCTAACCCTTACGCAAAACCTTACCCTACACCGTACCCTAATCCTAACCCGTACACTAACACTAACCCATACCCTAACACGTACGCTAAACCTAAACCGTTATCGTACCTTAATGGGTACCCTAAAAAGTATCCATTCCCTAACCCTAACCCTTACCCGAAGCCTTACCCTAATCCGTACCCTAATCCTAACCCATACACTAACACTAAACCGTACCCTAACACATAAGCTAAGCCTAAACCATTGTCGTACCCTAACCTGTACCCTAACCCGTACCTGCTCCCTAACCCTAACCCTAACACTATCCCTTAGCCGAAACCTTACCCTAACCTGTACACTAATCCTAATCCGTACACTAACACTAACCCATACCCTAACACGTACGCTAACCCAAAACCTTTGTCATACCATAAAATGTACCATAAACCGTACCTGTTACCTAACCCAGAACCTAACTCTAAACCAAACCCTAACCATTCCCTGAAGGCTTACCCTAACACATACCTTAATCCTAAACCATACACTACCACTAACCTGTACCCTAACACATACGCTAACCCTAAACCGTTGTCGTACCCAACCTTGTACCCTAAACTGAACCCGTTCCATAACCCTAACGCTAACACTTACCCGAAGCCTTACCCTAACCCGTACCCTAATCCAAACCCGTACACTAACACTAACCCATACCCTAACATGTACGCTAAACCTAAACCGTTGTCATACCCTAACCTGTACACTAAACCATACCTGTACCCTAACCCTAACCATAACCCTAACCCTTACCCGAAGCCTTACCCTAACCCATACCCTAATTCTAACCCGTACACTAACACTAAGCCATACCCTAACACGTACGCTAACACTAAACTGTTGTTGTACCCTAACCTGTACACTAAACCGTCTCCGTTCCCTAACCCTAATCCTAACAGTAAACCTAACCTTTACCCGAAACCTTACCCTAACCTGTACCCTTATCCTAACCCGTACACTAACACTAAACCATACCCTAACATGTACACTAACCCTAAACCAATTTCGTACGCTAACCTGTACCCTAAACCATCCCCGTTTCGTAACCCTAACCGTAAACCTAACCCTTACCCGAAGCCTTACCCTAACCCGTCCCCTAATCGTAACCCGTACACTAACACTAACCCATACACTAACACGTATGCTAACTCTAAACCGTTGTTGAACACTAACGTGTACCCTAAACCCTCCCCTAACCCTAACCCTAACCCTAACCCATACACTAACACTGACACCCTCACACTTATGCTAACCCTAAACCGTTTTCGTACCCTAACCGGTACCCTAAACCATTCCCATTCACTAACTCTATCCCTAACCCTAACCCTTACCTGAAACCTTACCCTAACATGTCCCATTATCGTAACCCGTACACTAACACTAACACGTACCCTAACGCATACGCTAAAACAAAACCATTGTTGTACCCTAACCTGTACCCTAAACAATTCCCATTAACTAACACTAAACCTAACCCTAACCCTAAACCTAACCCTTACCCGAAGACTTACCCTAAACCGTCCCCTAAGCCTAACCCATACGCTAACACTAATCCATACCCTAACACATACGCTAACCCTAAACCGTTGTCATACCCTAATGTGTACCCTAAACCCTCCCCATTCCCTAACCCCAACCCTAAACCTAACCCTAACCCTAACCCTTACCCAAAGCCTTACACTAATCCATACCCTAATCCTAACCCATACACTAACACTAACCCATACCCTAACATGTACGCTAATCCTAAACCGTTGTCGTACCCTAACCTGTATCCTAAACTGTCCCTGTTCCCTAACCCTAACCCTTACTCGAAGCCTTACCCTAAAGCGTACCCTAATCCTAACCCGTACACTAACACTCACCCATACCCTAACACGTACACTAACCCTAAAATGTTGTCATAGCCTAACCTGTACCATAAACCGTCCCCATTCCCTAATCCTAACCCTAACCCTTACCCGAAGCCTTACCCTAAACTGTCCCCTAATCCTAACCCGTACACTAACACTAACCTGTACCCTAACACGTACGCTCACCCTAAACCATTGTCATACCCTAAACTGTACCCTAAACCGTCCCCGTCCCCATCCCCTAACCCTAATCCTAACACTAAACCTAACACTTACCTGAAGCCTTACCATAACCTGTAACCTAATCCCAACCCGTACGCTAACACTAACCCGTACCCTAACATGTAGGCTCACCCTAAACCGTTTTTGTACCCTGAACTGTACCCTAAACCGTCCCCGTCCCCTAACCGTAACCCTAACCCTAACCCTTACCTGAAGCCTTACCCTAATCCATACCCTAATCCTAACCCATACGCTAACACTAACCCGCACCCTAACACGTACACTAACCCTAAACTTTTGTCGTACCCTAACCTGTACCCTAAACCGTCCCCGTCCCCTAACCCTAAACCTAACCCTTACCCGAAGCTTACCCTAACCCGTCCCGTAATCCTAACCCGTACGCTAACACCAACCTGTACCATAACACGTACGCTCACCCTAAACCGTTGTCGTAGCCTAATCTGTACCCTAAACCATCCCCATCCCCGTCCCCTAACCCTAACCCAAAGCCTTATCCTAACCCATGCCCTAATCCTAACCCGTACGCTAACACTAACCTGTACCCTAACACGTACACTCACCCTAAACTGCTGTCTTACCCTAACCTGTACCCTAAACCATCCCAGTCCCTTAACCCTAACCCTAACCCTTACCCAAAGCCTTACCCTAACCCGTCCCCTAATTCTAACCTGTACGCTAACACTAACCCGTACCATAACACGTACGCTCACCCTAAACCGTTGTTGTAGCCTAACCTGTACCCTAAACAATTCCCATTCACTAAAACTAAACCTAACCCTAACCCTAAACCTAACCCTTACCCGAAGACTTACCCTAAACCGTCCCCTAAGCCTAACCCATACACTAACACTAACCCATACCCTAACACGTACGCTACCCCTAAACCGTTGTCGTACCCTAACGTGTACCCTAAACCCTCCCCATTCCCTAAACCTAACCCTTACCTGAAGCCTTACCCTAAACCGTACCCTAATCCTAACCCGTACACTAACACTCACCCGTACCCTAACATGTACATTAACCCTAAAATGTTGTCGTAGCCTAACCTGTACCCTAAACTGTCCCCGTTACCTAATCCTAACCCTAATGCTAACCCTTACCCGAAGCCTTACCCTAACCTGCAACCTAATCCTAACCCGTACACTAACACTAACCTGTACCCTAACACGTACGCTAAACATTTGTCATACCCTAACCTGTACCCTAAACAGTCCCAGGTCTCTAATCCTAACCCTAACCCTAACACTTACCCGAAGCCTTACACTAACCCGTACCCTAATCCTAACGCTTACAACAACACTAACCTCTATGCTAACACGTACGCTAACCCTAAACCATTGTCGTACCCTAAACTGTACCCTAAGCCATCACCATTCCCTAACCCTAACCCTTACCCTAACCCTAAACCTTATCCGAAGCCTTACCCTAACCCGTACCATAATCCTAACCCATACACTAACACTAACACATATCCTAACACGTACGATAACCCTAAAATTTTGTCGTACCTTAAACTGTACTCCAAACCGTCTCCGATACCTAACCCTAACCCTAAACCTAACCTTTACCAAAAGCCTTCTCCTAACCCGTACCCTACTCCTAACCCGTACACTAACAGTAACATATATCCTAACACGTACGTTAACCCTAAACCGTTGTTGTACCCTCAACTGTACCTTAAATTGTCCCCATTCTGTAACACTAACCCTAACCTTAAGCCAGCCCTAAACCTTACCCGAAGCCTTACCCTAACTGTACCCCAATCCTAACCTGTACACTAACACTATCCCGTAAACTAACACGTACGCTAACCCTAAACCATTGTCATATCCTTACCTGTACCCTAAACTGTCCCCGTTCCCTAAACTTAACTGTAACCCAAACCCTAACACTAAACCTTACCTGAAGCCTTACCCGAACCCGTACCCTAATCCTAACTAGTACACTAACACTAACTCGTACCCTAACACGCACGCTAACCCTAAACTGTTGCCATACCCTAACCTGTACCCTAAACCGTCCACGTTCCCTAACACTAACCCTAACCCTTACCCGAAGTCTTACCCTAACCCGTATCCTAATCCTAACCCATACCCTAACACGTGTGCTAACCCTAAACCGTTGTCATACCTTAACCTGTACCCTAAACCGTCCACATTTCCGAACACTGACCCTAACCCTAACCGGAAGCCTTACACAAATCCATACCCTAATCCTAACCCATACACTAATACTAACTGCTAACCTTACACGTACACTAACCCTAAACCGTTGTCGTACCCTAAACTGTACCCTAAACCATCCCCGTCCCTAACCCTAACCCTAACCCTTACCTGAAGCCTTACCCTAACCCGTCCCCTAATCCTAACCTGTACGCTAACAATAAACCGTACCCTAACACATACGCTCACCCTAAACCGTTGTCATACCCTAAGCTGTACCCTAAACTGTCCCCATCCCATAACCCTAACCCTAAACCTTATCCGAAGCCTTACCCTAACCCGTCCCCTAATCCTAACCCGTACGCTAACAGTAACCCGTATCCTAACACGTATGCTCACCCTAAACTGTTGTCGTACACTAACCTGTACCCTAATCCGTCCCCATCCCCTAACCCTAACCCTAATCCTAACCCTAACCCTAACCCTTACCCGAAGACTTACTCTAACCTGTCCCCTAATCCTAACCCGTACGCTAACCCTAATCCGTACCCTAAGATGTACGCTCACCATAAACCATTGTCATACCCTAAACTGTACCCTAAACCGTCCCTGTCCCCATCCCCTAACCCTAACCCTAACACTAAACCTAACACTTACCCGAAGCCTTACCATAACCCGTAACCTAATCCCAACCCGTACGCTAACACTAACCCGTACCCTAACATGTACGCTCACCCTAAATGTTTTTGTACCCTGAACTGTACCCTAAACCGTCCCCGTCCCCTAACTGTAACCCCAACCCTAACCCTAACGCCTACCTGAAGCCTTACCCTAATCCGTACCCTAATCCTAACCCGTACACTAACACTAACCTGTACCCTAACACGTACGCTAATCCTAAACTTTTGTCGTACCCTAACCTGTACCCTAAACCGTCCCCATGCCCTAACACTAGCCCTAACCCTAACCCTTACCTGAAGCCTTACCCTAACCTGTACCTTAATCCTAACCCGTACACTAACACTAACACATACCCTAACATGTACGCTAACACTAAAACTTTGTCGTACCCTAAACTGTACGCTAAACGGTCCCGGTTCTCTAACCGTAACCCTAACCCTTACCCGAAGCCTTATCATAAACCGTACCCTAATCCTAAACCATACACTAACACGTACCCTAACACGTACGCTAACCCTAAACCGTTGTCGTACCCTAACCTGTTCCCTAAACCATCCCCGTTCCCTTACCATCATCCTAAACCTAAACCTAACCCTTACCCGAAGCCTTACCCTAACCCTTCCCCTAATCCTAACCCGAACACTAACACTAACCCATACCCTAACACGTATGCTCAACCTAAACGGTTGTCGTACCCTAACTTGTGCCCTAAACCGTCTCCGTCCCCTAACCCTAACCCTTACCCGAAGCCTTACCCTAAGGTGTCCCCTAATCCTAACCCGTACGCTAACACGAAACCATACCCTAACATGTATGCTCACCCTATACCATTGTTGTAAATCTATCCTGTACCCTAAAACGTCCCCGTCCCCGTCCCCTAACCCGTCCCCTAATGCTAACCCATACACTAGCACTAACCCATACCCTAACACATACGCTCAGTGTAAACCGCTGTCGTACACTAACCTGTACCCTAAACCGTCCCCATCCCCTAACCCTAACCCTTACCCAAAGACTTACCCTAACCCGTCCCATAATCCTAACCCGTATGCTAACACTAACCCATACCCTAACACGTATGCTAACCCTGAACCGTTGTTGTACCCTAACCTATACCCTAAACTCTCCCCGTCCCCGTCCCCAACCCTTACCCTTACCCAAAGCTTTACCCTAACCCGTCCCCTAATCCTAACCCGTATGCTAACACTAGCCCATACCCTAACACGTACGCTAACCCTAAACTGTTGTACCCTAACCTGTACCCTAAACTGTCCCCGTCCCCGTCCACTAACCCTAACCCTAACCCTTACCTGAAGCCTTACCCTAACCCTTCCCGTAATCCTAACCCGTACGCTAACACTAACACATACCCTAACACGTACGCTCACCCCAAACAGTTGTACCATAACCTGTACCCTAAACCGTCCCGTAATCCTAACCCGTACGCTAACACTAACACATACCCTAACACGTACGCTCACCCCAAACAGTTGTACCATAACCTGTACCCTAAACCGTCACCGTCCCCTAAACCTAATGGTAAACCTAACCCTTAACCGAAGCCTTACCCTAACACGTCACCTAATCCCAACCCGTACGATAACACTAACACGTACCCTAACACGTATGCTCACCCTAAACTGTTGTCATACCCTAACCTGTACCCTAAACCATCCCCTAACCCTAACCCTAACTGTATCCCTAACCCTTACCCGGAGCCTTACCCTAACCCGTCCCCTAATCTTAACCTGTACGCTAACACTAACCCATACCCTAACATGTATGCTCACTGTAAACCATTGTGGTACACTAACCTGTACCCTAAACCGTCCCCATCCCCTAACCCTCACCATAAACCAAACCCTAACCCTTACCCGGAGACTTCCACTAACCCATCCCGTAATCCTAAACCATAAGCAAACACTAACCCATACCCTAACATGTACGCTCACCCTTAACCGTTGTCATACCCTAACTTGTACTCTAAATCGTCCCCGTCCCCAAACCCTAAAGCTAACCCTTACCCGAAGGCTTACCGTAAACCGTCCCCTAATCCTGAACCGTACGCTAACAGTAACCCATAACCTAACACGTACGACCACACTAAACCGCTGGCGTACCCTAACCTGTACCTAAACCGTCCCCATCCTCTAACCCTAAGCCTTACCCTAACCCTAACACTTACCCAAAGCCTTACCCTAACCCGTCCCCTAATCCTAATCCGTACACTAACACTAACCAGTACCCTAACACATACGATACAAGTTAAATATCCCAGAAAGCGAAAAACGGATAAAGAAGTTGTGGTACTTATGTACTATGGAATATCACTCAGCAATGAAATCCATGTCATCAGGCCCATGGCAGAATAACGAGTGGATTCAGGTACGATGATTCTACGTGAAATAAGTCACACAGAAAAAGAAACATCATAAGATACCACAATACACGGAATGTAAACTTGGCTACACATGAACTGAATTACAGAACAGGGTCTCAAATTTAGAAAACCAGCTTATGCTTGCTTTAGGGGAAAGGTGAGTTGAAGCGCTGCATAAAACCAGAGATTGAAATTAGCACAGATACTGTTCCATAAGCCAAATATGTAATAGACAAGACCTACACCTTGCTCAACGAAATGGACTCAACACCCCATATTCATGCCTAGGTATATACCTGAATAGTAAGAATCTTAAAACCTATGGATATATATGTCTCCATAAGAGAATCAAGTGTGTGTACAGTGGAATGAACGCAGCAGTAAAAATCATCTAAATCCTTTATAAAAATAAATTTCAAAAGCAAAACACAATGACAGTGAAATAGAGAGGAATTTTTAAATAATTCATTCGGGGCTTGTGATGAAACCTGGATTTACCACATCTACACCCACAGCTGGGTGAGACATAAGGCTGGACACTTGGGGCTGATAGGATTGGTGAGATTTGGTGAACAAATGCAGACCCTTTGAGGTAATACTGCATGGTACCCATTCCAAGGGTCCCAACTCTCCAGGTTTAAGGGATTCTTCCTTCAAATAAAACATGCATGGGGAACCCAGAGTATGGTGCACCGTGTGATTGGGAATCGTTTTTAAATGCATCTCAGTTTTCGTTCCCTGGTACTCGGGTTCGCCATTCGAGATGCTTTAGTATCAAACTGCCCACTTGGAGAGCCAGTGCCTTTAACCTCCTGTTTGGCACAGTTTGCAATTTCTGTGGAAGATGAACAGGAATAGGGAGAACCAATGAGAGACTAGCCATAGGTGTCTGGACGGGTACATTTAACTCTAAATTCCCATCAGGAAGAGGAATTAACCAAAGGCTCAGTGTGCCATGCCAGAACCAGATTAGGGCCTGAAGCAATGCTGCGGCTTTGCGGCCAGCTCACAAGAAAGCAAGTTGAAGAAAGGAGCTCAGGGGCACTGTAATTCACAAACCTGCAGAGTTATAAATGACAGCTATCGTCCAAAAATATATTGAAGTAAGGCTGCGAAGAGAACTTGAAAGCGGGGCAGAATTGCAGGAAACCGATTTCAGGAGGTAGACTGGAATTGCATTTAAAGCATAGGATAAGAGGCAGAACGTCAACAGTGATGCACTTAGCCAAAAAGGGCATATGCGTTTTTTCCTGAATATATTCAGGAAAAAATGCATACGCACTTTTTGGCCAACCAAGCAAGCGTGCAATGGAAATCTGCACTACAATGAAGTCTCACTTCCCCCTGGTAAAAAGGGCCGTCTAAAAACAGTGTAAAATCCAGAAAGGAAGGACAGGCCATGGAGAACAGCGAGCCCTGGTATGCTGATGGGCGGGATGTCAATTGCCAACAGCCCCTCTGGAGAAGTGTACAGTGTATCCTGAAATATCTAAAAAACAAAACTACAGAGCCTAGGGCACTTCCACTTATGGCCCTATAGCTTAGGAATATTAAAATCAACAAGAGACAGGCAACCCAAAATTTAGGGCTGCTGTGTTTACAAGAACCTCGAGTCCAGTACAACTTAAATATCCAGATAGAAAAAAATGGATAAAGAATTTGTGCTACTTACGTACAATGGAATATCACTCAACAATGAAATCAATGTCATCAGGCCTGTAGCAGCAAATTGAGTGGATTTAAGTACGATGATTCTGAGAGAAATATGTCACACAGAGTAAGAAAATTATCATAAGATATCACTAACAGAGGGAATGTAAACTTGGCTACACATGAACTGAATTACAAAACCGAACAGAGTCTAACATTTAGATTAAACTCTTATGCTTGCTTAATGTGAAAGTTGAATTGGGGTGCTGTAGAAACCCAGAGATTTAAATTAGCACAGATACCGTACCATAAACCAAATATATAATAGAGAATACGTACTCCTTAGTCAACGAAATAGACTCAACAGTGAGGTATCACCTCACACCTGTTAGAATGGGCATCATCAGAAAATCTACAAACAACAAATCCTGGAAAGGGTGTGGAGAAAAGGAACCCTATTCCACTATTATTGGGAATGTAAATTGATACAGTCACTGTGGAGAACATTATGGAGTTTCTTAGAAAACTAACAATAGAATTACCATATGATAGAGCAATCGAACTACTGGGCATATACGCAGACAAAACCATAAATCAAAAAGAGACATTCACCACAATGTTCATTGCATCACTATTTACAATATCCAGGTAATTGAAGCCACCTAAATGCCTACAGACAGACGAATGCATAAGGAAGTGGTTCATATATAAAATGGAATATTACTAAGCCATAAAAAGGAATGTGAGTCATTTGTAGAGACGTCGATCCATCTAGAGAATGTCATACAGAGTGAAGTAAGTCAGAAAGAGAAAAACAAATCTTGTCTATTAATGCATATATGTGGAACGTAGAAAAATTGTACAGATGAACCATTTTGCAAGGCAGAAATAGAGCAACAGATGTAGACAACAAACGTATGGACACCAAGGGGGGAAAGCTCTTGGGGGGGGCGGTGGGAGGAGTTGAGAGATTGGGATTGGCATGTATACATTTATATAAAATAGATAACCAATAAGAACCTGCTGTATAAAAAAATTAAATTAAATTAAAAATTAAAAAAATAAAATTAGAAAAAGTAAAACAGAAAAAAAACTTCTTCCCTTCACATACATGTATTTACATGAATAAATTATTTCCATGCTTATATCTGTAAATACAAAAAAGAGGAATAAAATCTACCTTGAACCAAAAACGAAAAAAAAGAAAAAAAAAAACAGAACCCCACTGTTACACAGAGGAAAACCATATCAGGGCACTTGCTCCAGTTGTAAACAATTCTGAAGTTGGTCAGTGGTGGGGAATCATCTCCCATTCAGTCAGCAGGCCCCACGCAACAGGCGTCCTTATTGCAAAGCTGGGGCACCGTGCCGAGGCATCTGTGAATAAACGTGAGCTGAGCCCCAGGCCAGCTGCTGCTGAACTGTTCCCACCCTTCCCAGGTAAAACACCTGAATATGTACAAGGACTTGAAAGCCAAGAGGAAGGGCCGTGGAACCAGAGGAGCCACAGCATGCTGGTCGACTTGGTGCCTGCAGGCCAGCCAGGATGGTCCTGGCCCTGGGTGCTCTTCTGGAAGCTTTCCATTTCCCTGCCTGAGATATCCCTCCTGTCCCGGCCCCCACTGCTTTCTTCCTTCCTCACCTCTGCCCAGGGAGAAATTCCAGCGGCAGCTATGGGTGACACATCCTCTTCTTTAGCAGGTGGCAGCCTGGAAACTGCTGCAGAAAGTCCAGCAGAGCCCCACTCACACTGGGCCACCCACAAAGCCGTGGCCTCTCACTCCCTCCCACCAGCCCAGCCCCGAGACTGCTGACAGGGCAGAGAACATGGCGTCAGGCACAGCTGCAGGGACTCTTGCTGCCTGGAGTGGTGTTTATATTTATCTCAACCCAGGCAGCCTGGGGAGGGCTGGCCGGCACGGTCAGGCTGCTGAGGTCAGCCAGTCATCACCCCTCAGGGGCTCACAGTTATAGAAAATGGAACTTGCTGAACCGGCCAGGTCCAAGGAACAGGTGTGGGCTCCTGAGAGTCAGGATAGACAAGGGGCTGCAGCTCTGGCTTGTTTTCTAATTATATTATCTGGCCCATGAGTGGGAGACAACTTCAAGAAAACCCTCTCCTAATGAGAGGAACCCAGGAGTCAGGGAGAGGAGCGGTGGGTGGTGGGTGGAGACAGAGGCCTGGTGCCCCGGGTGCAGTGGAAGTCTTTGGAAGACCAGGTGGAGGGAGGCCGCACAGAGTGATGCCCAGGGTCACAGACCTGTTGGAGCTGCTGTTTGTTAGTTCAAGTCCTGCTCTGAGGTGCTCTGTGTTAGCTGTGAGTGACAGGTGAGCTGGGGGTGCTCTGCAATGAGGGCTCTGTGCACGGTTCCTGTGTGCCCAGACCTGCCATGGTACCTGCAAGGGTAGCCCTGTATCCTGGGAGGCGTCTGACCATGAGAGCTCCATGGGCTGCAGGGGAGCTGCCCAGGGAACCCCATATCCTGAGAAGGGCCTGACCACGAGAGCCACATAGCCTGGTGTGGGGGTGGGGTACCTGCCCAGGTGAGCTCCGTATCCTGGGATTGGCCTGACCTCGAGAGCCCCATGGGCTGCAGCAGTCCTGGTAAACGATGTCAGGACAGTCAGTGAAGCCATGGAGGATATAACTCCAGTAGTTCCTAACTCCTACACCCTGCTGGTCATTCTACCAACCACCAGGACATGGTATTCTGTATTAGTCTTAAATGATGTCTTCTTTTGTATTCCATTAGTCCCAGAGTCACAAGAAATTTTGGCTTGTGAGTGGCAGGACTCAACATACACCTAAAACAATACTTCCGGGCCGTCTTGCCCCAAGGGTTCAAAAATTCCCTCACCATCTTTGGGGAAAGCTTAGCTAAAGACCTAAAAGTTCTACCTCTGGAAAAGGAAACCCTCCTTCAATATGCAGATGACATTGTGATCGCCAGCCCTACTAAGGAGGCCTCTGAACTACCAAGCCAATAAAGGATAGAAGTTGTCCAAGAAAAAGCTCAAATATCACAGACTACGGTGACCTGCCTGGGCTTCATTCTCACAGAAGGTCGGAGAAGCCCATCCCAGGAAAGGGAAGAAACCATTTGCAGCCTTACCGCTTTCTAAAACTAGAAGACAGCTTAGGGGTTCCTGGGGAGGCCAGGGTTTGCTGCTTCTGGACCTCTAAGTACAGTCTACTAGCTGGGCCTCTATATGAAACACTGAAAGGAAAAGATGATGATCCTTTTGAATCGAATCCAGAAGTGGCCTTTCAAGAATGGAAAGAGCAGTCAATTCAGACCCTTGCCCTGGAACTCCCTAATTTAGCTAAACACTTTGACCTTTACATTCCCTGTGATAGGTGAATCGCCATTGGAGTATTAGTGCAAAAACTGGGACCACTTGAAATGGAACAACGCAAGAATGCCATCCAGTTAGGATAAACTACATTCACCAAGGGGCTTGGCACACCGCCACATCTGGCCAAGATACTGGCAGTATCTAAAAACCTGGAAATCAGCAGCCCAAAAGGCCACCACACTCCTAAGGGAAAAGGACCCCACGTGGTGATCCTAACCCCGAACCATGCCCTGAGGTTGCAGGGTTCACTCCATGGGCACACTGACCTCAAGTGAGGAGGCCCTCCAACTCCAACCTCCAGAGAGATAACTGGGGGCAATGGGGCACCATGACGACTCGTGTGACCATCACTTGACCTGGAGTTTCTCTCATAAAACAACAAGAGTGTGTCCCAAAAGAGTAGACTACTGCTTGCAGGACTTACTGCACCCAGAGGGGAGTTAATAATCTTGGCAGGGGAACCATATATCATGCTGTCACCATAGAAAAGCCTGCAGACACCCTGATGATGGTGGCCAATAAGACCGGCTGGACTCCTGTTTACTTCAAAAGGCTGTTGACTCAGTGGCCATCATGGTCCTTCATCACCACTGACCCTGGACTGTCTGGGAGTGGAGCGGGCAGGGTCCTGACACCTAGTGCTGTATTTACGTTAATTCAGGGACCTAATTGAAGAAAGCACAGACTACTGGTCAGAGCATCTAGGCTGGCAGAAACGGTCAGCCTAAGGTGGCCGAACAAATGTGGGGCGGGGTGAAACCGGACCCCACAGAATCTCTGCACATCTCCTTCGTGGACCCTTAAAGGTCATTAGAATCTATAACACTTCCAATGCTGGTGCTCAGGCGGACAAGCAGGGAGGCAGGAGGCCTGGGGACAATCAACGTCATCTGGAGGCTGCTGGGGAGAAGTTCTGACCTTCGCCCTCAGGTATGAGGGCTCCTAACTCAGCACTCAGCAGTTACAGAAGAAGGGTCTGCACCCTCAGCACTCCAAGAATGAGGAAGGGGACAAAAGGCAGAAGAGGGGGTTTGTCCCAGGCAAAGCCCATTAAAAATCCCTGGGAGATAATAATAGAATCTGGGCAATAAAATAAAGTCTAACCTTTTTTATCCTTTGTGCTTTGTCTAATTTCACGTGCTCCTACGTTCCCGCATGCAGTGGTTCCACACCCGGCAGTTCAGACCGGATTTCCTAGTGCAGAATGGCTGGGTTGACACCTCAGCTCCTGGGGCCCAGTGCAGACTCTGCGATATAGAGCCTGAGCTGCAGCCAACTGGGCCCTCGAGAGCTCCGCCCCCTCCCTCCCCCTGACTCTGACAGGATCTCTACACAGCAGCCCAGCCCACAGCCCACGGGGTAGCACATGCTCTCACCTCTCCATTCTCTGATCAAAATATAAAGTTTCCTTTGCTTCTGAACCAAACTCAGTCTCAATCTGTTGGCTCCAATGACACTGGGCAGGGGGACACTTGTTGGGGTCCACTCTGGAGGATCAGTAACAGAAATTGAGAACATTGTAACTTCAATGAACAGATGTGTGAGCTAAACTGTAATTATAGAACAGTGTATAAGGCTCGGGTAAAATAAGATGTTTCTAACACTTCCATTTGATATTTCCATCACTTTATTATAAGCAAGTTCAGTGAAAAGTCTTGTCTTATTTGTCAGGTCAATATTAGAGAAATGAAGTGATTTCTTTCCAAGGATGTACATCTAATAATCTTGGTTAAAGCTTCAATCTTGTTTTAAATGCTTTTCCATTGAAAATGATAGCTCTCTTTCAGCTCCCCCATTTCTGAGAAGTATAAAATCTTATAATTTACTATTACCAAAGGGGAAAGGTGGGAGGAGGGATAAATTAACAGTTTGGGATTAACACATACACACTGCTATGTGTAAAATAGATCATCAACAAGGAACTACTGTATAGTACAGGGAACTACACTCAATATTTTACAATAACCTATAAGGGGAAATAATCTGAAAAAGAATAGATATTTTTATTGACATCATCTATCAATGACAGTTAAAATGTAACCTAAGGGAAGCTGGTGGTGAGTGCTTCTGACCCTGAAGAGTTCAATCATCTAAAGCTTGGACTCTGCCTACTTCCCAAGGCCCTTAATGAACATATGTGTAGCCATAGCTTAAAAAATTCCCCAGTTTGGGTTTCGGGGAGACACTGATTTTGAAAAAGCCCTGGTGTTCTCCTTACATCAATGGGACCCTTCCTACTGCTAAAACATGCCTGTCACACACAGAGGATGTTATACCGCTTGAGCAGGAAGAGTTTGGAAAAGGCATCTCATCTCCTCATCTCCTGGTGCTCGGGTTCACCCCTCCAGCGTCTTTACTAACAGTCTCCCCACTTGGAGATGTCAGCACTGTCAACATCCTGTTGCGTACAGTTTGGAATTTGTCCAGAGGATGAAGCCGAAGGATGAGGAACAATGAGAGACAAGTCCTAGGTGTTCGGCCAGGCACATGTCACTCTAATTTCCAATCAGGAAGACGAATTGACCAAAGGCCAGTGTTGCTCATGGAAACAGAATAGGGATTGAGGAAATCCCGCTGCTTTGTGCCCAGTTCCCATAAACACAAGTTGAAAAATGGAACTCAGGGGCAATAAAATTCACGAAACTGCAGAGTTGAAAATACCTATCACTGAAAAATGTCTTGAGGAAAGTCAGAGAAAAGGACTTGTAAACAAGGGAGAATGGCAGAAAAGGGATTGGAAGAGGTAGAAAGGACTCACCATTAAGCACAAGAAAACGGGCTGAACATTGCCAGCATTGCAGTTGGCCAAAAAGGGTGTATGCATTTTTTTCTGTATATATTCAAGAAAAGGGCATACACTTTTTTAGCCAACCAAACAGGTTGGCACTGGAAATCAATACTACAAAAGATATCACTTTGCATCAGTCAGAATAGCCGTCCTCATAAAGTGTAAACACCAGAAATGCAGGACAGGGCAAGGAGAAAAGGGAGCCCTGTGAGGCTTATAATGGAAATGTATATTGTCAACGGCCACTCTGGAGAAGTGTATTGTGTTTACTAAAGCATCTAAAAAATGAGCTACAGAGCATAGGGCACTTGCACTCATGGGCGTATATCTTGGGAAAAACAAAAATCGAGAGGACACAGGCACCCCAATATTACCACCTCTCTGTTTAAAAGATCCTCTACTAGGATATAACTTAAATATCTCTGGAGGGAAAAAATGGATAGAGATGTGGTACTTATGTAGAGTGGAATATTACTCAGCCTGGAAATCAATGAAATATGGCCAGTTGTAACAACTCCGGAGGAGTTACGTATGATCATTCTAAGTCACATAATTCAAAAAGAAAAAGACACATATCATAAGATATCACTTAAAGGTGGAATCCATAATGGCTACCCATGAAATAAATTACAAAACGAAAACATAATCATATTTGTAGAAAACATGCATAAGGCTGCTAAACGGGAAAGGTGGGGAGGGGTGAGGCATTATTCAGGAGGTTGAAATTGGCAAAGATAGCACTCCAAATACCAAACTGATAATCAACAAGGCCTACACGGTAGCTAAAAGAACTGCGCTCAACACACTCAAGTCACCGGAAAAGAATATATATGACTAATAAGAATCTGCAAAAGAATTTATTGATGTCTCTCTGTAGGTGAATCAATTGGATGTACAGCAGCAAGAAACAGAGCTTTGAAAATCAGCTGTAACCAATATAATAATAAATTGAAAAAAATAAACGACAGAGAGACAGAGAAAACCTCTTACAACTTTTCCTCAGGGACGGTGATGCAACATGGATTGAACACATCTAGACCCACAGCAGGATGAGACATAAGGCTAGAAACTGTTCGCGCTAAGAGAAATGTGAGGTTGGATGAGGAAATGCACACCCTTTAAAGTAATACTACCAGGTACCCATTCAATGGGTCCCAAATCTGCAGGTTCAAGGGATCTTCCTACAGCTAAAACATGCATGGAAAACCCAGAGGACTGTACACCATGTGATCGGGAGATGTGTCTAAAATGCACCTCATTTATCGTGCCCTGGTGCTCCTGTTCACCATTCCAGCCACGTTACTTAGAATCTCCCCACTTGGAGAATCAGCACATTTAAACTTCTGTTTCGCACATTTTGCAAATCGTGAGGAGGATGAACGGGAAGAGGGGGAACCAATGAGAGAATAGTTGTAGGGGTCTGGACGGGCACATGTCACTCTAATTTCCCATTAAGAATAAGAATTAAAAAAAGACTCAGCCCGCCTCGCCAGAGCCAAAATAGGGCCTGAAGCAATCCTGTGGTTTTGAGGCCAGCTCACAAAAGAGCAACTTAAAAAATGAAGCTCAGGGTCACTGCAATTCACAAACCTGCAGAGTTATAAATAAAAACTAACGTCCAAAAATATGTTGAGGTAAGGCAAAGAAGAAGATCTGAATGCAAGACAGAATTGCAAGAAACAGATTTCAAGAGATAGATTGGACTTGTCTTTAAAGCACATGAAAAGTGGCAGAATTCCGACAATGATGCAGTTGGCCAAAAAGGGTGTATGCATTGTTTCCTGAATACATTCAGGAAAAAACCCATATGCACTTTATGGGCAACAAAGCAAGCAAGCAATCCAAATGTGCACAACAAAAGAGTCTCATTTCCCACCGGTCAAAAGGGCTATCCGAAAAAATTGTGAAAACCAGAAATGCAGGACAGGCCATGGGGAACAGGGATCCTTTACACGCTGATGGGCGGTGTGTGAACTGCCGAGAGCCACTCTGGAGAAGTGTATGGTGGTTCCTAAATCATCTAAAAAACAGAGCTACAGAGCATAGGGCACTTCCAATCACAGGAGTGTATCTAGGGAAGTCTAAAAATCAACAAGACACAAGCACACCACAGTTTAGGGCTGCTCTGTTTACAAGAACCTCGACTTCAGTACACCTTAAATATCCCAGGAAAGAGAACAATGGATAAAGAAGATGTGGTACTTATGTACAATGGAATATCTCTTCACCATGAATTCAATGTAATAAGGCTAGTAGAAGCATAAAGAATGGATTGAGGTCCGATAATACTACTTGAAATAAGTCAAACAGAAAAAGAAACATATCATAAGATATCATGTATAGATGGAATGTAAATATGGCTGCACAACAAATGAATTACAAAACAGAACAGTGTCTCACATTTAGAAAACACACTTATGTCAGCTTAAGGGGAAAGGAGAGGTGGGGTGATGCCTAAAACCAGAGTTTGAAATTAACACAGATACCGTTCAATAAACCAAATAGGTATTAGACAAGATCTACACCTTGCTCAATGAACAAGCCACAACACCCCCTATACACTGCAGAGGAATATATCTGAGTAATAAGAATCTTAAGACCTATGTATTGATATATCTCCATAAGGGAATCAAGTGTGTGCAGAGCGGCAGAAACACAGCAGTGAAAATGAGCTAAACCCCATTATAGAAATAAATTTTAAAAACAAAACACAGAAACAATGAAAGAGAGAAAAATTCTTACAAAATTCGTTCAGGAGCTGTGATGCAACCTGGATTGACCACATATAAACCCACAGCTGGATAAGACATAAGGCTGGACACTTGGGGCTGAGAGGATTGGTGAGCTTTGGTGAGCAACTGCTGAACCTTTAATGCAATACTTCATGCTACTCATTCCAAGGCTCCCAACACTCCAGGATGAAGGGAATCTTCCTACAGCTAAACCATGCATAGGAAACCCAGCGGATGGTATACCATGTGATCAGGAAAGGTTTCTAAAACGCACCTCATATTTCCTCTCCTGGGGCTCCGGATCGACATTCTAGCCACTTTACTAACAATATCTCCACCTGGAGAGTCAATGCCTTTAAGTTCCTGTATCGCACAGTCTGCAGTTAGTGCGGAGGATGAATGGGAAGAGGAGGAACCAGAAAGAAACTAGCTGTAGGTGTTTTGATGGGCACATGTCACTCTAAATTCACATCTAGAAAAAGAATTCACCAAAGGCACAGCAAGGTGCCCCATAACAAGAATAGGGCCTGAAGCAATCCTGTAGTTATGAGGCCAGATCACAAAAATAAGAGCTGAAAAATGGAGCTCAGTGGAACAGCAATTAACAAACCTGCAGAGTTATAAAGGCCAACTATTTTCCAAAAGTATATTGAGGTAAGGCTATGAAGAGGCCTTGAAAGCAAGGCATAACTGCAGGAAACTGATTTCAAGAGGTAGATGGCATTTGCCTTTAAAGCATATGAAAAGAGGAGGAAGTTCCACAATGATGCACTTGGCAAAAGGGCTTGTGCATTTTTTCCTGAATATATTCAGGAATAAAGGCATATGCACTTTTTGGCCAAACAAGCATGGGTGCAATGGAAGTCCGCACTACAATGAAGTCTCACTTCCCCCCGGTCAAAAGGGGCATTTGAAAAATGTGTAAAATCCAGAAAGGCAGGACAGACCATGGAGAAGAGGGAGCATTGTTATGCTGATGGGCGGGATGTAAATTACCACCAGCCACACTGGAGAAGTGTATGGTGTTTCCTGAAACATCTAACAAACAAAGGTACAGAGCCTAGGGCACTTCCACTTAGGACCCTATAGGTTAGGAAAATTAAAATCAACAAAACACAGCCAACACAAAATTTAGCGCTGCTGTGTTTACAAGAACCTCGAGTCCAGTACAAATTAAATATCACAGAAAGAAAAAAATGGATAAAGAAGGTGTGGTACTTATGTACAATCCAATATCATTCAGCAATGAAATCTATGTCATCAGGCCCATAGCAGCATAATGAGTGGATTCAGGTACGATGATTCAAAGTGAAATAAGTCACACAGAAAAAGAAACATCATAAGATATCACTAATACACGGAATGTAAACTTGACTACACATGAACTGAATTACAAAACAGAACAGGGTCTCAAATTTAGAAAACCAACTTATGCTTGCTTAAGGGGAAAGGTGAGTTGGGGTGCTGCATAAAACCAGAGATTGAAATTAGCACAGATACTGTTCCATAAGCCAAGTATGTAATAGACAAGACCTACTCCTTGCTCAACGAAATGGACTCAACACCCCATATTCAACGCCTAGGAATATACCTGATAAGTAAGAATCTTAAAACCTATGGATTTATATGTCTCCGTAAGAGAATCAAGCATGTGTACAGCGTCATAAACGCAGCAGTGAAAATCAGCTAAATACCATTATCAAAATAAAATTAAAAAACAAAACACAATGACAGTGAAATAGAGAGCAATTCTTAAATAATTCATTCAGGGCTTTTGATGCAACCTGGATTTACCACATCTACACCCAGAGCTGGGTGAGACATAAGGCTGGACACTTCGGGCTGATAGCATTGGTGAGGTTCGGTGAGCAAACGCAGACCCTTTGAAGTCATACTGCATGGTACCCATTCCATGGGTCCCAACTCTCCAGGTTTAAGGGATTCTTCCTTCAGCTAAAATATGCATGGGGAAGCCAGAGTATGGTCCACCATGTGATCGGGAAACGTTTTTAAATGCATCTAAGTTTTCGTCCCCTGGTACCCGGGTTCGCCATTCCAGACGCTTTACTAAAACTCTCCCCACTTGGAGAGTCAGTGCCTTTAACCTCCTGTTTGGCACAGTTTGTAATTTCTGCGGAAGATGTACAGGAATAGGGAGAACCAATGAGAGACTAGCTTAGATGTCTGGACGGGCACATTTAACTCTAATTTCCCACCAGGAAGAGGAATTAATGAAAGGCTCAGCGTGCCGTGCCGGACGCAGATTAGGGCCTGAATCAATCCCGCGGTTTTGCGAGCAGCTCACAAGAAAGCTAGTTGAAGAAAGGAGCTCAGGGACACTGTAATTCACAAACCTGCAGAGTTATAAATGACAGGTATCATTCGAAAATATATTGAAGTAAGGCTGTGAAGAGGACTTGAAAGCGGCTCAGAATTGCAGGAAATCGATTTCAGGAGGTAGACTGGAATTGCATTTAAAGCATAGGAAAAGAGGCAGAACGTCGACAATGATGCATTTGGCCAAAAAGGGCGTATGCGTTTTTTCCTGAATATATTCAGGAAAAAACGCATACGCCCTTTTTGGCCAAGTGCATCTTTGTCAAAGTTCTTCCTCTTTTCATATGCTTTATAGGCAAATGCCATCTACCTCTTGAAATCAGTTTCCTGCAATTATGCCTTGCTTTCAAGGCCTCTTCATAGCCTTACCTCAATATACTTTTGGAAAATAGTTGGCCTTTATAACTCTGCAGGTTTGTGAATTACAGTTCCCCTGAGATCCATTTTTCAGCTCTTATTTTTGTGATCTGGCCTCATAACCACAGGATTGCTTCAGGCCCTATTCTTGTTATGGGGCACCTTGCTGTGCCTTTGGTGAATTCTTTTTCTAGATGTGAATTTAGAGTGACATGTGCCCATCAAAACACCTACAGCTAGTTTCTTTCTGGTTCCCCCTCTTCCCATTCATCCTCCGCACTAACTGCAGACTGTGCGATACAGGAACTTAAAGGCATTGACTCTCCAGGTGGAGATATTGTTAGTAAAGTGGCTAGAATGTCGATCCGGAGCCCCAGGAGAGGAAATATGAGGTGCGTTTTAGAAACCTTTCCTGATCACATGGTATACCATCCGCTGGGTTTCCTATGCATGGTTTAGCTGTAGGAAGATTCCCTTCATCCTGGAGTGTTGGGAGCCTTGGAATGAGTAGCATGAAGTATTGCATTAAAGGTTCAGCAGTTGCTCACCAAAGCTCACCAATCCTCTCAGCCCCAAGTGTCCAGCCTTATGTCTTATCCAGCTGTGGGTTTATATGTGGTCAATCCAGGTTGCATCACAGCTCCTGAACGAATTTTGTAAGAATTTTTCTCTCTTTCATTGTTTCTGTGTTTTGTTTTTAAAATTTATTTCTATAATGGGGTTTAGCTCATTTTCACTGCTGTGTTTCTGCCGCTCTGCACACACTTGATTCCCTTATGGAGATATATCAATACATAGGTCTTAAGATTCTTATTACTCAGATATATTCCTCTGCAGTTTATAGGGGGTGTTGTGGCTTGTTCATTGAGCAAGGTGTAGATCTTGTCTAATACCTATTTGGTTTATTGAACGGTATCTGTGTTAATTTCAAACTCTGGTTTTAGGCATCACCCCACCTCTCCTTTCCCCTTAAGCTGACATAAGTGTGTTTTCTAAATGTGAGACACT
Organism: Delphinapterus leucas; assembly: GCF_059928025.1. Lineage (NCBI taxonomy): Eukaryota > Metazoa > Chordata > Mammalia > Artiodactyla > Monodontidae > Delphinapterus > Delphinapterus leucas. Next base: position 1,129,158 of record NW_028322285.1, read on the forward strand.
GTTCTGTTTTGTAATTCATTTGTTGTGCAGCCATATTTACATTCCGTCTATACATGATATCTTATGATATGTTTCTTTTTCTGTTTGACTTATTTCAAGTAGTATTATCGGACCTCAATCCATTCTTTATGCTTCTACTAGCCTTATTACATTGATTTCATGGTGAAGAGATATTCCATTGTACATAAGAACCACATCTTCTTTATCCATTGTTCTCTTTCCTGGGATATTTAAGGTGTACTGAAGTCGAGGTTCTTGTAAACAGAGCAGCCCTAAACTGTGGTGTGCTTGTGTCTTGTTGATTTTTAGACTTCCCTAGATACACTCCTGTGATTGGAAGTGCCCTATGCTCTGTAGCTCTGTTTTTTAGATGATTTAGGAACCACCATACACTTCTCCAGAGTGGCTCTCGGCAGTTCACACACCGCCCATCAGCGTGTAAAGGATCCCTGTTCCCCATGGCCTGTCCTGCATTTCTGGTTTTCACAATATTTTCGTATAGCCCTTTTGACCGGTGGGAAATGAGACTCCTTTGTTGTGCACATTTGGATTGCTTGCTTGCTTTGTTGCCCATAATGTGCGTATGCGTTTTTTCCTGAATGTATTCAGGAAACAATGCATACACCCTATTTGGCCAACTGCATCATTGTCGAAATTCTGCCACTTTTCATGTGCTTTAAAGACGAGTCCTATCTATCTCTTGAAATCTGTTTCTTGCAATTCTGTTTTGCGTTCAGATTCTCTTCTTTGCCTTACCTGAACATATTTTTGGACGTTAGTTTTCATTTATAACTCTGCAGGTTTGTGAATTGCAGTGACCCTGAGCTTCATTTTTTAAGTTGCTCTTTTGTGAGCTGGCCTCAAAACCACAGGATTGCTTCAGGCCCTATTTTGGCTCTGGCGAGGCGGGCTGAGTCTTTTTTTAATTCTTATTCTTAATGGGAAATTAGAGTGACATGTGCCCGTCCAGACCCCTACAACTATTCTCTCATTGGTTCCCCCTCTTCCCGTTCATCCTCCTCACAATTTGCAAAATGTGCGAAACAGAAGTTTAAATGTGCTGATTCTCCAAGTGGGGAGATTCTAAGTAACGTGGCTGGAATGGTGAACAGGAGCACCAGGACACAATAAATGAGGTGCATTTTAGACACATCTCCCGATCACATGGTGTACAGTCCTCTGGGTTTTCCATGCATGTTTTAGCTGTAGGAAGATCCCTTGAACCTGCAGATTTGGGACCCATTGAATGGGTACCCGGTAGTATTACTTTAAAGGGTGTGCATTTCCTCATCCAAACTCACATTTCTCTTAGCGCGAACAGTTTCCAGCCTTATGTCTCATCCTGCTGTGGGTCTAGATGTGTTCAATCCATGTTGCATCACCGTCCCTGAGGAAAAGTTGTAAGAGGTTTTCTCTGTCTCTCTGTCGTTTATTTTTTTCAATTTATTATTATATTGGTTACAGCTGATTTTCAAAGCTCTGTTTCTTGCTGCTGTACATCCACTTGATTCACCTACAGAGAGACATCAATAAATTCTTTTGCAGATTCTTATTAGTCATATATATTCTTTTCCGGTGACTTGAGTGTGTTGAGCGCAGTTCTTTTAGCTACCGTGTAGGCCTTGTTGATTATCAATTTGGAATGGTATCTTTGCTAATTTCAACCTCATGGATAATGCCTCACCCCTCCTCACCTTTCCCTTTTAGCAGCCTTATGTGTGTTTTCAACATATTTGACTATGTTTTTGTTTTGTAATTTACGTAATGTGTAGCCATTATGGATTCCACCTTTAAGTGATATCTTATGATATGTGTCTTTTTCTTTTGAATTATGTGACTTAGAATGATCATACGTAATTCCTCCGGAGTTGTTACAACTGGCCATATTTCATTGATTTCCAGGCTGACTAATATTCCACTCTACATAAGTACCACATCTCTATCCATTTTTTCCCTCCAGAGACATTTAATTTATATCCTAGTCGAGGATCTTTTAAACTGAGAGGCGTTAAACATTGGGGGTGCCTGTGTCCTCTCGATTTTTGTTTTTCCCAAGATATACGCCCATGAGTGCAAGTGCCCTATGCTCTGTAGCTCATTTTTTAGATGCTTTAGTAAACACAATACACTTTTCCAGAGTGACCATTGGCAATATACATTTCCACTATAAGCCTCACAGGGCTCCCTTTTCTCCTTGCCCTGTCCTGCATTTCTGGTGTTTACACTTTATGAGGACGGCTATTCTGACTGATGCAAAGTGATATCTTTTGTAGTATTGATTTCCAGTGCCCAACTGTTTGGTTGGCTGAAAAAGTGTATGCCCTTTTCTTGAATATATACAGAAAAAACGCATACACCGTTTTTGGTCAACTGCAATGTTGGCAATGTTCAGCCCATTTTCTTGTGCTTAATGGTGAGTCCTTTCTACCTCTTCCAATCCCTTTCCTGCCATTGTCCATTGCTTACAAGTCCTTTTCTCTGACTTTCCTCAAGACATTTTTCAGTGATAGATATTTTCAACTCTGCAGTTTCGAGAATTTTATTGCCCCTGAGTTCCATTTTTCAACTTTTGTTTATGGGAACTGGCCACAAAGCAGGGGGATTTCCTCAAGCCCTATTCTGTTTCCATGAGCAACACTGGCCTTTGGTCAATTTGTCTTCCTGATTGGAAATTAGAGTGACATGTGCCTGGCCGAACACCTAGGACTTGTCTCTCATTGTTCCTCATCCTTCGGCTTCATCCTCTGGACAAATTCCAAACTGTATGCAACAGGATGTTGACAGTGCTGACATCTCCAAGTGGGGAGACTGTTAGTAAAGACGCTGGAGGGATGAACCCGAGCACCAGGAGATGAGATGAGATGCTTTTCCAAACTGTTCCGCTCAGGCGGTATACCATCCTCTGTGTGTGACAGGCATGTTTTAGCAGTAGGAAGGGTCCCATTGATGTAAGGAGAACACCAGGGCTTTTTCAAAATCAGTGTCTCCCCGAAACCCAAACTGAGGAATTTTTTAAGCTACGGCTACACATATGTTCATTAAGGGCCTTGGGAAGTAGGCAGAGTCCAAGCTTTAGATGATTGAACTCTTCAGGGTCAGAAGCACTGACCACCGGCTTCACTTAGGTTACATTTTAACTGTCATTGATAGATGATGTCAATAAAAATATCTATTCTTTTTCAGATTATTTCCCCTTATAGGTTATTGCAAAATATTGAGTGTAGTTCCGTGTGCTATACCATAGTTCCTTGTTGATGATCTATTTTATACATAGCAGTGTGTATGTGTTAATCCCAAACTGTTAATTTATCCCTCCTCCCACCTTTTCCCTTTGGTAATAATAAATTATAAGATTTTATACTTCTCAGAAATGGGGGAGCTGAAAGAGAGCTATCATTTTCAATGGAAAAACATTTAAAACAGAATTGAAGCTTTAACCAAGATTATTAGATGTACATCCTTGGAAAGAAATCACTTCGTTTCTCTAATATTGACCTGACAAATAAGACAAACCTTTTCACTGAACTTGCTTATAATAAAGTGATGGAAATATCAAATGGAAGTGTTAGAAACATCTTATTTTACCCGAGCCTTATACACTGTTCTATGTTAATTACAGTTTGGCTCACACATCTGTTCATTGAAGTTACAATGTTCTCAATTTCTGTTACTGATCCTCCAGAGTGGACCCCAACAAGTGTCCCCCTGCCCAGTGTCATTGGAGCCAACAGATTGAGACTGAGTTTGGTTCAGAAGCAAAGGAAACTTTATATTTTGATCAGAGAATGGAGAGGTGAGAGCATGTGCTACCCCGTGGGCTGTGGGCTGGGCTGCTGTGTAGAGATCCTGTCAGAGTCAGTGGGAGGGAGGGGGCGGAGCTCTCGAGTGCCTGGTTGGCTGCAGCTCAGGCTCTATATCGCAGAGTCTGCACTGGGCCCCAGGAGCTGAGGTGTCAACCCAGCCATTCTGCAGTAGGAAATCTGGTCTGAAGTGCCAGGTGTGGAACCCCTGCATGCGGGAACCTAGGAGCACGTGAAATTAGACAAAGCACAAAGGATAAAAAAGGTTAGACTTTATTTTATTGCCCAGATTCTATTATTATCTCCCAGGGATTTTTAAGGGGCTTTGCCTGGGACAAACCCCTCTTCTGCCTTTTGTCCCCTTCCTCATTCTTGGAGTGCTGAGGGTGCAGACCCTTCTTCTGTAACAGCTGAGTGCTGAGTTAGGAGCCCTCATACCTGAGGGCGAAGGTCAGAACTTCTCCCCAGCAGCCTCCAGATGACGTTGATTGTCCCCAGGCCTCCTGCCTCCCTGCTTGTCCGCCTGAGCACCAGCATTGGAAGTGTTATAGATTCTAATGAACTTTAAGGGTCCACGAAGGAGATGTGCAGAGATGCTGTGGGGTCCGGTTTCATCCCACCCCACATTAGTTCGGCCACCTTAGGCTGACCGTTTCTGGCAGCCTAGATGCTCTGACCAGTAGTCTGCGCTTTCTTCAATTAGGCCCCTGAATTAACATAAAAACAGCACCAGGTGTCAGAGGCCTGTCTGCTCAACTCCCAGACAGTCCAGGGTCAGTGGTGATGAAGGACCATGATGGCCACTGAGTCAACAGCCTTTTGAAGTAAACAGGAGTCCGGCCGGTCTTATTGGCCACCATCATCATGGTTTCTGTAGGCTTTTCTATGGTGACAGTATGATATACGGTTCCCCCGCCAAGATTATTAGCTCCCCTCTGGGTGCAGTAAGTCCTGCAAGCAGTAGTCTACTCTTTTGGGACACACTCTTGTTGTTTTATGAGAGAAACTCCAGGTCAAGTGATGGTCAGACGAGTCGTCATGGTGCCCCGTTGCACCCAGTTATCTCTCTGGAGGTTGGAGTTGGAGGGCCTCCTCACTTGAGGTCAGTGTGCCCACGGAGCGAACCCTGCAACTTCAAGGCATGGTTCGGGGTTAGGATCACCACGTGGGGTCCTTTTCCCTTAGGAGTGTGGTGGCCTTTTGGGCTGCTGATTTCCATGTTTTTAGATACCTCCAGTATCTTGGCCAGATGTGGCGGTGTGCCAAGCCCCTTGGTGACCGTAGTTTATCCTAACTGGATGGCATTATTGCGTTGTTCCATTTCAAGTGGTCCCATTTTTTGCACTAATCCTCCAGTGACGATTCACCTTTCACCAGGAATGTAAAGGTCAAAGGGTTTAGCTAAATTAGGGAGTTCCAGGGCAAGGGTCTGAATTGACTGCTCTTTCCATTCTTGAAAGGCCACTTCTGGATTCGATTCAAAAGGATCATCATCTTTTCCTTTCAGTGTTTCATAAAGAGGCCCAGCTAGTAGACTGTAGTTAGGGATCCAGAAGCAGCAAACCCTGGCCTCCCCAGGAACCCCTAAGCTGTCTTCTAGTTTTAGAAAGGGGAAAGGCTGTAATTGTTTCTTCCCTTTCCTGGGATGGGCTTCTCCGACCTTCTGTGAGAATGAAGCCCAGGCAGGTCACCGTAGTCTGTGATATTTGAGCTTTTTCTTGAACAACTTCTATCCTTTATTGGCTTGGTAGTTCAGAGGCCTCCTTAGTAGGGCTGGCGATCAGAATGTCGTCTGCATATTGAAGGAGTGTTTCCTTTTCCAGAGGTAGAACTTTTAGGTCTTTAGCTGAGCTTTCCCCAAAGATGGTGTGGGAATTTTTGAACCCTTGGGGCAACACGGCCCGGAAGAATTGTTTTAGTTGTATGCCACTCACAAGCCAAAATTTCTTGTGACTCTGGGACTAATAGAATACCAAAGAAGGCATCATTGAAGACTAATACAGAATACCATGTCCTGGTGGTTGGTAGAATGACCAGCAGGGTGTAGGATTTAGGAACTACTGGAGGTATATCCTCGGTGGCTTCACTGACTGTCCTGACATCCTTTACCAGGACTCCAGCAGCCCATGGGGCTCTCGAGGTCAGGCCAATCCCAGGATATGGAGCTCACCTGGGCAGGTACCCCACGCCCACCCCAGCCCACGGGGCTCTCGTGTTCAGGCCCCTCCCAGGATATGGGGTTCCCTGGGCAGGTCCCCCTGCAGCCCATGGGGCTCTCGTGGTCAGGCCCCTCCCAGGATACAGAGCTACCCTTGCAGGTACCATGGCAGGGCTGGGAACACAGGAACCGTGCATATCGCCCTCATTGCAGAGCACTCCCAGTTCACCTGTCACTCAGATCTGACACAGAGCACCTCAGAGCAGGACTTGAACTAACAAACAGCAGCTCCGACAGGTCTGTGACCCTGGGCATCACTCTGTGTGGCCTCCCTCCACCTGGTCTTCCAGAGATTTCCACTGCACCTGGGGCACCAGGCCTCTGTCTCCACCCACCACCCACCGCTCCTCTCCCTGACTCCTGGGTTCCTCTCATTAGGAGAGGGTTTTCTTGAAGTTGTCTCCCACTCATGGGCCAGATAATATAATTAGAAAACAAGCCAGAGCTGCAGCCCCTTGTCTATCCTGACTCTCAGGAGCCCACACCTGTTCCTTGGACCTGGCCGATTCAGCAAGTTCCAGTTTCTGCAACTGTGAGCCCCTGAGGGGTGATTATTGGCTGGCCTGGGAAGCCCGACCGTGCCGGCCAGCCCTCCCCAGGTGTGCCTGGGTTCAGATCAATATAAACACCGCTCCAGGCAGCAAGAGCCCCTGCAGCTGTGCCTGACGCCATTTTCTCTGCCCTGTCAGCAGTCTTGGGGCTGGACTGGTGGGAGGGAGTGAGAGGCCACGGCTTTGTGGGTGGCCCAGTGTGAGTGGGGCTCTGCTGGACTTTCTGCAGCAGTTGCCAAGATGCCACCTGCTAAAGAAGAGGATGTGTCACCCATACCTGCCGCTGGAATTTCTCCCTGGGCAGAGGTGAGTGAGGAAGAAAGCAGTGGGGGCCGGGACAGCAGGGGTATCTCAGGCAGGGAAATGGAAAGCTTCCAGAAGAGCACCCAGGGCCAGGACCATCCTGGCTGGCCTGCAGGCACCAAGTCGGCTGGCATGCTGTCGCTCATGTGGCTCCATGGCCCTTCCTCTAGGCTTTCAAGTCCTTGTACATATTCAGGTGTTTTACCTGGGAAGGGTGGGAACATTTCAGCAGCAGCTGGCCTGGGGCTCGGCCCACGTTTACTCACAGATGCCTCGGCACTGTCCCCCACCTTTGCAATGAGGACGCTTGTTGCGTGGGGCCTGCTGGCTGAATGGGAGATGATTCCCCACCACTGACCAACTTCAGAATTGTTTACAACTGGAGCAAGTGCCCTGTTACGGTTTTCCTCTGTGTAACTAGTGGGTTCTGTATTTTTTTTTCTTTTTTTCGTTTTTGGTTCAAGGTAGATTTTATTCCTCTTTTTTGTATTTACAGATATAAGCATGGAAATAATTTATTCATATAAATACATGTATGTGAAGGGAAGAATATTTTTTCTGCTTTACTTTTTTAAATTTTATTTTTTTAATTTTGAATTTTATTTTATTTTTTTATACAGCAGGTTCTTTTTGGTTATCTATTTTATACATATAAATGTATACATGCCAATCCCAATCTCTCAACTCCTCCCACCACCACCCCCCAACAGCTTTCCCCCCTTGGTGTCCATACGTTTGTTGTCTACATCTGTTGCTCTATTTCTGCCTTGCAAAACGGTTCATCTGTACAATTTTTCTAGGTTCCATATATAGGCATTAATAGACAAGATTTCTTTTTCTCTTTCTGACTTACTTCACTCTGTATGACAGTCTCTAGATCCATCAACGTCTCTACAAATGACCCAATTTCATTCCTTTTTATGGCTTAGTAATATTCCATTTTATATATGTACCACTTCTTTATGCATTCGTCTGTCTGTGGGCATTTAGGTTGCTTCCATTACCTGGATATTGTAAATAGTGATGCAATGAACATTGCGGTGAATGTCTCTTTTTGATTTATGGTTTTGTCTGGGTATATGCCCAGTAGTGGGATTGCTGTATCATATGGTAATTCTATTCTTAGTTTTATAAGAAACTCCATAATGTTCTCCACAGTGACTCTATCAATTTACATTCCCAACAATAGTGGAAGAGGGTTCCTTATCTCCACACCCTTTCCAGCATTTGTTGTTTGTAGATTTTCTGATGATGCCCATTCTAACAGGTGTGAGGTGATACACCATGGATGAGTCTATTTCGTTGAGCAAAGAGTAGGTCTTGTCTATTACATATTTGGCTTATGGAACGGTATGTGTGCTAATTTCAATCTCTGGTTTTATACAGCACCCCAACTCAACATTCCCCTTAAGCAAGCATAAGTTTTTATCTAAATGTGAGACTCTGTTCGGTTTTGGAATTCAGTTTATGTGTAGCCAAGTTTACACTCTCTCTATTAGTGATATCTTATGATAATTATCTTTCTCTGTGTGACCTATTTCTCTTAGAATCATCATACTTAAATCCACTCAATTTGCTGCTACAGGCCTGATGACATTGATTTCATTGCTGAGTGATATTCTGTTGTACGTAAGTAGCACAACTCCTTTATCCATTTTTTTCTTTCTGGGATATTTAATTTGTACTGGACTCAAGGTTCTTGTAAACACAGCAGCCCTAAATTTTGTGTTGGCTTTGTCTTGTTGATTTTAATTTTCCTAAGCTATAGGGCCAAAAGTGGAAGTGCCCTAGGGTCTGTAGCTTTGTTTTTCAGATGTTTCAGGATACACCATAAACATCTCCAGAGTGTCTGTTGGCAATTTACATCCCGCCCATCAGCATAACAAGGCTCCCTGTTCTCCATGGCCTGTCCTGTGTTTCTGGTTTTTACACTTTTTTCAGATGGCCCTTTTGACGAATGGGAAATGAGACTTCATTGTAGTGCGGATTTCCATTTCTCGAGTGCTTGGTTGGCCAAAAAGGGCATATGTGTTTTTTCCTGAATATATTCAGGAAAAAATGTTTACGCACTTTTGTCCAAGTGCATCACTGTCAAAGATCTGCCGCTTTTCACATGCTTTAAATGCAATTCCAATCTACCTCCTGAAATATGATTCCTGCAATTCTGCCTCGTTTTCAAGTCCTCTTTGCAGACTTACTTCCATATACTTTTGCCAATATCTGTCATTTATAACTCTGCAGGTTTGTGAATTACAGTGCCCGTGATTTCCTTTCTTAACTCGTTTCCTTGAAAACTGGCCACAGAACCACAGGTTTGCTTCAGGCCGTAATCAGGGTCTGGCACGGCACTCTGAGACTTTGGTTCATTCCACTTCCTGGTGGGAAATTAGAGTTAAATGTGCCCCTCCAGACACCTGCCTCACTCCTAGCCCCTTGGTGATGTGTGTCCTCTGGTTTGAGGCCACATGTGCTGGGTTCCTCACCTTTGGCTGATGTGGCCCCACTGGTGTGAGGACACTCCTGCCTGGTTCCCATCCCCTTGGTGATGTGGGCCCTCCGGTGAGAGTCTGATCCTGGTTGGGTTCCTCACACTTCTGTGAGGTGGGCCCTCTTCTCTGAGGTCACTCCTGCCTGGCTGGCACACCCCGCCTTGGCGACGTCGGCCCTCTGGTGGGATTTGGTGCCTGCTGGGTGTCTCCTCCCCTCGGTAATGAGGGCCCTCTGGCGTCAGGCCCTAACTCCTGGGCTCCCAATATTTTCTGATATGCGCCCTGTGGTTCGAGTACACTCCTGCCAGGTTCCCAACCCCATGGGAATGTGGGCCTTCTGCTCTGAGGTCCCAACCGTGGGTTGCTCAGTTTCATGATGAGGGCCCTCTGCTGTGAGTTCTCTCCGGCCTGGATCCCATAGCCTCGCTGCTCCTGGCCACCTGCTGGGAGGTTACAACTGCAGGATTCCTCACCTTTTTTCTTCTATGGGCCCTCTGTTTTGAGACTCCTCCTGCCTGCCTCACTCCCAGCCCCTTGGTGATGTGTGTCCTCTGGTTTGAGGCCACGTGTGCTGGGTCTCTCGCCTTTCGATGATGTGGCCCCACTGGTGTGAGGACACTCCTGCCTGGTTCCTATCCCCTTGGTGATGTGGGCCCTCTGGTGAGAGTCTGATCCTGGCTGGGTTCCTCCCACTTCTGTGAGGTGGGCCCTCTGCTGTGAGGTCACTCCTGCCTGGGTGGCACACCCCACCTGGGCAACATCGGCCCTCTTGTGGCAGTTGGAGCCTGCTGGGAGCCTCCTCCCCTTGGTGATGGGAGCCCTCTTGCGTCAGGCCCTAACTGCTGGGTACCCACATTTTCTGATACGTGCTAAGTGGTGCGAGGACACTCCTGCGAGGTTCCCATCCCCATGGGCATGTGGGCCTTCTGCTCTAAGGTCCCAACACCTGTGTTTTTCACCGTTTCATGATGTTGGCTCTCTGGTGTTAGTTCACTCAGGCATAGATCACATAGACTCTGTGCTCTGAGCGGCCTGCTGGGAGGTTCCTACTGCTGGATTCCTTACCTTTTTTATTCTTTGGGTCCTGTGTTTTCATGCTCCTACTTCCTGACTCACTCCCAGCCCCTTTGTGATGTAGGTCCTCTGGTTTAAGGCCACGGGTACCGGGTTCCTCACCTTTATTGATGTGGCCCCACTGGTGTGAGGACACTCCTGCCTGGTTCCCATCCCCTTGGTGATGGGGGCCCTCTGGTTAGAGTCTGATCCTGTCTGGATTCCTCACACTTCTGGGAGGTGGGCCCTCTGCTGTGCGGTTACACCTGCCTGGCTGGCACACGTCACCTTGGCGATGTGGGCCCTCAGTTGGGAGTTGGTGCCTGCTGGGAGTCTCCTCCCCTCGGTAATGAGGGCCCTCTGGCGTCAGGCCCTAACTCATGGGCTCCCAAAATTTTCTGATGTGCGCCCTGTCGTGCGAGTACACTCCAGCCAGGGTCCCATCCCCATGGGGATGTGGGCTTTCTGCTCTGAGGTCCCAAAGGCTGGGTTGCTCACAGTGTCAGAATGTGGGCCCTCTGCTGTGAGTTCACTCCGGAATGGATCCCATAGCCTCGGTGCTCTGGGCCACCTGCTTGGAGCTTCCAACTGCGGGGTTCCTCACCTTTTTTATTCTATGGGCCCTCTGTTTTGAGTCTACTCCTGCATGCCTCACTCCCAGCCCTTTCGTGATGTGTGTCCCCTTGTTTGAGGCCACATGTGCTGTGTTCCTCACCTTTCGCTGATGTGGCCCCACTGGTGTGAGGACACTCCTGCCTGGTTTCCATCCCCTTGGTAATGTGGGCACTCTGGTTAGAGTCTGATCGTGTTTGGGTTCCTCACACTTCTGTGAGGTGGGCCCTCTGCTGTGAGTTCACTGTGGCCTGGATCCCATAGACTCCGTGCTCTGGGCCACCTGCTGGGAGCTTCCAACTGCGGGGTTCCTCACCTTTTTTATTCTATGGGCCCTCTGTTGTGAGTCTCCTCCTGCATGCCTTACTCCCAGCCCTTTCGTGATGTGTGTCCCCTTGTTTGAGGCCACATGTGCTGTGTTCCTCATCTTTCGCTGATGTGGCCCCACTGGTGTGAGGACACTCCTGCCTGGTTTCCATCCCCTTGGTGATGTGGGCGCTCTGGTTAGAGTCTGATCCTGTTTGGGCTCCTCACACTTCTGTGAGGTGGGCCCTCTGCTGTGAGGTAACTCCTGCCTGGCTTGCTCCCATTGCCTTGGTGACGTCGGCCCTCTGGTGGCATTTGGAACCTGCTGGTAGCCTCCTCTCCTCCGTGATGAGGGCCCTCTGGCGTCAGGCCATAACTGCTGGGTTCCCACATTTTCTGATACGTGCTAAGTTGTGCGAGGACACTCCTGCGAGGTTCCCATCCCCATGGGGATGTGGGCCTTCTGCTCTGAGGTCCCACTGGCTGGGTTGCTCACAGTTTCATGATGTGGGCCCTCTGCTGTGAGTTCACTGTGGCCTGGATCCCATAGACTCCATGCTCTTGGCCACCTGCTGGGAGGTTCAAACTGCTGGATTCCTCACATTTTTTATTCTGTGGGCCCTGTGTTGTTAGGCTACTCCTGCCTGCCTCACTCCGAGCACCTTGGAAATGTGGGTCCTCTGGTTTAGGCCACATGTGCTGGGTTCCTCACCTTTCTATAATGTGGCCACACTGGTGTGAGGACACTCCTGCCTTGTTCCGATCCCCTTGGTGATGTGGGCCCTCTGGTGAGAGTCTTATCCTGGCTGGGTTCCTCACCCTTCTGTGAGGTAGGCCCTCTGCTGTGAGGTCACTCCTGCCTGGCTGGCACACGTCAACTTGGCGACGTGGGCCCTCAGTTGGGAGTTGGTGCCTGCTGGGAGTCTCCTCCCCTCGGTAATGAGGGCCCTCTGGCGTCAGACCCTAACTCCTGGGCTCCCAAAATTTTCTGATGTGCGCCCTGTGGTGCGAGTACACTCCTGCCAGGTTCCCAACACCATGGGAATGTGGGCCTTCTGCTCTGAGGTCCCAATGGTATGTTGCTCAGTTTCATGATGAGGGCCCTCTGGTGTGAGTTCACTCCGGCATGGGCCCCATAGCCTCGCTGCACCTGGCCACCTGCGGGGAGGTTCCCACTGCGGGATTCCTCACCTTTTTCCTTCTATGGGCCCTCTGTTTTGAGACTCCTCCTGCCTGCCTCACTCCCAGCCCCTTGGTGATGTGTGTCCTCTGGTTTGAGGCCACGTGTGCTGGGTCCCTCACCTTTCGATGATGTGGCCCCACTGGTGTGAGGACACTCCTGCCTGGTTCCTATCCCCTTGGTGATGTGGGCCCTCTGGTGAGAGTCTGATCCTGGCTGGGTTCCTCCCACTTCTGTGAGGTGGGCCCTCTGCTGTGAGGTCACTCCTGCCTGGCTGGCACACCCCGCCTTGGTAATGTCGGCCCTCTTGTGGCAGTTGGAGCCTGCTGGGAGCCTCCTCCCCTCGGTGATGAGGGCCCTCTGGCGTCAGGCCCTAACTGCTGGGTACCCACATTTTCTGATACGTGCTAAGTGGTGCGAGGACACTCGTGCCATGTTCCCAACCCCATGGGGATGTGGGCCTTCTGCTCTGAGGTCCCAACGGCTGGGTTGCTCACAGTTTCATGATGTGGGCCCTCTGCTGTGAGTTCACTGCGGCCTGGATCGCATAGACTCGGTGCTCTGGGCCGGCTGCTGGGAGGTTCCCACTGCAGGATTGCTCAGCTTTTTTATTCTATTGGCCCTGTGTTGTGAGGCTACTCCTGCCTGCCTCACTCCGAGCCCCTTGGAGATCTGGATCCTCTGGTTTAGGCCACATGTGCTGGGTTCCTCACCTTTCTATGATGTGGTCACCCTGGTGTGAAGACAGTCCTGCCTGGTTCTGATGCCCTTGGTGATGTGGGCCCTCTGGTGAGAGTCTTACCCTGGCTGGGTTCCTCACCATTCTGTGAGGTAGGCCCTCAGCTGTGAGGTCACTCCTGCCTGGCTGTTGCACGTCACCGTGGCGACATGGGCCCTCAGTTGGGAGTTGGTGCCTGCTTGGGGTCTCCTCCCCTTGGTAATGAGGGCCCTCTGGCGTCAGGCCCTAACTTCTGGGCTCCCAAAATTCTCTGATGTGCACCCTGTGGTGCGAGTACACTTCTGCCAAGTTCCCAACCCCATGGGAATGTGGGCCTTCTGCTCTAAGGTCCCAACGGCTGGGTTGATCACAGTTTCATGATGAGGGCCCTCTGTTTTGAGTTCAGTCAGGCCTGGATCCCATAGCCTCGCTGCTCCTGGCCACCTGCTGGGAGGTTCCAACTGCGGGATTCCTCACCTTTTTTACGCTATGGGCCCTCTGTTTGGAGGCTCCTCCTGCCTGCCTCACTCCCAGCCCCTTGGTGATGTGTGTCCTGTAGTTTGAGGCCACGTGTGCTGGGTCCGTCACATTTCGGTGATGTGGCCCCACTGGTGTGAGGACACTCCTGCCTGGTTTCCATTCCCTTGGTGATGTGGGCCCTCCGGTGAGAGTCTGATCCTCTTTGGGTTCCTCACACTTTTGTGTGGTTGGCCCTCTGCTCTGAGGTCACTCCTGCCTGGCTGGCACACCCCGCATTGGCGACGTCGGCCTTCTGGTAGCAGTTGGAGCTTGCTGGGAGCCTCCTCTCCTCAGTGATGAGGGCCCTCTGGCGTCCGGCCCTAACTGCTGGGCTCCCCACCTTTTCTGATGTGTGCCCACTGGTGCGATGACACTCCTGCTTGGTTCCCTTCCCCATGGGGATGTGGGCCTTGTGCTCTGAGGTTACAACGGCTGGGTTGCTTACAGTATCACGATGAGGGCCCTCTGTTGTGAGTTCATCACTGCCTGGATCCCATAGCCTCGGTGCTCTGGGCCACCTGCTGGGATGTTCCAACTGCTGGATTCCTCACCTTTTTTATACAATGGGCCATGTGTTTTGAGGTTAATCCTGCCTGCCTCGCTCCGAGACCCATGGTGATGTGGGTCCTCTGGTTTGAGGCCACATGTGCTGGGTACCTCAACTTTCGATGATGTGGCCCCATGGGTGTGAGGACACTCCTGCCTGGTTCCCAGCCCCTTGCTTATGTGGGCACTCTGGTGAGAGTCTGATCCTGACTGGGTTCCTTACCCTTCTGTGAGGTGGGCCCTCTGATGTGAGGTCACTCCTGCCTGGATGGCTCATGTCGCCTTGGCGACGTAGGCCCTCTGTTGGCCACTGAAGCATGCTGGGAGCCTCCTACCCTCTTTAATAAGGGCCCTGGAAGAAACGCATATGCCCTTTTTGACCAAGTGCATCATTGTCGAGGTTCTGCCTCTTCTCCTATACTTTCAGAGGACTTCCCGTCTACCTCCTGAAATCGTATTCCTGGAATTCTGTCCCGCGTTCAAGTCCTCTTTGAAGCCTTACTTCAATATATTTTTGGACGATAGCTGTCATTTATAACTCTGCAGGTTTGTGAATTACAGTGCCCCTGAGCTCCTTTCTTCAACTCGCTTTCTTGTGAGCTGGCCACAAAACCGCAGGATTGCTTCAGGCCCTAATCTGGTTCCGGCACGGCATGCAGAGCCTTTGGCTAATTTCTCTTCCTGGTGGGAAATGAGCGTTCCATTTGCCCGTGCAGACACCTACAGCTAGTCTCTCATTGGTTCTCCCTATTCCTGTTCATCTTGCGCAGAAATTGCAAACTGTGCCAAACAGGAGGTTAAAGGCACTGACTCTCCAAGTGGGGAGAGTGTTAGTAAAGCGTCTGGAATGGTGAACCCGAGTACCAATGTTCGAAAACTGAGATGCATTTGAAAACGTTTCCCAATCACACGGTGGACCATACTCTGGGTTTCCCATGCATGTTTTAGCTGAAGGAAGAATCCCTTAAACCTGGAGAGTTGGGACCCATGGAATGGGTACCATGCAGTATGACTTCAAAGGGTCTGCGTTTGCTCACCGAACCTCACCAATGCTATCAGCCCGAAGTGTCCAGCGTTATGTCTCACCCAGCTCTGGGTGTAGATGTGGTAAATCCAGGTTGCATCACAAGCCCTGAATGAATTATTTAAGAATTGCTCTCTATTTCACTGTCATTGGGTTTAGTTTTTGAAATTTATTTTGATAATGGGATTTATCAGATTTTCACTGCTGCGTTTAGGCCGCTGTACACACGCTTGATTTCCTTATGGAGACATATAAATCCATGGGTTTTAAGATTCTTACTTATCAGGTATATTCCCAGGCGTTGAATATGTGGTGTTGAGTCCATTTAGTTGAGCAAGGAGTAGGTCTTGTCTGTTATATATTTGGCTTATGGAAAGGTATCTGTGCTAATTTCAATCCCTGGTTTTATGCAGCACCCCAACTCACCTTTCCCCATAAGCAAGCATAAGTTCATTTTCTAAATTTGAGACCCTGTTCTGTTTTGTAATTCAGTTCATGTGTAGTCAAGTTTACATTCCGTGTATTAGTGATATCTTATGATGTTTCTTTTCCTGTGTGACTTATTTCTCGTAGAATCATCGTACCTGAATCCAATCATTATGCCGCTACGGGCCTGATGACGTAGATTTCATTGCTGAGTGATATTCCATTGTACGTGCGTACCACAACTTCTTTATCCATTTTTTGATTTCTCGGATATTTAACTTGTACTGTAGACGAGGTTCTTGTAAACAGAGCCGTCCCAAACTTTGGGGTGGCTGTGTGTTTTTGATTTTAATTTCCCTAAGCTATAGGACCATAAGTGGAAGTGCCATAGGCTGTGTTTCTTTGTTTCCTATGTGTTTCAGGAAACACCATACACTTCTCCAGAGTGGCTGTTGGCAATTTATATCCCACGGGTCACCATAACAAGGCTCCCTGTTCTCCATGACCTGTCCTGCCTTTTTGGATTTTACACTTTTTCAGATGGCCCTTTTGACCGGGGGGCAGTGAGACTTGATTGTAGTGCAGATTTCCTTTACACGCTTGCTTGGTTGGCCAAAAAGGGCGTATGCGTGGAAAAAACGCATACGCCCTTTTTGGCCAAGTGCATCATTGTCGACATTCTGCCTCTTTTCCTATGCTTTAAGTGCAATTCCAGTCTACCCCCTGAAATCGTTTTCCTGAAATTCTGCCCCGCTTTCAAGTCCTCTTCGAAGACTTACTTCAATACATTTTTGGACGATAGCTGTCATTCATAACTCTGCAGGTTTGTGAATTACAGTGTCCCTGAGCTCCTTTCTTCAACTCGCTTTCTTGTGAGCTGGCCGCAAAACCGCAGGATTGCTTCAGGCCCTAATCTGTTTCCGGCAGGGCACGCTGAGCCTTTGGTTAATTCCTCTTCCTGGTGGGAAATGAGCGTTCCATTTGCCCGTGCAGACACCTACAGCTAGTCTCTCATTGGTTCTCCCTATTCCTGTTCATCTTGCACAGAAATTGCAAACTGTGCCAAACAGGAGGTTAAAGGCACTGACTCTCCAAGTGGGGAGCGTGTTAGTAAAGCGTCTGGAATGGTGAACCCGAGTACCAGGGTTCGAAAACTGAGATGCATTTGAAAACGTTTCCCAATCACACGGTGGACCATACTCTGCGTTTCCCATGCATATTTTAGCTGAAGGAAGAATCCCTTAAACCTGGAGAGTTGGGACCCATGGAATGGGTACCATGCAGTATGACTTCAAAGGGTCTGCGTTTGCTCACCGAACCTCACCAATGCTATCAGCCCGAAGTGTCCAGCCTTATGTGTCACCCAGCTCTGGGTGTAGATGTGGTAAATCCAGGTTGCATCACAAGCCCTGAATGAATTATTTAAGAATTGCTCTCTATTTCACTGGCATTGTGTTTTGTTTTTGAAATTTATTTTGATAATGGGATTTATCAGATTTTCACGGCTGCGTTTAGGCCGCTGTATACACGCTTGATTTCCTTATGGAGACATATAAATCCATGGGTTTTAAGATTCTTACTTGTCAGGTATCTTCCCAGGTGTTGAATATGGGGTGTTGAGTCCATTTCGTTGAGCAAGGAGTATGTCTTTTCTATTATATATTTGGCTTATGGAACGGTATCTGTGCTAATTTCAATCTCTGGTTTTATGCAGCACCCCAACTCACCTTTCCCCTTAAGCAAGCATAAGTTGGTTTTCTAAATTTGAGACTCTGTTCTGTTTTGTAATTCAGTTCATGTGTAGCCAAGTTTACATTCCGTGTATTAGTGATATCTTATGATGTTTCTTTTCCTGTGTGACTTATTTCTCGTAGAATCATCGTACCTGAATCCAATCATTATGCCGCTACAGGCCTGATGACGTAGATTTCATTGCTGAGTGATATTCCATTGTACGTGCGTACCACAACTTCTTTATCCATTTTTTGCTTTCTCGGATATTTAACTTGTACCATAGACGAGGTTCTTGTAAACAGAGCCGTCCCAAACTTTGGGGTGGCTGTGTGTTTTTGATTTTAATTTCCCTAAGCTATAGGACCATTAGTGGAAGTGCCATAGGCTGTGTTTCTTTGTTTCCTATGTGTTTCAGGAAACACCATACACTTCTCCAGAGTGGCTGTTGGCAATTTATATCCACAGGTCAGCATAACAAGGCTCCCTGTTCTCCATGACCTGTCCTGCCTTTCTGGATTGTACACTTTTTTCAGATGGCCCTTTTGACCGGGGGGCAGTGAGACTTGATTGTAGTGCAGATTTCCTTTACACGCTTGCTTGGTTGGCCAAAAAGGGCGTATGCGTTTTTTCCTGAATATATTCAGGAAAAAACGCATTCCCACTTTTTGGCCAAGTGCATCATTGTCGACATTCTGCCTCTTTTCCTATGCTTTAAGTGCAATTCCAGTCTACCCCCTGAAATCGTTTTCCTGAAATTCTGCCCCGCTTTCAAGTCCTCTTCGAAGACTTACTTCAGTACATTTTTGGATGATAGCTGTCATTCATAACTCTGCAGGTTTGTGAATTACAGTGACCCTGAGCTCCTTTCTTCAACTCGCCTTCTTGTGAGCTGGCCGCAAAACCGCAGGATTGCTTCAGTCCCTAATATGTTTCCGGCAGGGCATGCTGAGCCTTTGGTTAATTCCTCTTCCTGGTGGGAAAAGAGCGTTCCATTTGCCCGTGCAGACACCTACAGCTAGTCTCTCATTGGTTCTCCCTATTCCTGTCCATCTTGCGCAGAAATTGCAAACTGTGCCAAAAAGGACGTTAAAGGCACTGACTCTCCAAGTGGGGAGAGTGTTAGTAAAGTGTCTGGAATGGTGAACCCGAGTACCAGGGTTCGAAAACTGAGATGCATTTGAAAACGTTTCCCAATCACACGGTGGACCATACTCTGGGTTTCCCATGCATGTTTTAGCTGAAGGAAGAATCCCTTAAACCTGGAGAGTTGGGACCCATGGAATGGGTACCATGCAGTATGACTTCAAAGGGTCTGCGTTTGCTCACCGAACCTCACCAATGCTATCAGCCCGAAGTGTCCAGCCTTATGTCTCACCCAGCTCTGGGTGTAGATGTGGGAAATCCAGGTTGCATCACAAGCCCTGAATGAATTATTTAAAAATTGCTCTCTATTTCACTGGCATTGTGTTTTGTTTTTGAAATTTATTTTGATAATGGGATTTATCGGATTTTCACTGCTGCGTTTAGGCCGCTGTACACACGCTTGATTTCCTTATGGAGACATATAAATCCATGGGTTTTATGATTCTTACTTGTCAGGTATCTTCCCAGGCGTTGACTATGGGGTGTTGAGTCCATTTCGTTCAGCAAGGAATAGGTCTTGTCTGTTATATATTTTGCTTATGGAAAGGTATCTGTGCTAATTTCAATCTCTGGTTTTATGCAGCACCCCAACTCACCTTTCCCCATAAGCAAGCATTAGTTGGTTTTCTAAATTTGAGACCCTGTTCTGTTTTGTAATTCAGTTCATGTGTAGTCAAGTTTATATTCCGTGTATTAGTGATATCTTATGATGTTTCTTTTCCTGTGTGACTTATTTCTCGTAGAATCATCGTGCCTGAATCCAATCATTATGCTGCTACAGGCCTGATGACGTAGATTTCATTGCTGAGTGATATTCCATTGTACGTGCGTACCACAACTTCTTTATCCATTTTTTGCTTTCTCGGATATTTAACTTGTACCGTAGACGAGGTTCTTGTAAACAGAGCCGTCCCAAACTTTGGGGTGGCTGTGTGTTTTTGATTTTAATTTCCCTAAGCTATAGGACCATAAGTGGAAGTGCCACAGACTGTGTTTCTTTGTTTCCTATGTGTTTCAGGAAATACCATACACTTCTCCAGAGTGGCTGTTGGCAATTTATATCCCACAGGTCAGCATAACAAGGCTCCCTGTTCTCCATGACCTGTCCTGCCTTTCTGGATTTTACACTTTTTTCAGATGGCCCTTTTGACCGGGGGGCAGTGAGACTTCATTGTAGTGCAGATTTCCTTTACACGCTTGCTTGGTTGGCCAAAAAGTGCGTATGCGTTTTTTCCTGAATATATTCAGGAAAAAACGCATACGCCCTTTTTGGCCAAGTGCATCATTGTCGACATTCTGCCTCTTTTCCTATGCTTTAAGTGCAATTCCAGTCTACCCCCTGAAATCGTTTTCCTGAAATTCTGCCCCGCTTTCAAGTCCTCTTCGAAGACTTACTTCAATATATTTTTGGACGATAGCTGTCATTCATAACTCTGCAGGTTGGTGAAATACAGTGCCCCTGAGCTCCTTTCTTCAACTCGCTTTCTTGTGAGCTGGCCGCAAAACCGCAGGATTGCTTCAGGCGCTAATCTGTTTCCGGCAGGGCACGCTGAGCCTTTGGTTAATTCCTCTTCCTGGTGGGAAATGAGCGTTCCATTTGCCCGTGCAGACACCTACAGCTAGTCTCTCATTGGTTCTCCCTATTCCTGTTCATCTTGCGCAGAAATTGCAAACTGTGCCAAACAGGAGGTTAAAGGCACTGACTCTCCAAGTGGGGAGAGTGTTAGTAAAGCGTCTGGAATGGTGAACCCGAGTACCAGGGTTCGAAAACTGAGATGCATTTGAAAACGTTTCCCAATCACACGGTGGACCATACTCTGGGTTTCCCATGCATGTTTTAGCTGAAGGAAGAATCCCTTAAACCTGGAGAGTTGGGACCCATGGAATGGGTACCATGCAGTATGTCTTCAAAGGGTCTGCGTTTGCTCACCGTACCTCACCAATGCTATCAGCCCGAAGTGTCCAGCCTTATGTCTCACCCAGCTCTGGGTGTAGATGCGCTAAATCCAGGTTGCATCACAAGCCCTGAATGAATTATTTAAGAATTGCTCTCTATTTCACTGGCATTGTGTTTTGTTTTTGAAATTTATTTTGATAATGGGATTTATCAGATTTTCACAGCTGCGTTTAGGCCGCTGTACACACGCTTGATTTCCTTATGGAGACATATAAATCCATGGGTTTTAAGATTCTTACTTGTCAGGTATCTTCCCAGGCGTTGAATATGGGGTGTTGAGTCCATTTCGTTGAGCAAGGAGTATGTCTTGTCTATTATATATTTGGCTTATGGAACGGTATCTGTGCTAATTTCAATCTCTGGTTTTATGCAGCACCCCAACTCACCTTTCCCCATAAGCAAGCATAAGTTGGTTTTCTAAATTTGAGACTCTGTTCTGTTTTGTAATTCAGTTCATGTGTAGCCAAGTTTACATTCCGTGTATTAGTGATATCTTATGATGTTTCTTTTTCTGTGTGACTTATTTCTCGTAGAATCATCGTACCTGAATTGACTCATTATGCCGCTACGAACCTGATGACGTAGATATCATTGTTGAGTGATATTCCACTGTATGTGCGTACCACAACTTTTTTATCCATTTTTTGCTTTCCCGGATATTTAACTTGTACCGTAGACAAGGTTCTTGTAAACAGAGCCATCCCAAACTTTGGTGTGGCTGTGTGTTTTTGATTTTAATTTCCCTAAGCTATAGGACCATAAGTGGAAGTGCCATAGGCTGTGTTGCTTTGTTTCCTACGTGTTTCAGGAAACACCATACACTTCTCCAGAGTGGCTGTTGGCAATTTACATCCCGCCCATCAGCATAACAAGGCTCCCTGTTCTCCATGACCTGTCCTGCCTTTCGGGATTTTACACTTTTTTCAGAGGGCCCTTTTGACCGGGGGGCAGTGAGACTTCATTGTAGTGCAGATTTCCTTTACACGCTTGCTTGGTTGGCCAAAAAGTGCGTATGCGTTTTTTCCTGAATATATTCAGGAAAAACCGCATACGCCCTGTTTGGCCAAGTGCATCATTGTCGACATTCTGCCTCTTTTCCTATGCTTTAACTGCAATTCCAGTCTACCCCCTGAAATCGTTTTCCTGAAATTCTGCCCCGCTTTCACGTCCCCTTCGAAGACTTACTTCAATACATTTTTGGATGATAGCTGTCATTCATAACTCTGCAGGTTTGTGAATTACAGTGCCCCTGAGCTCCTTTCTTCAACTCGCTTTCTTGTGAGCTGGCCGCAAAACCGCAGGATTGCTTCAGGCCCTAATCTGTTTCCGGCAGGGCACGCTGAGCCTTTGTTTAATTCCTCTTCCTGGTGGGAAATGAGCGTTCCATTTGCCCGTGCAGACACCTACAGCTAGTCTCTCATTGGTTCTCCCTATTCCTGTTCATCTTGCGCAGAAATTGCAAACTGTGCCAAACAGGTGGTTAAAGGCACTGACTCTCCAAGTGGGGAGAGTGTTAGTAAAGCGTCTGGAATGGTGAACCCGAGTACCAGGGTTCGAAAACTGAGATGCATTTGAAAACGTTTCCCAATCACACGGTGGACCGTAATCTGGGTTTCCCATGCATGTTTTAGCTGAAGGAAGAATCCCTTAAACCTGGAGAGTTGGGACCCATGGAATGGGTACCAAGCAGTATGACTTCAAAGGGTCTGCGTTTGCTCACCGAACCTCACCAATGCTATCAGCCCAAAGTGTCCAGACTTATGTCTCACCCAGCTCTGGGTGTAGATGTGGTAAATCCAGGTTGCATCACAAGACCTGAATGAATTATTTAAGAATTGCTCTCTATTTCACTGACATTGTGTTTTGTTTTTGAAATTTATTTTGATAATTGGATTTATCGGTTTTTCACTGCTGCGTTTAGGCCGCTGTACACACGCTTGATTTCCTTATGGAGACATATAAATCCATGGGTTTTAAGATTCTTACTTGTCAGGTATCTTCCCTGGCGATGAATATGGGGTGTTGAGTCCATTTCGTTGAGCAAGGAGTAGGTCTTGTCTATTATATATTTGGCTTATGGAACGGTATCTGTGCTAATTTCAATCTCTGGTTTTATGCAGCACCCCAACTCTCCTTTCCCCTTAAGCAAGCATAAGTTCGTTTTCTCAATTTGAGACCCTGTTCTGTTTTGTAATTCACTACATGTGTAGCCAAGTTTACATTCTGTGTATTAGTGATATCTTATGATGTTTCTTTTCCTGTGTGACTTATTTCTCGTAGAATCATCGTACCTGAATCCACTCAATATGCCGCTACGGGCCTGATGACGTAGATTTCATTGCTGAGTGATATTCCATTGTACGTGCGTACCACAACTTCTTTATCCATTTTTTGCTTTCTTGGATATTTAACTTGTACCGTAGACGAGGTTCTTGTAAACAGAGCCGTCCAAAACTTTGGGGTGGCTGTGTGTTTTTGATTTTAATTTCCCTAAGCTATAGGACCATAAGAGGAAGTGCCATAGGCTGTGTTTCTTTGTTTCCTATGTGTTTCAGGAAACACCATACACTTCTCCAGAGTGGCTGTTGGCAATTTACATCCCGCCCATCAGCATAACTAGGCTCCCTGTTCTCAATGACCTGTCCTGCCTTTCTGGATTTTACACTATTATCAGATGTCCCTATTGACCGGGGGGCAGTGATACTTCATTGTAGTGCAGATTTCCTTTACACGCTTGCTTGGTTGGCCAAAAAGTGCTTATGCATTTTATCCTGAATATATTCAGGAAAAAACCCATACGCCCTTTTTGGCCAAGTGCATCATTGTCGACATTCTGCCTCTTTTCCTATGCTTTAAGTGCAATTCCAGTCTACCCCCTGAAATCGTTTTCCTGAAATTCTGCCCCGCTTTCAAGTCCCCTTCGAAGACTTACTTCAATACATTTTTGGACGATAGCTATCATTCATAACTCTGCAGGTTGGTGAAATAAAGTGCCCCTGAGCTCCTTTCTTCAACTCGCTTTCTTGTGAGCTGGCCGCAAAAACGCAGGATTGCTTCAGGCGCTAATCTGTTTCCGGCAGGGCACGCTGAGCCTTTGGTTAATTCCTCTTCCTGGTGGGAAATGAGCGTTCCATTTGCCCGTGCAGACACCTACAGCTAGTCTCTCATTGGTTCTCCCTATTCCTGTTCATCTTGCGCAGAAATTGCAAACTGTGCCAAACAGGAGGTTAAAGGCACTGACTCTCCAAGTGGGGAGAGTGTTAGTAAAGCGTCTGGAATGGTGAACCCGAGTACCAGGGTTCGAAAACTGAGATGCATTTGAAAACGTTTCCCAATCACACGGTGGACCATACTCTGGGTTTCCCATGCATGTTTTAGCTGAAGGAAGAATCCCTTAAACCTGGAGAGTTGGGACCCATGGAATGGGTACCATGCAGTATGTCTTCAAAGGGTCTGCGTTTGCTCACCGTACCTCACCAATGCTATCAGCCCGAAGTGTCCAGCCTTATGTCTCACCCAGCTCTGGGTGTAGATGCGCTAAATCCAGGTTGCATCACAAGCCCTGAATGAATTATTTAAGAATTGCTCTCTATTTCACTGGCATTGTGTTTTGTTTTTGAAATTTATTTTGATAATGGGATTTATCAGATTTTCACAGCTGCGTTTAGGCCGCTGTACACACGCTTGATTTCCTTATGGAGACATATAAATCCATGGGTTTTAAGATTCTTACTTGTCAGGTATCTTCCCAGGCGTTGAATATGGGGTGTTGAGTCCATTTCGTTGAGCAAGGAGTATGTCTTGTCTATTATATATTTGGCTTATGGAACGGTATCTGTGCTAATTTCAATCTCTGGTTTTATGCAGCACCCCAACTCACCTTTCCCCATAAGCAAGCATAAGTTGGTTTTCTAAATTTGAGACTCTGTTCTGTTTTGTAATTCAGTTCATGTGTAGCCAAGTTTACATTCCGTGTATTAGTGATATCTTATGATGTTTCTTTTTCTGTGTGACTTATTTCTCGTAGAATCATCGTACCTGAATTGACTCATTATGCCGCTACGAACCTGATGACGTAGATATCATTGTTGAGTGATATTCCACTGTATGTGCGTACCACAACTTTTTTATCCATTTTTTGCTTTCTCGGATATTTAACTTGTACCGTAGACAAGGTTCTTGTAAACAGAGCCGTCCCAAACTTTGGTGTGGCTGTGTGTTTTTGATTTTAATTTCCCTAAGCTATAGGACCATAAGTGGAAGTGCCATAGGCTGTGTTGCTTTGTTTCCTACGTGTTTCAGGAAACACCATACACTTCTCCAGAGTGGCTGTTGGCAATTTACATCCCGCCCATCAGCATAACAAGGCTCCCTGTTCTCCATGACCTGTCCTGCCTTTCGGGATTTTACACTTTTTTCAGAGGGCCCTTTTGACCGGGGGGCAGTGAGACTTCATTGTAGTGCAGATTTCCTTTACACGCTTGCTTGGTTGGCCAAAAAGTGCGTATGCGTTTTTTCCTGAATATATTCAGGAAAAACCGCATACGCCCTGTTTGGCCAAGTGCATCATTGTCGACATTCTGCCTCTTTTCCTATGCTTTAACTGCAATTCCAGTCTACCCCCTGAAATCGTTTTCCTGAAATTCTGCCCCGCTTTCACGTCCCCTTCGAAGACTTACTTCAATACATTTTTGGATGATAGCTGTCATTCATAACTCTGCAGGTTTGTGAATTACAGTGCCCCTGAGCTCCTTTCTTCAACTCGCTTTCTTGTGAGCTGGCCGCAAAACCGCAGGATTGCTTCAGGCCCTAATCTGTTTCCGGCAGGGCACGCTGAGCCTTTGTTTAATTCCTCTTCCTGGTGGGAAATGAGCGTTCCATTTGCCCGTGCAGACACCTACAGCTAGTCTCTCATTGGTTCTCCCTATTCCTGTTCATCTTGCGCAGAAATTGCAAACTGTGCCAAACAGGAGGTTAAAGGCACTGACTCTCCAAGTGGGGAGAGTGTTAGTAAAGCGTCTGGAATGGTGAACCCGAGTACCAATGTTCGAAAACTGAGATGCATTTGAAAACGTTTCCCAATCACACGGTGGACCATACTCTGGGTTTCCCATGCATGTTTTAGCTGAAGGAAGAATCCCTTAAACCTGGAGAGTTGGGACCCATGGAATGGGTACCATGCAGTATGACTTCAAAGGGTCTGCGTTTGCTCACCGAACCTCACCAATGCTATCAGCCCGAAGTGTCCAGCGTTATGTCTCACCCAGCTCTGGGTGTAGATGTGGTAAATCCAGGTTGCATCACAAGCCCTGAATGAATTATTTAAGAATTGCTCTCTATTTCACTGTCATTGGGTTTAGTTTTTGAAATTTATTTTGATAATGGGATTTATCAGATTTTCACTGCTGCGTTTAGGCCGCTGTACACACGCTTGATTTCCTTATGGAGACATATAAATCCATGGGTTTTAAGATTCTTACTTATCAGGTATATTCCCAGGCGTTGAATATGTGGTGTTGAGTCCATTTAGTTGAGCAAGGAGTAGGTCTTGTCTGTTATATATTTGGCTTATGGAAAGGTATCTGTGCTAATTTCAATCCCTGGTTTTATGCAGCACCCCAACTCACCTTTCCCCATAAGCAAGCATAAGTTCATTTTCTAAATTTGAGACCCTGTTCTGTTTTGTAATTCAGTTCATGTGTAGTCAAGTTTACATTCCGTGTATTAGTGATATCTTATGATGTTTCTTTTCCTGTGTGACTTATTTCTCGTAGAATCATCGTACCTGAATCCAATCATTATGCCGCTACGGGCCTGATGACGTAGATTTCATTGCTGAGTGATATTCCATTGTACGTGCGTACCACAACTTCTTTATCCATTTTTTGATTTCTCGGATATTTAACTTGTACTGTAGACGAGGTTCTTGTAAACAGAGCCGTCCCAAACTTTGGGGTGGCTGTGTGTTTTTGATTTTAATTTCCCTAAGCTATAGGACCATAAGTGGAAGTGCCATAGGCTGTGTTTCTTTGTTTCCTATGTGTTTCAGGAAACACCATACACTTCTCCAGAGTGGCTGTTGGCAATTTATATCCCACGGGTCACCATAACAAGGCTCCCTGTTCTCCATGACCTGTCCTGCCTTTTTGGATTTTACACTTTTTCAGATGGCCCTTTTGACCGGGGGGCAGTGAGACTTGATTGTAGTGCAGATTTCCTTTACACGCTTGCTTGGTTGGCCAAAAAGGGCGTATGCGTGGAAAAAACGCATACGCCCTTTTTGGCCAAGTGCATCATTGTCGACATTCTGCCTCTTTTCCTATGCTTTAAGTGCAATTCCAGTCTACCCCCTGAAATCGTTTTCCTGAAATTCTGCCCCGCTTTCAAGTCCTCTTCGAAGACTTACTTCAATACATTTTTGGACGATAGCTGTCATTCATAACTCTGCAGGTTTGTGAATTACAGTGTCCCTGAGCTCCTTTCTTCAACTCGCTTTCTTGTGAGCTGGCCGCAAAACCGCAGGATTGCTTCAGGCCCTAATCTGTTTCCGGCAGGGCACGCTGAGCCTTTGGTTAATTCCTCTTCCTGGTGGGAAATGAGCGTTCCATTTGCCCGTGCAGACACCTACAGCTAGTCTCTCATTGGTTCTCCCTATTCCTGTTCATCTTGCACAGAAATTGCAAACTGTGCCAAACAGGAGGTTAAAGGCACTGACTCTCCAAGTGGGGAGCGTGTTAGTAAAGCGTCTGGAATGGTGAACCCGAGTACCAGGGTTCGAAAACTGAGATGCATTTGAAAACGTTTCCCAATCACACGGTGGACCATACTCTGCGTTTCCCATGCATATTTTAGCTGAAGGAAGAATCCCTTAAACCTGGAGAGTTGGGACCCATGGAATGGGTACCATGCAGTATGACTTCAAAGGGTCTGCGTTTGCTCACCGAACCTCACCAATGCTATCAGCCCGAAGTGTCCAGCCTTATGTGTCACCCAGCTCTGGGTGTAGATGTGGTAAATCCAGGTTGCATCACAAGCCCTGAATGAATTATTTAAGAATTGCTCTCTATTTCACTGGCATTGTGTTTTGTTTTTGAAATTTATTTTGATAATGGGATTTATCAGATTTTCACGGCTGCGTTTAGGCCGCTGTATACACGCTTGATTTCCTTATGGAGACATATAAATCCATGGGTTTTAAGATTCTTACTTGTCAGGTATCTTCCCAGGTGTTGAATATGGGGTGTTGAGTCCATTTCGTTGAGCAAGGAGTATGTCTTTTCTATTATATATTTGGCTTATGGAACGGTATCTGTGCTAATTTCAATCTCTGGTTTTATGCAGCACCCCAACTCACCTTTCCCCTTAAGCAAGCATAAGTTGGTTTTCTAAATTTGAGACTCTGTTCTGTTTTGTAATTCAGTTCATGTGTAGCCAAGTTTACATTCCGTGTATTAGTGATATCTTATGATGTTTCTTTTCCTGTGTGACTTATTTCTCGTAGAATCATCGTACCTGAATCCAATCATTATGCCGCTACAGGCCTGATGACGTAGATTTCATTGCTGAGTGATATTCCATTGTACGTGCGTACCACAACTTCTTTATCCATTTTTTGCTTTCTCGGATATTTAACTTGTACCATAGACGAGGTTCTTGTAAACAGAGCCGTCCCAAACTTTGGGGTGGCTGTGTGTTTTTGATTTTAATTTCCCTAAGCTATAGGACCATTAGTGGAAGTGCCATAGGCTGTGTTTCTTTGTTTCCTATGTGTTTCAGGAAACACCATACACTTCTCCAGAGTGGCTGTTGGCAATTTATATCCACAGGTCAGCATAACAAGGCTCCCTGTTCTCCATGACCTGTCCTGCCTTTCTGGATTGTACACTTTTTTCAGATGGCCCTTTTGACCGGGGGGCAGTGAGACTTGATTGTAGTGCAGATTTCCTTTACACGCTTGCTTGGTTGGCCAAAAAGGGCGTATGCGTTTTTTCCTGAATATATTCAGGAAAAAACGCATTCCCACTTTTTGGCCAAGTGCATCATTGTCGACATTCTGCCTCTTTTCCTATGCTTTAAGTGCAATTCCAGTCTACCCCCTGAAATCGTTTTCCTGAAATTCTGCCCCGCTTTCAAGTCCTCTTCGAAGACTTACTTCAGTACATTTTTGGATGATAGCTGTCATTCATAACTCTGCAGGTTTGTGAATTACAGTGACCCTGAGCTCCTTTCTTCAACTCGCCTTCTTGTGAGCTGGCCGCAAAACCGCAGGATTGCTTCAGTCCCTAATATGTTTCCGGCAGGGCATGCTGAGCCTTTGGTTAATTCCTCTTCCTGGTGGGAAAAGAGCGTTCCATTTGCCCGTGCAGACACCTACAGCTAGTCTCTCATTGGTTCTCCCTATTCCTGTCCATCTTGCGCAGAAATTGCAAACTGTGCCAAAAAGGACGTTAAAGGCACTGACTCTCCAAGTGGGGAGAGTGTTAGTAAAGTGTCTGGAATGGTGAACCCGAGTACCAGGGTTCGAAAACTGAGATGCATTTGAAAACGTTTCCCAATCACACGGTGGACCATACTCTGGGTTTCCCATGCATGTTTTAGCTGAAGGAAGAATCCCTTAAACCTGGAGAGTTGGGACCCATGGAATGGGTACCATGCAGTATGACTTCAAAGGGTCTGCGTTTGCTCACCGAACCTCACCAATGCTATCAGCCCGAAGTGTCCAGCCTTATGTCTCACCCAGCTCTGGGTGTAGATGTGGGAAATCCAGGTTGCATCACAAGCCCTGAATGAATTATTTAAAAATTGCTCTCTATTTCACTGGCATTGTGTTTTGTTTTTGAAATTTATTTTGATAATGGGATTTATCGGATTTTCACTGCTGCGTTTAGGCCGCTGTACACACGCTTGATTTCCTTATGGAGACATATAAATCCATGGGTTTTATGATTCTTACTTGTCAGGTATCTTCCCAGGCGTTGACTATGGGGTGTTGAGTCCATTTCGTTCAGCAAGGAATAGGTCTTGTCTGTTATATATTTGGCTTATGGAAAGGTATCTGTGCTAATTTCAATCTCTGGTTTTATGCAGCACCCCAACTCACCTTTCCCCATAAGCAAGCATTAGTTGGTTTTCTAAATTTGAGACCCTGTTCTGTTTTGTAATTCAGTTCATGTGTAGTCAAGTTTATATTCCGTGTATTAGTGATATCTTATGATGTTTCTTTTCCTGTGTGACTTATTTCTCGTAGAATCATCGTGCCTGAATCCAATCATTATGCTGCTACAGGCCTGATGACGTAGATTTCATTGCTGAGTGATATTCCATTGTACGTGCGTACCACAACTTCTTTATCCATTTTTTGCTTTCTCGGATATTTAACTTGTACCGTAGACGAGGTTCTTGTAAACAGAGCCGTCCCAAACTTTGGGGTGGCTGTGTGTTTTTGATTTTAATTTCCCTAAGCTATAGGACCATAAGTGGAAGTGCCACAGACTGTGTTTCTTTGTTTCCTATGTGTTTCAGGAAATACCATACACTTCTCCAGAGTGGCTGTTGGCAATTTATATCCCACAGGTCAGCATAACAAGGCTCCCTGTTCTCCATGACCTGTCCTGCCTTTCTGGATTTTACACTTTTTTCAGATGGCCCTTTTGACCGGGGGGCAGTGAGACTTCATTGTAGTGCAGATTTCCTTTACACGCTTGCTTGGTTGGCCAAAAAGTGCGTATGCGTTTTTTCCTGAATATATTCAGGAAAAAACGCATACGCCCTTTTTGGCCAAGTGCATCATTGTCGACATTCTGCCTCTTTTCCTATGCTTTAAGTGCAATTCCAGTCTACCCCCTGAAATCGTTTTCCTGAAATTCTGCCCCGCTTTCAAGTCCTCTTCGAAGACTTACTTCAATATATTTTTGGACGATAGCTGTCATTCATAACTCTGCAGGTTGGTGAAATACAGTGCCCCTGAGCTCCTTTCTTCAACTCGCTTTCTTGTGAGCTGGCCGCAAAACCGCAGGATTGCTTCAGGCGCTAATCTGTTTCCGGCAGGGCACGCTGAGCCTTTGGTTAATTCCTCTTCCTGGTGGGAAATGAGCGTTCCATTTGCCCGTGCAGACACCTACAGCTAGTCTCTCATTGGTTCTCCCTATTCCTGTTCATCTTGCGCAGAAATTGCAAACTGTGCCAAACAGGAGGTTAAAGGCACTGACTCTCCAAGTGGGGAGAGTGTTAGTAAAGCGTCTGGAATGGTGAACCCGAGTACCAGGGTTCGAAAACTGAGATGCATTTGAAAACGTTTCCCAATCACACGGTGGACCATACTCTGGGTTTCCCATGCATGTTTTAGCTGAAGGAAGAATCCCTTAAACCTGGAGAGTTGGGACCCATGGAATGGGTACCATGCAGTATGTCTTCAAAGGGTCTGCGTTTGCTCACCGTACCTCACCAATGCTATCAGCCCGAAGTGTCCAGCCTTATGTCTCACCCAGCTCTGGGTGTAGATGCGCTAAATCCAGGTTGCATCACAAGCCCTGAATGAATTATTTAAGAATTGCTCTCTATTTCACTGGCATTGTGTTTTGTTTTTGAAATTTATTTTGATAATGGGATTTATCAGATTTTCACAGCTGCGTTTAGGCCGCTGTACACACGCTTGATTTCCTTATGGAGACATATAAATCCATGGGTTTTAAGATTCTTACTTGTCAGGTATCTTCCCAGGCGTTGAATATGGGGTGTTGAGTCCATTTCGTTGAGCAAGGAGTATGTCTTGTCTATTATATATTTGGCTTATGGAACGGTATCTGTGCTAATTTCAATCTCTGGTTTTATGCAGCACCCCAACTCACCTTTCCCCATAAGCAAGCATAAGTTGGTTTTCTAAATTTGAGACTCTGTTCTGTTTTGTAATTCAGTTCATGTGTAGCCAAGTTTACATTCCGTGTATTAGTGATATCTTATGATGTTTCTTTTTCTGTGTGACTTATTTCTCGTAGAATCATCGTACCTGAATTGACTCATTATGCCGCTACGAACCTGATGACGTAGATATCATTGTTGAGTGATATTCCACTGTATGTGCGTACCACAACTTTTTTATCCATTTTTTGCTTTCCCGGATATTTAACTTGTACCGTAGACAAGGTTCTTGTAAACAGAGCCATCCCAAACTTTGGTGTGGCTGTGTGTTTTTGATTTTAATTTCCCTAAGCTATAGGACCATAAGTGGAAGTGCCATAGGCTGTGTTGCTTTGTTTCCTACGTGTTTCAGGAAACACCATACACTTCTCCAGAGTGGCTGTTGGCAATTTACATCCCGCCCATCAGCATAACAAGGCTCCCTGTTCTCCATGACCTGTCCTGCCTTTCGGGATTTTACACTTTTTTCAGAGGGCCCTTTTGACCGGGGGGCAGTGAGACTTCATTGTAGTGCAGATTTCCTTTACACGCTTGCTTGGTTGGCCAAAAAGTGCGTATGCGTTTTTTCCTGAATATATTCAGGAAAAACCGCATACGCCCTGTTTGGCCAAGTGCATCATTGTCGACATTCTGCCTCTTTTCCTATGCTTTAACTGCAATTCCAGTCTACCCCCTGAAATCGTTTTCCTGAAATTCTGCCCCGCTTTCACGTCCCCTTCGAAGACTTACTTCAATACATTTTTGGATGATAGCTGTCATTCATAACTCTGCAGGTTTGTGAATTACAGTGCCCCTGAGCTCCTTTCTTCAACTCGCTTTCTTGTGAGCTGGCCGCAAAACCGCAGGATTGCTTCAGGCCCTAATCTGTTTCCGGCAGGGCACGCTGAGCCTTTGTTTAATTCCTCTTCCTGGTGGGAAATGAGCGTTCCATTTGCCCGTGCAGACACCTACAGCTAGTCTCTCATTGGTTCTCCCTATTCCTGTTCATCTTGCGCAGAAATTGCAAACTGTGCCAAACAGGTGGTTAAAGGCACTGACTCTCCAAGTGGGGAGAGTGTTAGTAAAGCGTCTGGAATGGTGAACCCGAGTACCAGGGTTCGAAAACTGAGATGCATTTGAAAACGTTTCCCAATCACACGGTGGACCGTAATCTGGGTTTCCCATGCATGTTTTAGCTGAAGGAAGAATCCCTTAAACCTGGAGAGTTGGGACCCATGGAATGGGTACCAAGCAGTATGACTTCAAAGGGTCTGCGTTTGCTCACCGAACCTCACCAATGCTATCAGCCCAAAGTGTCCAGACTTATGTCTCACCCAGCTCTGGGTGTAGATGTGGTAAATCCAGGTTGCATCACAAGACCTGAATGAATTATTTAAGAATTGCTATTTCACTGACATTGTGTTTTGTTTTTGAAATTTATTTTGATAATTGGATTTATCGGTTTTTCACTGCTGCGTTTAGGCCGCTGTACACACGCTTGATTTCCTTATGGAGACATATAAATCCATGGGTTTTAAGATTCTTACTTGTCAGGTATCTTCCCTGGCGATGAATATGGGGTGTTGAGTCCATTTCGTTGAGCAAGGAGTAGGTCTTGTCTATTATATATTTGGCTTATGGAACGGTATCTGTGCTAATTTCAATCTCTGGTTTTATGCAGCACCCCAACTCTCCTTTCCCCTTAAGCAAGCATAAGTTCGTTTTCTCAATTTGAGACCCTGTTCTGTTTTGTAATTCACTACATGTGTAGCCAAGTTTACATTCTGTGTATTAGTGATATCTTATGATGTTTCTTTTCCTGTGTGACTTATTTCTCGTAGAATCATCGTACCTGAATCCACTCAATATGCCGCTACGGGCCTGATGACGTAGATTTCATTGCTGAGTGATATTCCATTGTACGTGCGTACCACAACTTCTTTATCCATTTTTTGCTTTCTTGGATATTTAACTTGTACCGTAGACGAGGTTCTTGTAAACAGAGCCGTCCAAAACTTTGGGGTGGCTGTGTGTTTTTGATTTTAATTTCCCTAAGCTATAGGACCATAAGAGGAAGTGCCATAGGCTGTGTTTCTTTGTTTCCTATGTGTTTCAGGAAACACCATACACTTCTCCAGAGTGGCTGTTGGCAATTTACATCCCGCCCATCAGCATAACTAGGCTCCCTGTTCTCAATGACCTGTCCTGCCTTTCTGGATTTTACACTATTATCAGATGTCCCTATTGACCGGGGGGCAGTGATACTTCATTGTAGTGCAGATTTCCTTTACACGCTTGCTTGGTTGGCCAAAAAGTGCTTATGCATTTTATCCTGAATATATTCAGGAAAAAACCCATACGCCCTTTTTGGCCAAGTGCATCATTGTCGACATTCTGCCTCTTTTCCTATGCTTTAAGTGCAATTCCAGTCTACCCCCTGAAATCGTTTTCCTGAAATTCTGCCCCGCTTTCAAGTCCCCTTCGAAGACTTACTTCAATACATTTTTGGACGATAGCTATCATTCATAACTCTGCAGGTTGGTGAAATAAAGTGCCCCTGAGCTCCTTTCTTCAACTCGCTTTCTTGTGAGCTGGCCGCAAAAACGCAGGATTGCTTCAGGCGCTAATCTGTTTCCGGCAGGGCACGCTGAGCCTTTGGTTAATTCCTCTTCCTGGTGGGAAATGAGCGTTCCATTTGCCCGTGCAGACACCTACAGCTAGTCTCTCATTGGTTCTCCCTATTCCTGTTCATCTTGCGCAGAAATTGCAAACTGTGCCAAACAGGAGGTTAAAGGCACTGACTCTCCAAGTGGGGAGAGTGTTAGTAAAGCGTCTGGAATGGTGAACCCGAGTACCAGGGTTCGAAAACTGAGATGCATTTGAAAACGTTTCCCAATCACACGGTGGACCATACTCTGCGTTTCCCATGCATATTTTAGCTGAAGGAAGAATCCCTTAAACCTGGAGAGTTGGGACCCATGGAATGGGTACCATGCAGTATGACTTCAAAGGGTCTGCGTTTGCTCACCGAACCTCACCAATGCTATCAGCCCGAAGTGTCCAGCCTTATGTGTCACCCAGCTCTGGGTGTAGATGTGGTAAATCCAGGTTGCATCACAAGCCCTGAATGAATTATTTAAGAATTGCTCTCTATTTCACTGGCATTGTGTTTTGTTTTTGAAATTTATTTTGATAATGGGATTTATCAGATTTTCACGGCTGCGTTTAGGCCGCTGTATACACGCTTGATTTCCTTATGGAGACATATAAATCCATGGGTTTTAAGATTCTTACTTGTCAGGTATCTTCCCAGGTGTTGAATATGGGGTGTTGAGTCCATTTCGTTGAGCAAGGAGTATGTCTTTTCTATTATATATTTGGCTTATGGAACGGTATCTGTGCTAATTTCAATCTCTGGTTTTATGCAGCACCCCAACTCACCTTTCCCCTTAAGCAAGCATAAGTTGGTTTTCTAAATTTGAGACTCTGTTCTGTTTTGTAATTCAGTTCATGTGTAGCCAAGTTTACATTCCGTGTATTAGTGATATCTTATGATGTTTCTTTTCCTGTGTGACTTATTTCTCGTAGAATCATCGTACCTGAATCCAATCATTATGCCGCTACAGGCCTGATGACGTAGATTTCATTGCTGAGTGATATTCCATTGTACGTGCGTACCACAACTTCTTTATCCATTTTTTGCTTTCTCGGATATTTAACTTGTACCATAGACGAGGTTCTTGTAAACAGAGCCGTCCCAAACTTTGGGGTGGCTGTGTGTTTTTGATTTTAATTTCCCTAAGCTATAGGACCATTAGTGGAAGTGCCATAGGCTGTGTTTCTTTGTTTCCTATGTGTTTCAGGAAACACCATACACTTCTCCAGAGTGGCTGTTGGCAATTTATATCCACAGGTCAGCATAACAAGGCTCCCTGTTCTCCATGACCTGTCCTGCCTTTCTGGATTGTACACTTTTTTCAGATGGCCCTTTTGACCGGGGGGCAGTGAGACTTGATTGTAGTGCAGATTTCCTTTACACGCTTGCTTGGTTGGCCAAAAAGGGCGTATGCGTTTTTTCCTGAATATATTCAGGAAAAAACGCATTCCCACTTTTTGGCCCAGTGCATCATTGTCGACATTCTGCCTCTTTTCCTATGCTTTAAGTGCAATTCCAGTCTACCCCCTGAAATCGTTTTCCTGAAATTCTGCCCCGCTTTCAAGTCCTCTTCGAAGACTTACTTCAGTACATTTTTGGATGATAGCTGTCATTCATAACTCTGCAGGTTTGTGAATTACAGTGACCCTGAGCTCCTTTCTTCAACTCGCCTTCTTGTGAGCTGGCCGCAAAACCGCAGGATTGCTTCAGTCCCTAATATGTTTCCGGCAGGGCATGCTGAGCCTTTGGTTAATTCCTCTTCCTGGTGGGAAAAGAGCGTTCCATTTGCCCGTGCAGACACCTACAGCTAGTCTCTCATTGGTTCTCCCTATTCCTGTCCATCTTGCGCAGAAATTGCAAACTGTGCCAAAAAGGACGTTAAAGGCACTGACTCTCCAAGTGGGGAGAGTGTTAGTAAAGTGTCTGGAATGGTGAACCCGAGTACCAGGGTTCGAAAACTGAGATGCATTTGAAAACGTTTCCCAATCACACGGTGGACCATACTCTGGGTTTCCCATGCATGTTTTAGCTGAAGGAAGAATCCCTTAAACCTGGAGAGTTGGGACCCATGGAATGGGTACCATGCAGTATGACTTCAAAGGGTCTGCGTTTGCTCACCGAACCTCACCAATGCTATCAGCCCGAAGTGTCCAGCCTTATGTCTCACCCAGCTCTGGGTGTAGATGTGGGAAATCCAGGTTGCATCACAAGCCCTGAATGAATTATTTAAAAATTGCTCTCTATTTCACTGGCATTGTGTTTTGTTTTTGAAATTTATTTTGATAATGGGATTTATCGGATTTTCACTGCTGCGTTTAGGCCGCTGTACACACGCTTGATTTCCTTATGGAGACATATAAATCCATGGGTTTTATGATTCTTACTTGTCAGGTATCTTCCCAGGCGTTGACTATGGGGTGTTGAGTCCATTTCGTTCAGCAAGGAATAGGTCTTGTCTGTTATATATTTGGCTTATGGAAAGGTATCTGTGCTAATTTCAATCTCTGGTTTTATGCAGCACCCCAACTCACCTTTCCCCATAAGCAAGCATTAGTTGGTTTTCTAAATTTGAGACCCTGTTCTGTTTTGTAATTCAGTTCATGTGTAGTCAAGTTTATATTCCGTGTATTAGTGATATCTTATGATGTTTCTTTTCCTGTGTGACTTATTTCTCGTAGAATCATCGTGCCTGAATCCAATCATTATGCTGCTACAGGCCTGATGACGTAGATTTCATTGCTGAGTGATATTCCATTGTACGTGCGTACCACAACTTCTTTATCCATTTTTTGCTTTCTCGGATATTTAACTTGTACCGTAGACGAGGTTCTTGTAAACAGAGCCGTCCCAAACTTTGGGGTGGCTGTGTGTTTTTGATTTTAATTTCCCTAAGCTATAGGACCATAAGTGGAAGTGCCACAGACTGTGTTTCTTTGTTTCCTATGTGTTTCAGGAAATACCATACACTTCTCCAGAGTGGCTGTTGGCAATTTATATCCCACAGGTCAGCATAACAAGGCTCCCTGTTCTCCATGACCTGTCCTGCCTTTCTGGATTTTACACTTTTTTCAGATGGCCCTTTTGACCGGGGGGCAGTGAGACTTCATTGTAGTGCAGATTTCCTTTACACGCTTGCTTGGTTGGCCAAAAAGTGCGTATGCGTTTTTTCCTGAATATATTCAGGAAAAAACGCATACGCCCTTTTTGGCCAAGTGCATCATTGTCGACATTCTGCCTCTTTTCCTATGCTTTAAGTGCAATTCCAGTCTACCCCCTGAAATCGTTTTCCTGAAATTCTGCCCCGCTTTCAAGTCCTCTTCGAAGACTTACTTCAATATATTTTTGGACGATAGCTGTCATTCATAACTCTGCAGGTTGGTGAAATACAGTGCCCCTGAGCTCCTTTCTTCAACTCGCTTTCTTGTGAGCTGGCCGCAAAACCGCAGGATTGCTTCAGGCGCTAATCTGTTTCCGGCAGGGCACGCTGAGCCTTTGGTTAATTCCTCTTCCTGGTGGGAAATGAGCGTTCCATTTGCCCGTGCAGACACCTACAGCTAGTCTCTCATTGGTTCTCCCTATTCCTGTTCATCTTGCGCAGAAATTGCAAACTGTGCCAAACAGGAGGTTAAAGGCACTGACTCTCCAAGTGGGGAGAGTGTTAGTAAAGCGTCTGGAATGGTGAACCCGAGTACCAGGGTTCGAAAACTGAGATGCATTTGAAAACGTTTCCCAATCACACGGTGGACCATACTCTGGGTTTCCCATGCATGTTTTAGCTGAAGGAAGAATCCCTTAAACCTGGAGAGTTGGGACCCATGGAATGGGTACCATGCAGTATGTCTTCAAAGGGTCTGCGTTTGCTCACCGTACCTCACCAATGCTATCAGCCCGAAGTGTCCAGCCTTATGTCTCACCCAGCTCTGGGTGTAGATGCGCTAAATCCAGGTTGCATCACAAGCCCTGAATGAATTATTTAAGAATTGCTCTCTATTTCACTGGCATTGTGTTTTGTTTTTGAAATTTATTTTGATAATGGGATTTATCAGATTTTCACAGCTGCGTTTAGGCCGCTGTACACACGCTTGATTTCCTTATGGAGACATATAAATCCATGGGTTTTAAGATTCTTACTTGTCAGGTATCTTCCCAGGCGTTGAATATGGGGTGTTGAGTCCATTTCGTTGAGCAAGGAGTATGTCTTGTCTATTATATATTTGGCTTATGGAACGGTATCTGTGCTAATTTCAATCTCTGGTTTTATGCAGCACCCCAACTCACCTTTCCCCATAAGCAAGCATAAGTTGGTTTTCTAAATTTGAGACTCTGTTCTGTTTTGTAATTCAGTTCATGTGTAGCCAAGTTTACATTCCGTGTATTAGTGATATCTTATGATGTTTCTTTTTCTGTGTGACTTATTTCTCGTAGAATCATCGTACCTGAATTGACTCATTATGCCGCTACGAACCTGATGACGTAGATATCATTGTTGAGTGATATTCCACTGTATGTGCGTACCACAACTTTTTTATCCATTTTTTGCTTTCCCGGATATTTAACTTGTACCGTAGACAAGGTTCTTGTAAACAGAGCCATCCCAAACTTTGGTGTGGCTGTGTGTTTTTGATTTTAATTTCCCTAAGCTATAGGACCATAAGTGGAAGTGCCATAGGCTGTGTTGCTTTGTTTCCTACGTGTTTCAGGAAACACCATACACTTCTCCAGAGTGGCTGTTGGCAATTTACATCCCGCCCATCAGCATAACAAGGCTCCCTGTTCTCCATGACCTGTCCTGCCTTTCGGGATTTTACACTTTTTTCAGAGGGCCCTTTTGACCGGGGGGCAGTGAGACTTCATTGTAGTGCAGATTTCCTTTACACGCTTGCTTGGTTGGCCAAAAAGTGCGTATGCGTTTTTTCCTGAATATATTCAGGAAAAACCGCATACGCCCTGTTTGGCCAAGTGCATCATTGTCGACATTCTGCCTCTTTTCCTATGCTTTAACTGCAATTCCAGTCTACCCCCTGAAATCGTTTTCCTGAAATTCTGCCCCGCTTTCACGTCCCCTTCGAAGACTTACTTCAATACATTTTTGGATGATAGCTGTCATTCATAACTCTGCAGGTTTGTGAATTACAGTGCCCCTGAGCTCCTTTCTTCAACTCGCTTTCTTGTGAGCTGGCCGCAAAACCGCAGGATTGCTTCAGGCCCTAATCTGTTTCCGGCAGGGCACGCTGAGCCTTTGTTTAATTCCTCTTCCTGGTGGGAAATGAGCGTTCCATTTGCCCGTGCAGACACCTACAGCTAGTCTCTCATTGGTTCTCCCTATTCCTGTTCATCTTGCGCAGAAATTGCAAACTGTGCCAAACAGGTGGTTAAAGGCACTGACTCTCCAAGTGGGGAGAGTGTTAGTAAAGCGTCTGGAATGGTGAACCCGAGTACCAGGGTTCGAAAACTGAGATGCATTTGAAAACGTTTCCCAATCACACGGTGGACCGTAATCTGGGTTTCCCATGCATGTTTTAGCTGAAGGAAGAATCCCTTAAACCTGGAGAGTTGGGACCCATGGAATGGGTACCAAGCAGTATGACTTCAAAGGGTCTGCGTTTGCTCACCGAACCTCACCAATGCTATCAGCCCAAAGTGTCCAGACTTATGTCTCACCCAGCTCTGGGTGTAGATGTGGTAAATCCAGGTTGCATCACAAGACCTGAATGAATTATTTAAGAATTGCTCTCTATTTCACTGACATTGTGTTTTGTTTTTGAAATTTATTTTGATAATTGGATTTATCGGTTTTTCACTGCTGCGTTTAGGCCGCTGTACACACGCTTGATTTCCTTATGGAGACATATAAATCCATGGGTTTTAAGATTCTTACTTGTCAGGTATCTTCCCTGGCGATGAATATGGGGTGTTGAGTCCATTTCGTTGAGCAAGGAGTAGGTCTTGTCTATTATATATTTGGCTTATGGAACGGTATCTGTGCTAATTTCAATCTCTGGTTTTATGCAGCACCCCAACTCTCCTTTCCCCTTAAGCAAGCATAAGTTCGTTTTCTCAATTTGAGACCCTGTTCTGTTTTGTAATTCACTACATGTGTAGCCAAGTTTACATTCTGTGTATTAGTGATATCTTATGATGTTTCTTTTCCTGTGTGACTTATTTCTCGTAGAATCATCGTACCTGAATCCACTCAATATGCCGCTACGGGCCTGATGACGTAGATTTCATTGCTGAGTGATATTCCATTGTACGTGCGTACCACAACTTCTTTATCCATTTTTTGCTTTCTTGGATATTTAACTTGTACCGTAGACGAGGTTCTTGTAAACAGAGCCGTCCAAAACTTTGGGGTGGCTGTGTGTTTTAGATTTTAATTTCCCTAAGCTATAGGACCATAAGAGGAAGTGCCATAGGCTGTGTTTCTTTGTTTCCTATGTGTTTCAGGAAACACCATACACTTCTCCAGAGTGGCTGTTGGCAATTTACATCCCGCCCATCAGCATAACTAGGCTCCCTGTTCTCAATGACCTGTCCTGCCTTTCTGGATTTTACACTATTATCAGATGTCCCTATTGACCGGGGGGCAGTGATACTTCATTGTAGTGCAGATTTCCTTTACACGCTTGCTTGGTTGGCCAAAAAGTGCTTATGCATTTTATCCTGAATATATTCAGGAAAAAACCCATACGCCCTTTTTGGCCAAGTGCATCATTGTCGACATTCTGCCTCTTTTCCTATGCTTTAAGTGCAATTCCAGTCTACCCCCTGAAATCGTTTTCCTGAAATTCTGCCCCGCTTTCAAGTCCCCTTCGAAGACTTACTTCAATACATTTTTGGACGATAGCTATCATTCATAACTCTGCAGGTTGGTGAAATAAAGTGCCCCTGAGCTCCTTTCTTCAACTCGCTTTCTTGTGAGCTGGCCGCAAAAACGCAGGATTGCTTCAGGCGCTAATCTGTTTCCGGCAGGGCACGCTGAGCCTTTGGTTAATTCCTCTTCCTGGTGGGAAATGAGCGTTCCATTTGCCCGTGCAGACACCTACAGCTAGTCTCTCATTGGTTCTCCCTATTCCTGTTCATCTTGCGCAGAAATTGCAAACTGTGCCAAACAGGAGGTTAAAGGCACTGACTCTCCAAGTGGGGAGAGTGTTAGTAAAGCGTCTGGAATGGTGAACCCGAGTACCAGGGTTCGAAAACTGAGATGCATTTGAAAACGTTTCCCAATCACACGGTGGACCATACTCTGGGTTTCCCATGCATGTTTTAGCTGAAGGAAGAATCCCTTAAACCTGGAGAGTTGGGACCCATGGAATGGGTACCATGCAGTATGTCTTCAAAGGGTCTGCGTTTGCTCACCGTACCTCACCAATGCTATCAGCCCGAAGTGTCCAGCCTTATGTCTCACCCAGCTCTGGGTGTAGATGCGCTAAATCCAGGTTGCATCACAAGCCCTGAATGAATTATTTAAGAATTGCTCTCTATTTCACTGGCATTGTGTTTTGTTTTTGAAATTTATTTTGATAATGGGATTTATCAGATTTTCACAGCTGCGTTTAGGCCGCTGTACACACGCTTGATTTCCTTATGGAGACATATAAATCCATGGGTTTTAAGATTCTTACTTGTCAGGTATCTTCCCAGGCGTTGAATATGGGGTGTTGAGTCCATTTCGTTGAGCAAGGAGTATGTCTTGTCTATTATATATTTGGCTTATGGAACGGTATCTGTGCTAATTTCAATCTCTGGTTTTATGCAGCACCCCAACTCACCTTTCCCCATAAGCAAGCATAAGTTGGTTTTCTAAATTTGAGACTCTGTTCTGTTTTGTAATTCAGTTCATGTGTAGCCAAGTTTACATTCCGTGTATTAGTGATATCTTATGATGTTTCTTTTTCTGTGTGACTTATTTCTCGTAGAATCATCGTACCTGAATTGACTCATTATGCCGCTACGAACCTGATGACGTAGATATCATTGTTGAGTGATATTCCACTGTATGTGCGTACCACAACTTTTTTATCCATTTTTTGCTTTCTCGGATATTTAACTTGTACCGTAGACAAGGTTCTTGTAAACAGAGCCGTCCCAAACTTTGGTGTGGCTGTGTGTTTTTGATTTTAATTTCCCTAAGCTATAGGACCATAAGTGGAAGTGCCATAGGCTGTGTTGCTTTGTTTCCTACGTGTTTCAGGAAACACCATACACTTCTCCAGAGTGGCTGTTGGCAATTTA
The DNA here is from genome assembly GCF_059928025.1 of Delphinapterus leucas. Taxonomy (NCBI): domain Eukaryota; kingdom Metazoa; phylum Chordata; class Mammalia; order Artiodactyla; family Monodontidae; genus Delphinapterus; species Delphinapterus leucas. The sequence goes on from NW_028322285.1 coordinate 1,171,524, forward strand.
CATCCCGCCCATCAGCATAACAAGGCTCCCTGTTCTCCATGACCTGTCCTGCCTTTCGGGATTTTACACTTTTTTCAGAGGGCCCTTTTGACCGGGGGGCAGTGAGACTTCATTGTAGTGCAGATTTCCTTTACACGCTTGCTTGGTTGGCCAAAAAGTGCGTATGCGTTTTTTCCTGAATATATTCAGGAAAAACCGCATACGCCCTGTTTGGCCAAGTGCATCATTGTCGACATTCTGCCTCTTTTCCTATGCTTTAACTGCAATTCCAGTCTACCCCCTGAAATCGTTTTCCTGAAATTCTGCCCCGCTTTCACGTCCCCTTCGAAGACTTACTTCAATACATTTTTGGATGATAGCTGTCATTCATAACTCTGCAGGTTTGTGAATTACAGTGCCCCTGAGCTCCTTTCTTCAACTCGCTTTCTTGTGAGCTGGCCGCAAAACCGCAGGATTGCTTCAGGCCCTAATCTGTTTCCGGCAGGGCACGCTGAGCCTTTGTTTAATTCCTCTTCCTGGTGGGAAATGAGCGTTCCATTTGCCCGTGCAGACACCTACAGCTAGTCTCTCATTGGTTCTCCCTATTCCTGTTCATCTTGCGCAGAAATTGCAAACTGTGCCAAACAGGAGGTTAAAGGCACTGACTCTCCAAGTGGGGAGAGTGTTAGTAAAGCGTCTGGAATGGTGAACCCGAGTACCAATGTTCGAAAACTGAGATGCATTTGAAAACGTTTCCCAATCACACGGTGGACCATACTCTGGGTTTCCCATGCATGTTTTAGCTGAAGGAAGAATCCCTTAAACCTGGAGAGTTGGGACCCATGGAATGGGTACCATGCAGTATGACTTCAAAGGGTCTGCGTTTGCTCACCGAACCTCACCAATGCTATCAGCCCGAAGTGTCCAGCGTTATGTCTCACCCAGCTCTGGGTGTAGATGTGGTAAATCCAGGTTGCATCACAAGCCCTGAATGAATTATTTAAGAATTGCTCTCTATTTCACTGTCATTGGGTTTAGTTTTTGAAATTTATTTTGATAATGGGATTTATCAGATTTTCACTGCTGCGTTTAGGCCGCTGTACACACGCTTGATTTCCTTATGGAGACATATAAATCCATGGGTTTTAAGATTCTTACTTATCAGGTATATTCCCAGGCGTTGAATATGTGGTGTTGAGTCCATTTAGTTGAGCAAGGAGTAGGTCTTGTCTGTTATATATTTGGCTTATGGAAAGGTATCTGTGCTAATTTCAATCCCTGGTTTTATGCAGCACCCCAACTCACCTTTCCCCATAAGCAAGCATAAGTTCATTTTCTAAATTTGAGACCCTGTTCTGTTTTGTAATTCAGTTCATGTGTAGTCAAGTTTACATTCCGTGTATTAGTGATATCTTATGATGTTTCTTTTCCTGTGTGACTTATTTCTCGTAGAATCATCGTACCTGAATCCAATCATTATGCCGCTACGGGCCTGATGACGTAGATTTCATTGCTGAGTGATATTCCATTGTACGTGCGTACCACAACTTCTTTATCCATTTTTTGATTTCTCGGATATTTAACTTGTACTGTAGACGAGGTTCTTGTAAACAGAGCCGTCCCAAACTTTGGGGTGGCTGTGTGTTTTTGATTTTAATTTCCCTAAGCTATAGGACCATAAGTGGAAGTGCCATAGGCTGTGTTTCTTTGTTTCCTATGTGTTTCAGGAAACACCATACACTTCTCCAGAGTGGCTGTTGGCAATTTATATCCCACGGGTCACCATAACAAGGCTCCCTGTTCTCCATGACCTGTCCTGCCTTTTTGGATTTTACACTTTTTCAGATGGCCCTTTTGACCGGGGGGCAGTGAGACTTGATTGTAGTGCAGATTTCCTTTACACGCTTGCTTGGTTGGCCAAAAAGGGCGTATGCGTGGAAAAAACGCATACGCCCTTTTTGGCCAAGTGCATCATTGTCGACATTCTGCCTCTTTTCCTATGCTTTAAGTGCAATTCCAGTCTACCCCCTGAAATCGTTTTCCTGAAATTCTGCCCCGCTTTCAAGTCCTCTTCGAAGACTTACTTCAATACATTTTTGGACGATAGCTGTCATTCATAACTCTGCAGGTTTGTGAATTACAGTGTCCCTGAGCTCCTTTCTTCAACTCGCTTTCTTGTGAGCTGGCCGCAAAACCGCAGGATTGCTTCAGGCCCTAATCTGTTTCCGGCAGGGCACGCTGAGCCTTTGGTTAATTCCTCTTCCTGGTGGGAAATGAGCGTTCCATTTGCCCGTGCAGACACCTACAGCTAGTCTCTCATTGGTTCTCCCTATTCCTGTTCATCTTGCACAGAAATTGCAAACTGTGCCAAACAGGAGGTTAAAGGCACTGACTCTCCAAGTGGGGAGCGTGTTAGTAAAGCGTCTGGAATGGTGAACCCGAGTACCAGGGTTCGAAAACTGAGATGCATTTGAAAACGTTTCCCAATCACACGGTGGACCATACTCTGCGTTTCCCATGCATATTTTAGCTGAAGGAAGAATCCCTTAAACCTGGAGAGTTGGGACCCATGGAATGGGTACCATGCAGTATGACTTCAAAGGGTCTGCGTTTGCTCACCGAACCTCACCAATGCTATCAGCCCGAAGTGTCCAGCCTTATGTGTCACCCAGCTCTGGGTGTAGATGTGGTAAATCCAGGTTGCATCACAAGCCCTGAATGAATTATTTAAGAATTGCTCTCTATTTCACTGGCATTGTGTTTTGTTTTTGAAATTTATTTTGATAATGGGATTTATCAGATTTTCACGGCTGCGTTTAGGCCGCTGTATACACGCTTGATTTCCTTATGGAGACATATAAATCCATGGGTTTTAAGATTCTTACTTGTCAGGTATCTTCCCAGGTGTTGAATATGGGGTGTTGAGTCCATTTCGTTGAGCAAGGAGTATGTCTTTTCTATTATATATTTGGCTTATGGAACGGTATCTGTGCTAATTTCAATCTCTGGTTTTATGCAGCACCCCAACTCACCTTTCCCCTTAAGCAAGCATAAGTTGGTTTTCTAAATTTGAGACTCTGTTCTGTTTTGTAATTCAGTTCATGTGTAGCCAAGTTTACATTCCGTGTATTAGTGATATCTTATGATGTTTCTTTTCCTGTGTGACTTATTTCTCGTAGAATCATCGTACCTGAATCCAATCATTATGCCGCTACAGGCCTGATGACGTAGATTTCATTGCTGAGTGATATTCCATTGTACGTGCGTACCACAACTTCTTTATCCATTTTTTGCTTTCTCGGATATTTAACTTGTACCATAGACGAGGTTCTTGTAAACAGAGCCGTCCCAAACTTTGGGGTGGCTGTGTGTTTTTGATTTTAATTTCCCTAAGCTATAGGACCATTAGTGGAAGTGCCATAGGCTGTGTTTCTTTGTTTCCTATGTGTTTCAGGAAACACCATACACTTCTCCAGAGTGGCTGTTGGCAATTTATATCCACAGGTCAGCATAACAAGGCTCCCTGTTCTCCATGACCTGTCCTGCCTTTCTGGATTGTACACTTTTTTCAGATGGCCCTTTTGACCGGGGGGCAGTGAGACTTGATTGTAGTGCAGATTTCCTTTACACGCTTGCTTGGTTGGCCAAAAAGGGCGTATGCGTTTTTTCCTGAATATATTCAGGAAAAAACGCATTCCCACTTTTTGGCCCAGTGCATCATTGTCGACATTCTGCCTCTTTTCCTATGCTTTAAGTGCAATTCCAGTCTACCCCCTGAAATCGTTTTCCTGAAATTCTGCCCCGCTTTCAAGTCCTCTTCGAAGACTTACTTCAGTACATTTTTGGATGATAGCTGTCATTCATAACTCTGCAGGTTTGTGAATTACAGTGACCCTGAGCTCCTTTCTTCAACTCGCCTTCTTGTGAGCTGGCCGCAAAACCGCAGGATTGCTTCAGTCCCTAATATGTTTCCGGCAGGGCATGCTGAGCCTTTGGTTAATTCCTCTTCCTGGTGGGAAAAGAGCGTTCCATTTGCCCGTGCAGACACCTACAGCTAGTCTCTCATTGGTTCTCCCTATTCCTGTCCATCTTGCGCAGAAATTGCAAACTGTGCCAAAAAGGACGTTAAAGGCACTGACTCTCCAAGTGGGGAGAGTGTTAGTAAAGTGTCTGGAATGGTGAACCCGAGTACCAGGGTTCGAAAACTGAGATGCATTTGAAAACGTTTCCCAATCACACGGTGGACCATACTCTGGGTTTCCCATGCATGTTTTAGCTGAAGGAAGAATCCCTTAAACCTGGAGAGTTGGGACCCATGGAATGGGTACCATGCAGTATGACTTCAAAGGGTCTGCGTTTGCTCACCGAACCTCACCAATGCTATCAGCCCGAAGTGTCCAGCCTTATGTCTCACCCAGCTCTGGGTGTAGATGTGGGAAATCCAGGTTGCATCACAAGCCCTGAATGAATTATTTAAAAATTGCTCTCTATTTCACTGGCATTGTGTTTTGTTTTTGAAATTTATTTTGATAATGGGATTTATCGGATTTTCACTGCTGCGTTTAGGCCGCTGTACACACGCTTGATTTCCTTATGGAGACATATAAATCCATGGGTTTTATGATTCTTACTTGTCAGGTATCTTCCCAGGCGTTGACTATGGGGTGTTGAGTCCATTTCGTTCAGCAAGGAATAGGTCTTGTCTGTTATATATTTGGCTTATGGAAAGGTATCTGTGCTAATTTCAATCTCTGGTTTTATGCAGCACCCCAACTCACCTTTCCCCATAAGCAAGCATTAGTTGGTTTTCTAAATTTGAGACCCTGTTCTGTTTTGTAATTCAGTTCATGTGTAGTCAAGTTTATATTCCGTGTATTAGTGATATCTTATGATGTTTCTTTTCCTGTGTGACTTATTTCTCGTAGAATCATCGTGCCTGAATCCAATCATTATGCTGCTACAGGCCTGATGACGTAGATTTCATTGCTGAGTGATATTCCATTGTACGTGCGTACCACAACTTCTTTATCCATTTTTTGCTTTCTCGGATATTTAACTTGTACCGTAGACGAGGTTCTTGTAAACAGAGCCGTCCCAAACTTTGGGGTGGCTGTGTGTTTTTGATTTTAATTTCCCTAAGCTATAGGACCATAAGTGGAAGTGCCACAGACTGTGTTTCTTTGTTTCCTATGTGTTTCAGGAAATACCATACACTTCTCCAGAGTGGCTGTTGGCAATTTATATCCCACAGGTCAGCATAACAAGGCTCCCTGTTCTCCATGACCTGTCCTGCCTTTCTGGATTTTACACTTTTTTCAGATGGCCCTTTTGACCGGGGGGCAGTGAGACTTCATTGTAGTGCAGATTTCCTTTACACGCTTGCTTGGTTGGCCAAAAAGTGCGTATGCGTTTTTTCCTGAATATATTCAGGAAAAAACGCATACGCCCTTTTTGGCCAAGTGCATCATTGTCGACATTCTGCCTCTTTTCCTATGCTTTAAGTGCAATTCCAGTCTACCCCCTGAAATCGTTTTCCTGAAATTCTGCCCCGCTTTCAAGTCCTCTTCGAAGACTTACTTCAATATATTTTTGGACGATAGCTGTCATTCATAACTCTGCAGGTTGGTGAAATACAGTGCCCCTGAGCTCCTTTCTTCAACTCGCTTTCTTGTGAGCTGGCCGCAAAACCGCAGGATTGCTTCAGGCGCTAATCTGTTTCCGGCAGGGCACGCTGAGCCTTTGGTTAATTCCTCTTCCTGGTGGGAAATGAGCGTTCCATTTGCCCGTGCAGACACCTACAGCTAGTCTCTCATTGGTTCTCCCTATTCCTGTTCATCTTGCGCAGAAATTGCAAACTGTGCCAAACAGGAGGTTAAAGGCACTGACTCTCCAAGTGGGGAGAGTGTTAGTAAAGCGTCTGGAATGGTGAACCCGAGTACCAGGGTTCGAAAACTGAGATGCATTTGAAAACGTTTCCCAATCACACGGTGGACCATACTCTGGGTTTCCCATGCATGTTTTAGCTGAAGGAAGAATCCCTTAAACCTGGAGAGTTGGGACCCATGGAATGGGTACCATGCAGTATGTCTTCAAAGGGTCTGCGTTTGCTCACCGTACCTCACCAATGCTATCAGCCCGAAGTGTCCAGCCTTATGTCTCACCCAGCTCTGGGTGTAGATGCGCTAAATCCAGGTTGCATCACAAGCCCTGAATGAATTATTTAAGAATTGCTCTCTATTTCACTGGCATTGTGTTTTGTTTTTGAAATTTATTTTGATAATGGGATTTATCAGATTTTCACAGCTGCGTTTAGGCCGCTGTACACACGCTTGATTTCCTTATGGAGACATATAAATCCATGGGTTTTAAGATTCTTACTTGTCAGGTATCTTCCCAGGCGTTGAATATGGGGTGTTGAGTCCATTTCGTTGAGCAAGGAGTATGTCTTGTCTATTATATATTTGGCTTATGGAACGGTATCTGTGCTAATTTCAATCTCTGGTTTTATGCAGCACCCCAACTCACCTTTCCCCATAAGCAAGCATAAGTTGGTTTTCTAAATTTGAGACTCTGTTCTGTTTTGTAATTCAGTTCATGTGTAGCCAAGTTTACATTCCGTGTATTAGTGATATCTTATGATGTTTCTTTTTCTGTGTGACTTATTTCTCGTAGAATCATCGTACCTGAATTGACTCATTATGCCGCTACGAACCTGATGACGTAGATATCATTGTTGAGTGATATTCCACTGTATGTGCGTACCACAACTTTTTTATCCATTTTTTGCTTTCCCGGATATTTAACTTGTACCGTAGACAAGGTTCTTGTAAACAGAGCCATCCCAAACTTTGGTGTGGCTGTGTGTTTTTGATTTTAATTTCCCTAAGCTATAGGACCATAAGTGGAAGTGCCATAGGCTGTGTTGCTTTGTTTCCTACGTGTTTCAGGAAACACCATACACTTCTCCAGAGTGGCTGTTGGCAATTTACATCCCGCCCATCAGCATAACAAGGCTCCCTGTTCTCCATGACCTGTCCTGCCTTTCGGGATTTTACACTTTTTTCAGAGGGCCCTTTTGACCGGGGGGCAGTGAGACTTCATTGTAGTGCAGATTTCCTTTACACGCTTGCTTGGTTGGCCAAAAAGTGCGTATGCGTTTTTTCCTGAATATATTCAGGAAAAACCGCATACGCCCTGTTTGGCCAAGTGCATCATTGTCGACATTCTGCCTCTTTTCCTATGCTTTAACTGCAATTCCAGTCTACCCCCTGAAATCGTTTTCCTGAAATTCTGCCCCGCTTTCACGTCCCCTTCGAAGACTTACTTCAATACATTTTTGGATGATAGCTGTCATTCATAACTCTGCAGGTTTGTGAATTACAGTGCCCCTGAGCTCCTTTCTTCAACTCGCTTTCTTGTGAGCTGGCCGCAAAACCGCAGGATTGCTTCAGGCCCTAATCTGTTTCCGGCAGGGCACGCTGAGCCTTTGTTTAATTCCTCTTCCTGGTGGGAAATGAGCGTTCCATTTGCCCGTGCAGACACCTACAGCTAGTCTCTCATTGGTTCTCCCTATTCCTGTTCATCTTGCGCAGAAATTGCAAACTGTGCCAAACAGGTGGTTAAAGGCACTGACTCTCCAAGTGGGGAGAGTGTTAGTAAAGCGTCTGGAATGGTGAACCCGAGTACCAGGGTTCGAAAACTGAGATGCATTTGAAAACGTTTCCCAATCACACGGTGGACCGTAATCTGGGTTTCCCATGCATGTTTTAGCTGAAGGAAGAATCCCTTAAACCTGGAGAGTTGGGACCCATGGAATGGGTACCAAGCAGTATGACTTCAAAGGGTCTGCGTTTGCTCACCGAACCTCACCAATGCTATCAGCCCAAAGTGTCCAGACTTATGTCTCACCCAGCTCTGGGTGTAGATGTGGTAAATCCAGGTTGCATCACAAGACCTGAATGAATTATTTAAGAATTGCTCTCTATTTCACTGACATTGTGTTTTGTTTTTGAAATTTATTTTGATAATTGGATTTATCGGTTTTTCACTGCTGCGTTTAGGCCGCTGTACACACGCTTGATTTCCTTATGGAGACATATAAATCCATGGGTTTTAAGATTCTTACTTGTCAGGTATCTTCCCTGGCGATGAATATGGGGTGTTGAGTCCATTTCGTTGAGCAAGGAGTAGGTCTTGTCTATTATATATTTGGCTTATGGAACGGTATCTGTGCTAATTTCAATCTCTGGTTTTATGCAGCACCCCAACTCTCCTTTCCCCTTAAGCAAGCATAAGTTCGTTTTCTCAATTTGAGACCCTGTTCTGTTTTGTAATTCACTACATGTGTAGCCAAGTTTACATTCTGTGTATTAGTGATATCTTATGATGTTTCTTTTCCTGTGTGACTTATTTCTCGTAGAATCATCGTACCTGAATCCACTCAATATGCCGCTACGGGCCTGATGACGTAGATTTCATTGCTGAGTGATATTCCATTGTACGTGCGTACCACAACTTCTTTATCCATTTTTTGCTTTCTTGGATATTTAACTTGTACCGTAGACGAGGTTCTTGTAAACAGAGCCGTCCAAAACTTTGGGGTGGCTGTGTGTTTTTGATTTTAATTTCCCTAAGCTATAGGACCATAAGAGGAAGTGCCATAGGCTGTGTTTCTTTGTTTCCTATGTGTTTCAGGAAACACCATACACTTCTCCAGAGTGGCTGTTGGCAATTTACATCCCGCCCATCAGCATAACTAGGCTCCCTGTTCTCAATGACCTGTCCTGCCTTTCTGGATTTTACACTATTATCAGATGTCCCTATTGACCGGGGGGCAGTGATACTTCATTGTAGTGCAGATTTCCTTTACACGCTTGCTTGGTTGGCCAAAAAGTGCTTATGCATTTTATCCTGAATATATTCAGGAAAAAACCCATACGCCCTTTTTGGCCAAGTGCATCATTGTCGACATTCTGCCTCTTTTCCTATGCTTTAAGTGCAATTCCAGTCTACCCCCTGAAATCGTTTTCCTGAAATTCTGCCCCGCTTTCAAGTCCCCTTCGAAGACTTACTTCAATACATTTTTGGACGATAGCTATCATTCATAACTCTGCAGGTTGGTGAAATAAAGTGCCCCTGAGCTCCTTTCTTCAACTCGCTTTCTTGTGAGCTGGCCGCAAAAACGCAGGATTGCTTCAGGCGCTAATCTGTTTCCGGCAGGGCACGCTGAGCCTTTGGTTAATTCCTCTTCCTGGTGGGAAATGAGCGTTCCATTTGCCCGTGCAGACACCTACAGCTAGTCTCTCATTGGTTCTCCCTATTCCTGTTCATCTTGCGCAGAAATTGCAAACTGTGCCAAACAGGAGGTTAAAGGCACTGACTCTCCAAGTGGGGAGAGTGTTAGTAAAGCGTCTGGAATGGTGAACCCGAGTACCAGGGTTCGAAAACTGAGATGCATTTGAAAACGTTTCCCAATCACACGGTGGACCATACTCTGGGTTTCCCATGCATGTTTTAGCTGAAGGAAGAATCCCTTAAACCTGGAGAGTTGGGACCCATGGAATGGGTACCATGCAGTATGTCTTCAAAGGGTCTGCGTTTGCTCACCGTACCTCACCAATGCTATCAGCCCGAAGTGTCCAGCCTTATGTCTCACCCAGCTCTGGGTGTAGATGCGCTAAATCCAGGTTGCATCACAAGCCCTGAATGAATTATTTAAGAATTGCTCTCTATTTCACTGGCATTGTGTTTTGTTTTTGAAATTTATTTTGATAATGGGATTTATCAGATTTTCACAGCTGCGTTTAGGCCGCTGTACACACGCTTGATTTCCTTATGGAGACATATAAATCCATGGGTTTTAAGATTCTTACTTGTCAGGTATCTTCCCAGGCGTTGAATATGGGGTGTTGAGTCCATTTCGTTGAGCAAGGAGTATGTCTTGTCTATTATATATTTGGCTTATGGAACGGTATCTGTGCTAATTTCAATCTCTGGTTTTATGCAGCACCCCAACTCACCTTTCCCCATAAGCAAGCATAAGTTGGTTTTCTAAATTTGAGACTCTGTTCTGTTTTGTAATTCAGTTCATGTGTAGCCAAGTTTACATTCCGTGTATTAGTGATATCTTATGATGTTTCTTTTTCTGTGTGACTTATTTCTCGTAGAATCATCGTACCTGAATTGACTCATTATGCCGCTACGAACCTGATGACGTAGATATCATTGTTGAGTGATATTCCACTGTATGTGCGTACCACAACTTTTTTATCCATTTTTTGCTTTCCCGGATATTTAACTTGTACCGTAGACAAGGTTCTTGTAAACAGAGCCATCCCAAACTTTGGTGTGGCTGTGTGTTTTTGATTTTAATTTCCCTAAGCTATAGGACCATAAGTGGAAGTGCCATAGGCTGTGTTGCTTTGTTTCCTACGTGTTTCAGGAAACACCATACACTTCTCCAGAGTGGCTGTTGGCAATTTACATCCCGCCCATCAGCATAACAAGGCTCCCTGTTCTCCATGACCTGTCCTGCCTTTCGGGATTTTACACTTTTTTCAGAGGGCCCTTTTGACCGGGGGGCAGTGAGACTTCATTGTAGTGCAGATTTCCTTTACACGCTTGCTTGGTTGGCCAAAAAGTGCGTATGCGTTTTTTCCTGAATATATTCAGGAAAAACCGCATACGCCCTGTTTGGCCAAGTGCATCATTGTCGACATTCTGCCTCTTTTCCTATGCTTTAACTGCAATTCCAGTCTACCCCCTGAAATCGTTTTCCTGAAATTCTGCCCCGCTTTCACGTCCCCTTCGAAGACTTACTTCAATACATTTTTGGATGATAGCTGTCATTCATAACTCTGCAGGTTTGTGAATTACAGTGCCCCTGAGCTCCTTTCTTCAACTCGCTTTCTTGTGAGCTGGCCGCAAAACCGCAGGATTGCTTCAGGCCCTAATCTGTTTCCGGCAGGGCACGCTGAGCCTTTGTTTAATTCCTCTTCCTGGTGGGAAATGAGCGTTCCATTTGCCCGTGCAGACACCTACAGCTAGTCTCTCATTGGTTCTCCCTATTCCTGTTCATCTTGCGCAGAAATTGCAAACTGTGCCAAACAGGTGGTTAAAGGCACTGACTCTCCAAGTGGGGAGAGTGTTAGTAAAGCGTCTGGAATGGTGAACCCGAGTACCAGGGTTCGAAAACTGAGATGCATTTGAAAACGTTTCCCAATCACACGGTGGACCGTAATCTGGGTTTCCCATGCATGTTTTAGCTGAAGGAAGAATCCCTTAAACCTGGAGAGTTGGGACCCATGGAATGGGTACCAAGCAGTATGACTTCAAAGGGTCTGCGTTTGCTCACCAAACCTCACCAATGCTATCAGCCCAAAGTGTCCAGACTTATGTCTCACCCAGCTCTGGGTGTAGATGTGGTAAATCCAGGTTGCATCACAAGACCTGAATGAATTATTTAAGAATTGCTCTCTATTTCACTGACATTGTGTTTTGTTTTTGAAATTTATTTTGATAATTGGATTTATCGGTTTTTCACTGCTGCGTTTAGGCCGCTGTACACACGCTTGATTTCCTTATGGAGACATATAAATCCATGGGTTTTAAGATTCTTACTTGTCAGGTATCTTCCCTGGCGTTGAATATGGGGTGTTGAGTCCATTTCGTTGAGCAAGGAGTAGGTCTTGTCTATTATATATTTGGCTTATGGAACGGTATCTGTGCTAATTTCAATCTCTGGTTTTATGCAGCACCCCAACTCTCCTTTCCCCTTAAGCAAGCATAAGTTCGTTTTCTCAATTTGAGACCCTGTTCTGTTTTGTAATTCACTACATGTGTAGCCAAGTTTACATTCTGTGTATTAGTGATATCTTATGATGTTTCTTTTCCTGTGTGACTTATTTCTCGTAGAATCATCGTACCTGAATCCACTCAATATGCCGCTACGGGCCTGATGACGTAGATTTCATTGCTGAGTGATATTCCATTGTACGTGCGTACCACAACTTCTTTATCCATTTTTTGCTTTCTTGGATATTTAACTTGTACCGTAGACGAGGTTCTTGTAAACAGAGCCGTCCCAAACTTTGGGGTGGCTGTGTGTTTTTGATTTTAATTTCCCTAAGCTATAGGACCATAAGAGGAAGTGCCATAGGCTGTGTTTCTTTGTTTCCTATGTGTTTCAGGAAACACCATACACTTCTCCAGAGTGGCTGTTGGCAATTTACATCCCGCCCATCAGCATAACTAGGCTCCCTGTTCTCAATGACCTGTCCTGCCTTTCTGGATTTTACACTATTATCAGATGGCCCTATTGACCGGGGGGCAGTGATACTTCATTGTAGTGCAGATTTCCTTTACACGCTTGCTTGGTTGGCCAAAAAGTGCTTATGCATTTTATCCTGAATATATTCAGGAAAAAACCCATACGCCCTTTTTGGCCAAGTGCATCATTGTCGACATTCTGCCTCTTTTCCTATGCTTTAAGTGCAATTCCAGTCTACCCCCTGAAATCGTTTTCCTGAAATTCTGCCCCGCTTTCAAGTCCCCTTCGAAGACTTCCTTCAATACATTTTTGGACGATAGCTATCATTCATAACTCTGCAGGTTGGTGAAATAAAGTGCCCCTGAGCTCCTTTCTTCAACTCGCTTTCTTGTGAGCTGGCCGCAAAACCGCAGGATTGCTTCAGGCGCTAATCTGTTTCCGGCAGGGCATGCTGAGCCTTTGGTTAATTCCTCTTACTGGTGGGAAATGAGCGTTCCATTTGCCCGTGCAGACACCTACAGCTAGTCTCTCATTGGTTCTCCCTATTCCTGTTCATCTTGCGCAGAAATTGCAAACTGTGCCAAACAGGAGGTTAAAGGCACTGACTCTCCAAGTGGGGAGAGTGTTAGTAAAGCGTCTGGAATGGTGAACCCGAGTACCAGGGTTCGAAAACTGAGATGCATTTGAAAACGTTTCCCAATCACACGGTGGACCATACTCTGGGTTTCCCATGCATGTTTTAGCTGAAGGAAGAATCCCTTAAACCTGGAGAGTTGGGACCCATGGAATGGGTACCATGCAGTATGTCTTCAAAGGGTCTGCGTTTGCTCACCGTACCTCACCAATGCTATCAGCCCGAAGTGTCCAGCCTTATGTCTCACCCAGCTCTGGGTGTAGATGCGCTAAATCCAGGTTGCATCACAAGCCCTGAATGAATTATTTAAGAATTGCTCTCTATTTCACTGGCATTGTGTTTTGTTTTTGAAATTTATTTTGATAATGGGATTTATCAGATTTTCACAGCTGCGTTTAGGCCGCTGTACACACGCTTGATTTCCTTATGGAGACATATAAATCCATGGGTTTTAAGATTCTTACTTGTCAGGTATCTTCCCAGGCGTTGAATATGGGGTGTTGAGTCCATTTCGTTGAGCAAGGAGTATGTCTTGTCTATTATATATTTGGCTTATGGAACGGTATCTGTGCTAATTTCAATCTCTGGTTTTATGCAGCACCCCAACTCACCTTTCCCCATAAGCAAGCATAAGTTGGTTTTCTAAATTTGAGACTCTGTTCTGTTTTGTAATTCAGTTCATGTGTAGCCAAGTTTACATTCCGTGTATTAGTGATATCTTATGATGTTTCTTTTTCTGTGTGACTTATTTCTCGTAGAATCATCGTACCTGAATTGACTCATTATGCCGCTACGAACCTGATGACGTAGATATCATTGTTGAGTGATATTCCACTGTATGTGCGTACCACAACTTTTTTATCCATTTTTTGCTTTCTCGGATATTTAACTTGTACCGTAGACAAGGTTCTTGTAAACAGAGCCGTCCCAAACTTTGGTGTGGCTGTGTGTTTTTGATTTTAATTTCCCTAAGCTATAGGACCATAAGTGGAAGTGCCATAGGCTGTGTTGCTTTGTTTCCTACGTGTTTCAGGAAACACCATACACTTCTCCAGAGTGGCTGTTGGCAATTTACATCCCGCCCATCAGCATAACAAGGCTCCCTGTTCTCCATGACCTGTCCTGCCTTTCGGGATTTTACACTTTTTTCAGAGGGCCCTTTTGACCGGGGGGCAGTGAGACTTCATTGTAGTGCAGATTTCCTTTACACGCTTGCTTGGTTGGCCAAAAAGTGCGTATGCGTTTTTTCCTGAATATATTCAGGAAAAACCGCATACGCCCTGTTTGGCCAAGTGCATCATTGTCGACATTCTGCCTCTTTTCCTATGCTTTAACTGCAATTCCAGTCTACCCCCTGAAATCGTTTTCCTGAAATTCTGCCCCGCTTTCACGTCCCCTTCGAAGACTTACTTCAATACATTTTTGGACGATAGCTGTCATTCATAACTCTGCAGGTTTGTGAATTACAGTGCCCCTGAGCTCCTTTCTTCAACTCGCTTTCTTGTGAGCTGGCCGCAAAACCGCAGGATTGCTTCAGGCCCTAATCTGTTTCCGGCAGGGCACGCTGAGCCTTTGTTTAATTCCTCTTCCTGGTGGGAAATGAGCGTTCCATTTGCCCGTGCAGACACCTACAGCTAGTCTCTCATTGGTTCTCCCTATTCCTGTTCATCTTGCGCAGAAATTGCAAACTGTGCCAAACAGGTGGTTAAAGGCACTGACTCTCCAAGTGGGGAGAGTGTTAGTAAAGCGTCTGGAATGGTGAACCCGAGTACCAGGGTTCGAAAACTGAGATGCATTTGAAAACGTTTCCCAATCACACGGTGGACCGTAATCTGGGTTTCCCATGCATGTTTTAGCTGAAGGAAGAATCCCTTAAACCTGGAGAGTTGGGACCCATGGAATGGGTACCAAGCAGTATGACTTCAAAGGGTCTGCGTTTGCTCACCGAACCTCACCAATGCTATCAGCCCAAAGTGTCCAGCCTTATGTCTCACCCAGCTCTGGGTGTAGATGTGGTAAATCCAGGTTGCATCACAAGACCTGAATGAATTATTTAAGAATTGCTCTCTATTTCACTGACATTGTGTTTTGTTTTTGAAATTTATTTTGATAATTGGATTTATCGGTTTTTCACTGCTGCGTTTAGGCCGCTGTACACACGCTTGATTTCCTTATGGAGACATATAAATCCATGGGTTTTAAGATTCTTACTTGTCAGGTATCTTCCCTGGCGTTGAATATGGGGTGTTGAGTCCATTTCGTTGAGCAAGGAGTAGGTCTTGTCTATTATATATTTGGCTTATGGAAAGGTATCTGTGCTAATTTCAATCCCTTGTTTTATGCAGCACCCCAAGTCACCTTTCCCCATAAGCAAGCATTAGTTGGTTTTCTAAATTTGAGACCCTGTTTTGTTTTGTAATTCAGTTCATGTGTAGTCAAGTTTATATTCCGTGTATTAGTGATATCTTATGATGTTTCTTTTCCTGTGTGACTTATTTCTCGTAGAATCATCGTACCTGAATCCACTCATTATGCCGCTAAGGGCCTGATGACGTAGATTTCATTGCTGAGTGATATTCCTTTGTACGTGCGTACCACAACTTCTTTATCCATTTTTTGATTTCTCGGATATTTAACTTGTACTGTAGACGAGGTTCTTGTAAACAGAGCCATCCCAAATTTTGGGGTGGCTGTGTGATTTTGATTTTAATTTACCTAAGCTATAGGACCATAAGTGGAAGTGCAATAGGCTGTGTTTCTTTGTTTCCTACGTGTTTCAGGAAACACCATACACTTCCCCAGTGTGGCTGTTGGCAATTTACATCCCGCCCATCAGCATAACAAGGCTCCCTGTTCTCCATGAACTGTCCTGCCTTTCTGGATTTTACCCTTTTTTCAGATGGCCCTTTTGACCCGGGGGCAGTGAGACTTCATTGTAGTGCAGATTTCCTTTACACGCTTGCTTGGTTGGCAAAAAGTGCGTATGCGTTTTTTCCTGAATATATTCAGGAAAAAACGCATACGCCCTTTTTGGCCAAGTGCATCATTGTCGACATTCTGCCTCTTTTCCTATGCTTTAACTGCAATTCCAGTCTACCCCCTGAAATCGTTTTCCTGGAATTCTGCCCCGCTTTCAAGTCCTCTTCGAAGACTTACTTCAGTACATTTTTGGATGATAGCTGTCATTCATAACTCTGCAGTTTTGTGAATAACAGTGCCCCTGAGCTCCTTTCTTCAACTCGCTTTCTTGTGAGCTGGCCGCAAAACCGCAGGCTTGCTTCAGGCCCTAATCTGTTTCCGGCAGGGCACGCTGATCCTTTGGTTAATTCCTCTTCCTGGTGGGAAATGAGCGTTCCATTTGCCCGTGCAGACACCTACAGCTAGTCTCTCATTGGTTCTCCCTATTCCTGTTCATCTTGCGCAGAAATTGCAAACTGTGCCAAACAGTAGGTTAAAGACACTGACTCTCCAAGTGGGGAGAGTGTTAGTAAAGCGTCTGGAATGGTGAACCCGAGTACCAGGGTTCGAAAACTGAGATGCATTTGAAAACGTTTCCCAATCACATGGTGGACCATACTCTGGGTTTCCCATGCATGTTTTAGCTGAAGGAAGAATCCCTTAAACCTGGAGAGTTGGGACCCATGGAATGGGTACCATGCAGTATGACTTCAAAGGGTCTGCGTTTGCTCACCGAACGTCACCAATGCTATCAGCAGGAAGTGTCCAGCCTTATGTCTCACCCAGCTCTGGGTGTAGATGTGGTAAATCCAGGTTGCATCACAAGCCCTGAATGAATTATTTAAAAATTGCTCTCTATTTCACTGTCATTGTGTTTTGTTTTTGAAATTTATTTTGATAATGGGATTTATCGTATTTTCACTGTTGCGTTTAGGCCGCTGTACACACGCTTGATTTCCTTATGGAGATATATAAATCCATGGGTTTTAAGATTCTTACTTGTCAGGTATCTTCCCACGCGTTGAATATGGGGTGTTGAGTCCATTTCGTTTAGCAAGGTGTAGGACTTGTTTGTTATATATTTGGCTTATGGAAAGGTATCTGTGCTAATTTCAATGTCTGGTTTTATGCAGCACCCCAACTCACCTTTACCCATAAGCAAGCATAAGTTGGTTTTCTAAATTTGAGACCCTGTTCTGTTTTGTAATTCAGTTCATGTGTAGTCAAGCTTACATTCCGTGTATTAGTGATATCTTATGGTGTTTCTTTCCCTGTGTGACTTATTTCTCGTAGAAACATCGTACCTGAATCCACTCATTATGCCGCTACGGGCCTGATGACGTAGATTTCATTGCTGAGTGATATTCCATTGTACGTGCGTACCACAACTTCTTTATCCATTTTTTGATTTCTCGGATATTTAACTTGTACTGTAGACGAGGTTCTTGTAAACAGAGCCATCCGAAACTTTGGGGTGGCTGTGTGATTTTGATTTTAATTTCCCTAAGCTATAGGACCATAAGTGGAAGTGCCATAGGCTGTGTTTCTTTGTTTCCTACGTGTTTGAGGAAACACCATACACTTCCCCAGAGTGGCTGTTGGCAATTTACATCCCGCCCATCAGCATAACAAGGCTCCCTGTTCTCCATGGCCTGTGCTGGCTTTCTGGATTTTACACTTTTTTCAGATGGCCCTTTTGAACGGGGGGCAGCGAGACTTCATTGTAGTGCAGATTTCTTTAACATGCTTGCTTGGTTGGCCAAAAAGGGCGTATGCGTTTTTTCCTGAATATATTCAGGAAAAAACGCATACGCCCTTTTTGGCCAAGTGCATCATTGTCGACGTTCTGCCTCTTTTCCTATGCTTTAAATGCAATTCCAGTCTACCCCCTGAAATCGTTTTCTTGCAATTCTGCCCCGCTTTCAAGTCCTCTTCGCAGCCTTCCTTCAATATATTTTTGGGTGATAGCTGTCATTTATAACTCTGCAGGTTTGTGAATTACAGTGTCCCTGAGCTCCTTTCTTCAACTCGCTTTCTTGTGAGCTGGCCGCAAACCCGCAGGATTGCTTCAGGCCCTAATCTGGTTCCGGCACGGCATGCTGAGCCTTTGGTTAATTCCTCTTCCTGGTGGGAAATGAGCGTTAAATTTGTCCGTGCAGACACCTTCACACGAGTCTTCATGGTGCCACTTTGCCTCGGTTATCTCTATGGAGGTTGGAGTTGGAGGGCCTCCTCGCTCAAGGTCAGTGTGCCCATGGAGCCAACCCTGCAACTTCAGGGCATGGTTGGGTGTTAGGATCACCACGTGGGGTCCTTTTCCCTTAGGAGGGAGGTGGCCTTTTGGGCTGCTGATTTCCAGGTTTTCAGATACTGCCAGTATCTTGGCCAGATGTGGCGGTGGGCCAAGCCCCTTGGTGACCGTAGTTTATCCTACCTGGATCGCATTCTTGCATTGTTCCATTTCAAGTGGTCCCAGGTTTTGCACTAATACTCCAATGGCGATTCACCGTTCACCAGGAATGTAAAGGTCAAAGGGTTTAGCTAAATTAGGGAGTTCCAGGGCAAGGGTCTGAATTGACTGCTCTCTCCATTCTTGAAAGGCCACTTCTGCATTCTATTCAAAAGGATCATCATCTTTTCCTTTCAGTGTTTCATATAGAGGCCCAGCTAGTAGACTAGTTAGGGATCCAGAAGCAGCAAACCCTGGCCTCCCCAGGAACCCCTAAGCTGTCTTCTAGTTTCAGAAATGGGTAAGGCTGCAAATTGTTTCTTCCCTTTCCTGGGATGGGCTTCTCCGACCTTCTGTGAGAATGAAGCCCAGGCAGGTCACCGTAGTCTGTGATATTTGAGCTTTGTCTTGGACAACTTGTATCCTTTATTGGCTTGGTAGTTCAGAGGTCTCCTTAGTAGGGCTGGCGATCAGAATGTCGTCTGCATATTGAAGGAGTGTTTCCTTTTCCAGAGGTAGAACTTTTAGTTCTTTAGCTGAGCTTTCCCCAAAGATGGTGTGGGAATTTTTGAACCCTTGGGGCAACACGGCCCGGAAGTATTGTTTTAGTTGTATGTTGAGTCCTGCCACTCACAAGCCAAAATTTCTTGTGACTCTGGGACTAATAGAATACCAAAGAAGGCATCATTGAAGACTAATACAGAATACCATGTCCTGGTGGTTGGTAGAATGACCAGCAGGGTGTAGGATTTAGGAACTACTGGAGGTATATCCTCGGTGGCTTCACTGACTGTCCTGACATCCTTTACCAGGACTCCAGCAGCCCATGGGGCTCTCGAGGTCAGGCCAATCCCAGGATATGGAGCTCACCTGGGCAGGTACCCCACCCCCACCCCAGCCCACGGGGCTCTCGTGTTCAGGCCCCTCCCAGGATATGGGGTTCCCTGGGCAGGTTCCCCTGCAGCCCATGGGGCTCTCGTGGTCAGGCCCCTCCCAGGATACAGAGCTACCCTTGCAGGTACCATGGCAGGGCTGGGAACACAGGAACCGTGCATATCGCCCTCATTGCAGAGCACTCCCAGCTCACCTGTCACTCAGATCTGACACAGAGCACCTCAGAGCAGGACTTGAACTAACAAACAGCAGCTCCGACAGGTCTGTGACCCTGGGCATCACTCTGTGTGGCCTCCCTCCACCTGGTCTTCCAGAGACTTCCACTGCACCCGGGGCACCAGGCCTCTGTCTCCACCCACCAGCCACCCCTCCTCTCCCTGACTCCTGGGTTCCTCTCATTAGGAGAGGGTTTTCTTGAAGTTGTCTCCCACTCATGGGCCAGATAATATAATTAGAAAACAAGCCAGAGCTGCAGCCCCTTGTCTATCCTGACTCTCAGGAGCCCACACCTGTTCCTTGGACCTGGCCGATTCAGCAAGTTCCAGTTTCTGCAACTGTGAGCCCCTGAGGGGTGATTATTGGCTGGCCTGGGAAGCCTGACCGTGCCGGCCAGCCCTCCCCAGGCGTGCCTGGGTTCAGATCAATATAAACACCGCTCCAGGCAGCAAGAGCCCCTGCAGCTGTGCCTGACGCCATTTTCTCTGCCCTGTCAGCAGTCTTGGGGCTGGACTGGTGGGAGGGAGTGAGAGGCCACGGCTTTGTGGGTGGCCCAGTGTGAGTGGGGCTCTGCTGGACTTTCTGCAGCAGTTGCCAAGATGCCACCTGCTAAAGAAGAGGATGTGTCACCCATACCTGCCGTTGGAATTTCTCCCTGGGCAGAGGTGAGTGAGGAAGAAAGCAGTGGGGGCCGGGACAGCAGGGGTATCTCAGGCAGGGAAATGGAAAACTTCCAGAAGAGCACCCAGGGCCAGGACCATCCTGGCTGGCCTGCAGGCACCAAGTCGGCTGGCATGCTATCACTCATGTGGCTCCATGGACCTTCCTCTAGGCTTTCAAGTCCTTGTACATATTCAGGTGTTTTACCTGGGAAGGGTGGGAACATTTCAGCAGCAGCTGGCCTGGGGCTCAGCCCACGTTTACTCACAGATGCCTCGGCACGGTCCCCCAGCTTTGCAATGAGGACGCTTGTTGCGTGGGGCCTGCTGGCTGAATGGGAGATGATTCCCCACCACTGACCAACTTCAGAATTGTTTACAACTGGAGCAAGTGCCCTGATACGGTTTTCCTCTGTGTAACTGGTGGGTTCTGTTTTTTTTTCTTTTTTTCGTTTTTGGTTCAAGGTAGATTTTATTCCTCTTTTTTGTATTTACAGATATAAGCATGGAAATAATTTATTCATATAAATACATGTATGTGAATGGAAGAATATTTTTTCTGTTTTACTTTTTGTAATTTGAATTTTATTTTATTTTTTTATACAGCAGGTTCTTTTTGGTTATCTATTTTATACATATAAATGTATACATGCCAATCCCAATCTCTCAACTCCTCCCACCACCACCCCCCAACAGCTTTCCCCCCTTGGTGTCCATACGTTTGTTGTCTACATCTGTTGCTCTATTTCTGCCTTGCAAAACGGTTCATCTGTACAATTTTTCTAGGTTCCACATATATGCATTAATAGACAAGATTTGTTTTTCTCTTTCTGACTTACTTCACTCTGTATGACAGTGTCTAGATCCATCAACGTCTCTACAAATGACCCAATTTCATTCCTTTTTATGGCTTAGTAATATTCCATTTTATATATGTACCACTTCTTTATGCATTCGTCTGTCTGTGGGCATTTAGGTTGCTTCCATTACCTGGATATTGTAAATAGTGATGCAATGAACATTGCGGTGAATGTCTCTTTTTGATTTATGGTTTTGTCTGGGTATATGCCCAGTAGTGGGATTGCTGTATCATATGGTAATTCTATTCTTAGTTTTATAAGAAACTCCATAATGTTCTCCACAGTGACTCTATCAATTTACATTCCCAACAATAGTGGAAGAGGGTTCCTTATCTCCACACCCTTTCCAGCATTTGTTGTTTGTAGATTTTCTGATGATGCCCATTCTAACAGGTGTGAGGTGATACACCATGGATGAGTCTATTTCGTTGAGCAAAGAGTAGGTCTTGTCTATTATATATTTGCCTTATGAAACGGTATCTGTGCTAATTTCAATCTCTGGTTTTATGCAGCACCCCAACTCACCTTTCCCCATAAGCAAGCATAAGTTGGTTTTCTAAATTTGAGACCCTGTTCTGTTTTGTAATTCAGTTCATGTGTAGCCAAGTTTACATTCCGTGTATTAGTGATATCTTATGATGTTTCTTTTTCTGTGTGACTTATTTCTCGTAGAATCATCATACCTGAATTCACTCATTATGCCGCTACGGGCCTGATGACTTAGATTTCATTGCTGAGTGATATTCCATTGTACGTGCGTACCACTACATCTTTATGCATTTTTTGCTTTCTGGGATATTTAACTTGTACCGTAGACGAGGTTGTTGTAAACAGAGCCGTCCCAAACTTTGGGGTGGCTGTGTGTTTTTGATTTTAATTTCCCTAAGCTATAGGACCATAAGTGGAAGTGTCATAGGCTGTGTTGCTTTGTTTCCTACGTGTTTCAGGAAACACCATACACTTCTCCAGAGTGGTTGTTGGCAATTTACATCCCGCCCATCAGCATAACAAGGCTCCCTGTTCTCCAAGACCTGTCCTGCCTTTCTGGATTTTACACTTTTTTCAGATGGCCCTTTTGACCGGGGGGCAGTGAGACTTCATTGTAGTGCAGATTTCCTTTACACGCTTGCTTGGTTGGCCAAAAAGGGCGTATGCGTTTTTTCCTGAATGTATTCAGGAAAAAACGCATACGACCTTTTGGCCAAGTGCAACATTGGCGACATTCTGCCTCTTTTCCTATGCTTTAAGTGCAATTCCAGTCTACCTCGTGAAATCGTTTTCCTGAAATTCTGCCCCGCTTTCAAGTCCTCTTCAGAGACTTACTTCAATACATTTTTGGACGATAGCTGTCATTCATAACTCTGCAGGTTTCTGAATTACAATGCCCCTGAGCTCCATTCTTCAACTCGTTTTCTTGTGAGCTGGCCGCAAGACCGCAGGATTGCTTCAGGCCATAATCTCTTTCTGGCAGGGCACGCTGAGCTTTTGGTTAATTCCTCTTCCTGGTGGGAAATGAGCGTTCCATTTGCCCGTGCAGACACCTACAGCTAGTCTCTCATTGGTTCTCCCTATTCCTGTTCATCTTGCGCAGAAATTGCAAACTGTGCCAAACAGGAGGTTAAAGGCACTGACTCTCCAAGTGGGGAGAGTGTTAGTAAAGCGTCTGGAATGGTGAACCCGAGTACAAGGGGACGAAAACTGAGATGCATTTGAAAACGTTTCCCGGTCACACAGTGCACTGTACTGTGGGTTTCCCATGCATGTTTTAGCTGAAGGAAGAATCCCTTAAACCTGGAGAGTTGGGACACATGGAATGGGTACCCTGCAGGATGACTTCAAAGGGTCTGCGTTTGCTCACCGAACCTCACCAATGCTATCAGCCCGAAGTGTCCAGCCTTATGTCTCACCCACCTCTGGGTGTAGATGTGGTAAATCCAGGTTGCATCACAAGCCCTGAATGAATGATTTAAGAATTGCTCTCTATTTCACTGTCATTGTGTTTTGTTTTTGAAATTTATTTTGATAATGATATTTATCAGATTTTCACTGCTGCATTTAGGCCGCTGTACACACGCTTGTTTTCCTTATGGAGACATATAAATCCATGGGTTTTAAGATTCTTACTTGTCAAGTATCTTGCCAGGCGTTGAATATGCGGTGTTGAGTCCATTTCGTTGAGCAAGGAGTAGGTCTTGTCTATTATATATTTGGCTTATGGAATGGTATCTGTGCTAATTTCAATCTCTGGTTTTATGCAGCACCCCAACTTACCTTTCCCCATAAGCAAGCATAAGTTGGTTTTCTAAATTTGAGACCCTGTTCTGTTTTGTAATTCAGTTCATGTGTAGCCAAGTTTACATTCCGTGTATTAGTGATATCTTATGATATTTCTTTTTCTGTGTGACTTATTTCTCGTAGAATCATCGTACCTGAATCCACTCATTATGCCGCTACGGGCCTGATGACGTAGATTTCATTGCTGAGTGATATTCCATTGTACGTGCGTACCACAACTTCTTTATCCATTTTTTGCTTTCTCAGATATTTAACTTGTACCGTAGACGAGGTTCTTGTAAACAGAGCCGTCCCAAACTTTGGGGTGGCTGTGTGTTTTTGATTTTAATTTCCCTAAGCTATAGGACCATAAGTGGAAGTGCCATAGGTTGTGTTGCTTTGTTTCCTACGTGTTTCAGGAAACACCATACACTTCTCCAGAGTGGCTGTTGGCTATTTACATCCCGCCCATCAGCATAACAAGGCTCCATGTTCTCCATGACCTCTCCTGCCTTTCTGGATTTTACAATATTTTCAGATGCCCCTTTTGACCGGGGGGCAGTGAGACTTCATTGTAGTGCAGATTTCTTTTACACGCTTGGTTGCTTGGCCAAAAAGTGCGTATGCGTTTTTTCCTGAATATATTAAGGAAAAAACGCATACGCAATTTTTGGCCAAGTGCATCATTGTCGACATTCTGCCTTTTTTCCTATGCTTTAAGTGCAATTCCAGTCTACCCCCTGAAATCGTTTTCCTGAAATTCTGCCCCGCTTTCAAGCCCTCTTCGAAGACTTACTTCAATACATTTTTGGACGATAGGTGTCATTCATAACTCTGCAGGTTTGTGAATTATAGTGCCCCTGAGCTCCTTTTTTCAACTCGCTTTCTTGTGAGCTGGCCGCAAAACCGCAGGATTGCTTCCGGCCATAATCTATTTACGGCAGGGCATGCTGAGCCTTTGGTTAATTCCTCTTCCTGGTGGGAAATGAGCGTTCCATTTGCCCGTGCAGACACCTACAGCTAGTCTCTCATTGGTTTTCCCTATTCCTGTTCATCTTGCGCAGAAATTGCAAACTGTGCCAAACAGGAGGTTAGAGGCACTGACTTTCCAAGTGGGGAGAGTGTTAGTAAAGCGTCTGGAATGGTGAACCCAAGTACCAGGGTTCGAAAACTGAGATGCATTTGAAAACGTTTCCCAATCACACGGTGGACCATACTCTGGGTTTCCCATGCATGTTTTAGCTGAAGGAAGAATCCCTTCAACCTAGAGAGTTGGGATCCATGGAATGCGTACCATGCAGTATGACTTCAAAGGGTCTGCGTTTGCTCACCGAACCTCACCAATGCTATCAGCCCGAAGTGTCCAGCCTTATGTCTCACCCAGCACTGGGTGTAGATGTGGGAAATCCAGGTTGCATCACAAGCCCTGAATGAATGATTTAAGAATTGCTCTCTATTTCACTGTCATGGTGTTTTGTTTTTGAAATTTATTTTAATAATGGGATTTATCGGATTTTCACTGCTGCGTTCAGGCCGCTGTACACATGCTTGATTTCCTTATGGAGACATATAAATCCATGGGTTTTAAGATTCTTACTTGTCAGTTATATTCCCAGGCGTTGAATATGGGGTGTTGAGTACATGTCGTTGAGCAAGGATTAGGTCTTGTCTATTATATATTTGGCTTATGGAACGGTATCTGTGCTAATTTCAATCTCTGGTTTTATGCAGCACCGCAACTCACCTTTCCCCGTAAGCAAGCATAAGTTGGTTTTGTAAATTTGAGACCCTGTTCTGTTTTGTAATTCAGTTCATGTGTAGCCAAGTTTACATTCCGTGTATTAGTGATATCATATGATGTTTCTTTTTCTGTGTGACTTATTTCTCGTAGAATCATCGTACCTGAATCCACTCATTATGCCGCTAGGGACCTGATGACTTAGATTTCATTGCTGAGTGATATTCCATTGTACGTGCGTACCACAACTTCTTTATCCATTTTTTGCTTTCTCGGATATTTAACTTGTACCGTAGACGAGGTTCTTGTAAACAGAGCCGTCCCAAATTTTGGGGTGGCTGTGTCTTTTTGATTTTAATTTCCCTAAGCTGTAGGACCATAAGTGGAAGTGCCATAGGCTGTGTTGCTTTGTTTCCTACCTGTTTCAGGGAACACCATAAACTTCTCCAGAGTGGCTGTTGGCAATTTATATACCGCACATCACCATTACAAGGCTCCCTGTTCTCCATGACCTGTCCTGCCTTTCTGGATTTTACACTTTTTTCAGATGGCCCTTTTGACCGGGGGGCAGTGAGACTTAATTGTAGTGCAGATTTCCTTTACACGCTTGCTTGGTTGGCCCAAAAGTGCATATCCGTTTTTTCCTGAATATATTCAGGAAAAAACGCATACGCCCTTTTTGGCCCAGTGCATCATTGTCGACATTCTGCCTCTTTTCCTATGCTTTAAGTGCAATTCCAGTCTACCCCCTGAAATCGTTTTCCTGAAATTCTGCCCCGCTTTCAAGTCCTCTTCGAAGACTTACTTCTATACATTTTTGGACGATAGCTGTCATTCATAACTCTGCAGGTTTGTGAATTACAGTGCCCCTGAGCTCCTTTCTTCAACTCGCTTTCTTGTGAGCTGGCCGCAAAACCGCAGGATTGCTTCAGGCCCTAATCTCTTTCCGGCAGGGCACGCTGAGCCTTTGGTTAATTCCTCTTCCTGGTGGGAAATGAGCGTTCCATTTGCCCGTGCAGACACCTACAGCTAGTCTCTCATTGCTTCTCCCTATTCCTGTTCATCTTGCACAGAAATTGCAAAGTGTGCCAAACAGGAGGTTAAATGCACTGACTCTCCAAGTGGGGAGAGTGTTAGTAAAGCGTCTGGAATGGTGAACCCGAGTACCAGGGGACGAAAACTGAGATGCATTTGAAAACGTTTCCCAATCACACGGTGGACCATACTATGGGTTTCCCATGCATGTTTTAGCTGAAGGAAGAATCCCTTAAACCTGGAAATTTGGAACCCATGGAATGGGTACCATGCAGTATGACTTCAAAGGGTCTGCGTTTGCTCACCGAACCTCACCAATGCTATCAGCCCGATGTGTCCAGCCTTATGTCTCACCCAGCTCTGGGTGTAGATGTGGGAAATCCAGGTTGCATCACAAGCCCTGAATGAATTATTTAAGAATTGCTCTCTATTTCACTGTCATTGTGTTTTGTTTTTGAAATTTATTTTGATAATGGGATTTATCGGATTTTCACTGCTGCGTTTAGGCCGCTGTACACACGCTTGATTTCCTTATGGAGACATATAAATCCATGGGTTTTAAGATTCTTACTTGTCAGGTATCTTGCCAGGCGTTGAATATGGGGTGTTGAGTCCATTTCGTTGAGCAAGGGGTAGGTCTTGTCTATTATATATTTGGCTTATGGAACGGTATCTGTGCTAATTTCAATCTCTGGTTTTATGCAGCACCCCAACTCACCTTTCCCCATAAGCAAGCATAAGTGGGTTTTCTAAATTTGAGACCCTGTTCTGTTTTGTAATTCAGTTCATGGGTAGCCAAGTTTACATTCCGTGTATTAGTGATATATTATGATGTTTCTTTTTCTGTGTGACTTATTTCTCGTAGAATCATCATACCTGAATCCACTCATTATGCCGCTACGTGCCTGAAGACGTAGATTTCATTGATGAGTGATATTCCATTGTACGTGCATACCAGATATTCTTTATCTACTTTTTCCTTTCTCGGATATTAAACTTGTACCGTAGAAAAGGTTCTTGTAAACAGAGCCATCCCAAACTTTGGGGTGGCTGTGTGTTTGTGATTTTAATTACCCTAAGCTATAGGACCATAGTGGAAGTGACATAGGCTGTGTTGCTTTGTTTCCTACGTGTTTCAGGATACACCATACATTTCTCCAGAGTGGCTGTTGGCAATTTACATCCCGCCCATCAGCATAACAAGGCTCCCTGTTCTCCATGACCTGTCCTGCCTTTCTGGATTTTACACTTTTTTCAGATGGCCCTTTTGACCGGGGGGGCAGTGAGTCTTCATTGTAGTGCAGATTTCCTTTACACGCTTGCTTGGTTGGCCAAAAAGGGCGTATGCGTTTTTTCCTGAATATATTCAGGAAAAAACGCATACGCCCTTTTTGGCCAAGTGCATCGTTGTCGACATTCTGCCTCTTTTCCTATGCTTTTAGTACAATTCCAGTCTACCCCCTGAAATCATTTTCCTGAAATTCTGCCCTGCTTTCAAGTCCTCTTGGAAGACTTACTTCAATACATTTTTGGACGATAGCTGTCATTCATAACTCTGCACGTTTGTGAATTACAGTGCCCCTGAGCTCATGTCTTCAACTCGCTTTCTTGCGAGCTGGCCGCAAAACCGCAGGATTGCTTCAGGCCAAAGTCTCTTTCCGGCAGGGCATGCTGAGCCTTTGTTTAATTCCTCTTCCTGGTCGGAAATGATCGCTCCTTTTGCCCGTGCAGGCACCTACAGCTAGTCTCTCATTGGTTCTCCCTATTCCTGTACATCTTGCGCAGAAATTGCAAACTGTGCCAAACAGGAGGTTAATGGCACTGACTCTCCAAGTGGGGAGAGTGTTAGTAAAGCGTCTGGAATGGTGAACCCGAGTACCAGGGGACGAAAAGTGAGATGCATTTGAAAACGTTTACCGGTCACACAGTGCACTGTACTGTGGGTTTCCCATGCATGTTTTAGCTGAAGGAAGAATCCCTTAAACCTGGAGAGTTGGGACCCATGGAATGGGTACCATGCAGTATGACTTCAAAGGGTCTGCGTTTGCTCACCGAACCTCACCAATGCTATCAGCCTGAAGTGTCCAGCCTTATGTCTCACCCAGCTCTGGGTGTAGATGTGGGAAATCCAGGTTGCATCACAAGCCCTGAATGAATTATTTAAGAATTGCTCTCTATTTCACTGTCATTGTGTTTTGTTTTTGAAATTTATTTTGATAATGGGATTTATCGGATTTTCACTGCTGCGTTTAGGCCGCTATACACACGCTTGATTTCCTTATGGAGACATATAAATCCATGGGTTTTAAGATTCTTACTTGTTAGGTATCTTGCCAGGCATTGAATATGGGGTGTTGAGTCCATTTCGTTGAGCAAGGAGTAGGTCTTGTCTATTATATATTTGGCTTATGGAACGGTATCTGTGCTAATTTCAATCTCTGGTTTTATGCAGCACCCCACCTCACCTTTCCCCATAAGCAAGCATAAGTTGGTTTTCTAAATTTGAGACCCTGTTCTGTTTTGTAATTCAGTTCATGTGTAGCCAAGTTTACATTCCGTGTATTAGTGATATCTTATGATATTTCTTTTTCTGTGTGACTTATTTCTCGTAGAATCATCGTACCTGAATCCACTCATTATGCCGCTACGGGCCTGATGACGTAGATTTCATTGCTGAGTGATATTCCATTGTACGTGCGTACCACAACTTCTTTATCCATTTTTTGCTTTCTCAGATATTTAACTTGTACCGTAGACGAGGTTCTTGTAAACAGAGCCGTCCCAAACTTTGGGGTGGCTGTGTGTTTTTGATTTTAATTTCCCTAAGCTATAGGACCATAAGTGGAAGTGCCATAGGTTGTGTTGCTTTGTTTCCTACGTGTTTCAGGAAACACCATACACTTCTCCAGAGTGGCTGTTGGCTATTTACATCCCGCCCATCAGCATAACAAGGCTCCATGTTCTCCATGACCTCTCCTGCCTTTCTGGATTTTACAATATTTTCAGATGCCCCTTTTGACCGGGGGGCAGTGAGACTTCATTGTAGTGCAGATTTCTTTTACACGCTTGGTTGCTTGGCCAAAAAGTGCGTATGCGTTTTTTCCTGAATATATTAAGGAAAAAACGCATACGCAATTTTTGGCCAAGTGCATCATTGTCGACATTCTGCCTTTTTTCCTATGCTTTAAGTGCAATTCCAGTCTACCCCCTGAAATCGTTTTCCTGAAATTCTGCCCCGCTTTCAAGTCCTCTTCGAAGACTTACTTCTATACATTTTTGGACGATAGCTGTCATTCATAACTCTGCAGGTTTGTGAATTACAGTGCCCCTGAGCTCCTTTCTTCAACTCGCTTTCTTGTGAGCTGGCCGCAAAACCGCAGGATTGCTTCAGGCCCTAATCTCTTTCCGGCAGGGCACGCTGAGCCTTTGGTTAATTCCTCTTCCTGGTGGGAAATGAGCGTTCCATTTGCCCGTGCAGACACCTACAGCTAGTCTCTCATTGCTTCTCCCTATTCCTGTTCATCTTGCACAGAAATTGCAAAGTGTGCCAAACAGGAGGTTAAATGCACTGACTCTCCAAGTGGGGAGAGTGTTAGTAAAGCGTCTGGAATGGTGAACCCGAGTACCAGGGGACGAAAACTGAGATGCATTTGAAAACGTTTCCCAATCACACGGTGGACCATACTATGGGTTTCCCATGCATGTTTTAGCTGAAGGAAGAATCCCTTAAACCTGGAAATTTGGAACCCATGGAATGGGTACCATGCAGTATGACTTCAAAGGGTCTGCGTTTGCTCACCGAACCTCACCAATGCTATCAGCCCGATGTGTCCAGCCTTATGTCTCACCCAGCTCTGGGTGTAGATGTGGGAAATCCAGGTTGCATCACAAGCCCTGAATGAATTATTTAAGAATTGCTCTCTATTTCACTGTCATTGTGTTTTGTTTTTGAAATTTATTTTGATAATGGGATTTATCGGATTTTCACTGCTGCGTTTAGGCCGCTGTACACACGCTTGATTTCCTTATGGAGACATATAAATCCATGGGTTTTAAGATTCTTACTTGTCAGGTATCTTGCCAGGCGTTGAATATGGGGTGTTGAGTCCATTTCGTTGAGCAAGGGGTAGGTCTTGTCTATTATATATTTGGCTTATGGAACGGTATCTGTGCTAATTTCAATCTCTGGTTTTATGCAGCACCCCAACTCACCTTTCCCCATAAGCAAGCATAAGTGGGTTTTCTAAATTTGAGACCCTGTTCTGTTTTGTAATTCAGTTCATGGGTAGCCAAGTTTACATTCCGTGTATTAGTGATATATTATGATGTTTCTTTTTCTGTGTGACTTATTTCTCGTAGAATCATCATACCTGAATCCACTCATTATGCCGCTACGTGCCTGAAGACGTAGATTTCATTGATGAGTGATATTCCATTGTACGTGCGTACCAGATATTCTTTATCTACTTTTTCCTTTCTCGGATATTAAACTTGTACCGTAGAAAAGGTTCTTGTAAACAGAGCCATCCCAAACTTTGGGGTGGCTGTGTGTTTGTGATTTTAATTACCCTAAGCTATAGGACCATAGTGGAAGTGACATAGGCTGTGTTGCTTTGTTTCCTACGTGTTTCAGGATACACCATACATTTCTCCAGAGTGGCTGTTGGCAATTTACATCCCGCCCATCAGCATAACAAGGCTCCCTGTTCTCCATGACCTGTCCTGCCTTTCTGGATTTTACACTTTTTTCAGATGGCCCTTTTGACCGGGGGGGCAGTGAGTCTTCATTGTAGTGCAGATTTCCTTTACACGCTTGCTTGGTTGGCCAAAAAGGGCGTATGCGTTTTTTCCTGAATATATTCAGGAAAAAACGCATACGCCCTTTTTGGCCAAGTGCATCGTTGTCGACATTCTGCCTCTTTTCCTATGCTTTTAGTACAATTCCAGTCTACCCCCTGAAATCATTTTCCTGAAATTCTGCCCTGCTTTCAAGTCCTCTTGGAAGACTTACTTCAATACATTTTTGGACGATAGCTGTCATTCATAACTCTGCACGTTTGTGAATTACAGTGCCCCTGAGCTCATGTCTTCAACTCGCTTTCTTGCGAGCTGGCCGCAAAACCGCAGGATTGCTTCAGGCCAAAGTCTCTTTCCGGCAGGGCATGCTGAGCCTTTGTTTAATTCCTCTTCCTGGTCGGAAATGATCGCTCCTTTTGCCCGTGCAGGCACCTACAGCTAGTCTCTCATTGGTTCTCCCTATTCCTGTACATCTTGCGCAGAAATTGCAAACTGTGCCAAACAGGAGGTTAATGGCACTGACTCTCCAAGTGGGGAGAGTGTTAGTAAAGCGTCTGGAATGGTGAACCCGAGTACCAGGGGACGAAAAGTGAGATGCATTTGAAAACGTTTACCGGTCACACAGTGCACTGTACTGTGGGTTTCCCATGCATGTTTTAGCTGAAGGAAGAATCCCTTAAACCTGGAGAGTTGGGACCCATGGAATGGGTACCATGCAGTATGACTTCAAAGGGTCTGCGTTTGCTCACCGAACCTCACCAATGCTATCAGCCTGAAGTGTCCAGCCTTATGTCTCACCCAGCTCTGGGTGTAGATGTGGGAAATCCAGGTTGCATCACAAGCCCTGAATGAATTATTTAAGAATTGCTCTCTATTTCACTGTCATTGTGTTTTGTTTTTGAAATTTATTTTGATAATGGGATTTATCGGATTTTCACTGCTGCGTTTAGGCCGCTATACACACGCTTGATTTCCTTATGGAGACATATAAATCCATGGGTTTTAAGATTCTTACTTGTTAGGTATCTTGCCAGGCATTGAATATGGGGTGTTGAGTCCATTTCGTTGAGCAAGGAGTAGGTCTTGTCTATTATATATTTGGCTTATGGAACGGTATCTGTGCTAATTTCAATCTCTGGTTTTATGCAGCACCCCACCTCACCTTTCCCCATAAGCAAGCATAAGTTGGTTTTCTAAATTTGAGACCCTGTTCTGTTTTGTAATTCAGTTCATGTGTAGCCAAGTTTACATTCCGTGTATTAGTGATATCTTATGATATTTCTTTTTCTGTGTGACTTATTTCTCGTAGAATCATCGTACCTGAATCCACTCATTATGCCGCTACGGGCCTGATGACGTAGATTTCATTGCTGAGTGATATTCCATTGTACGTGCGTACCACAACTTCTTTATCCATTTTTTGCTTTCTCAGATATTTAACTTGTACCGTAGACGAGGTTCTTGTAAACAGAGCCGTCCCAAACTTTGGGGTGGCTGTGTGTTTTTGATTTTAATTTCCCTAAGCTATAGGACCATAAGTGGAAGTGCCATAGGTTGTGTTGCTTTGTTTCCTACGTGTTTCAGGAAACACCATACACTTCTCCAGAGTGGCTGTTGGCTATTTACATCCCGCCCATCAGCATAACAAGGCTCCATGTTCTCCATGACCTCTCCTGCCTTTCTGGATTTTACAATATTTTCAGATGCCCCTTTTGACCGGGGGGCAGTGAGACTTCATTGTAGTGCAGATTTCCTTTACACGCTTGCTTGGTTGGCCAAAAAGGGCGTATGCGTTTTTTCCTGAAGGGCGTATGCGTTTTTTCCTGAATATATTCAGGAAAAAACTCATACGCCCTTTTTGGCCAAGTGCATCATTGTCGACATTCTGCCTCTTTTCCTATGCCTTTAGTACAATTCCAGTCTACCCCCTGAAATCGTTTTCCTGAAATTCTGCCCCGCTATCAAGTCCTCTTCGAAGACTTACTTCTATACATTTTTGGACGATAGCTGTCATTCATAACTCTGCAGGTTTGTGAATTACAGTGCCCCTGAGCTCATTTTTTAACTCGCTTTCTTGTGAGCTGGCCGCAAAACCGCAGGATTGCTTCAGGCCCTAATCTCTTTCCGGCAGGGCACGCTGAGCCTTTGGTTAATTCCTCTTCCTGGTGGGAAATGAGCGTTCCATTTGCCCGTGCAGACACCTACAGCTAGTCTCTCATTGCTTCTCCCTATTCCTGTTCATCTTGCGCAGAAATTGCAAAGTGTGCCAAACAGGAGGTTAAAGGCACTGACTCTCCAAGTGGGGAGAGTGTTAGTAAAGCGTCTGGAATCGTGAACCCGAGTACCAGGGGACGAAAACTGACATGCATTTGAAAACGTTTCCCAATTACACGGTGGACCATACTATGGGTTTCCCATGCATGTTTTAGCTGAAGGAAGAATCCCTTAAACCTGGAAATTTGGGACCCATGGAATGGGTACCATGCAGTATGACTTCAAAGGGTCTGCGTTTGCTCACCGAACCTCACCAATGCTATCAGCCCGAAGTGTCCAGCCTTATGTCTCATCCAGCTCTGGGTGTAGATGTGGTAAATCCAGGTTGCATCACAATCCCTGAATGAATTATTTAAGAATTGCTCTCTATTTCACTGTCATTGTGTTTGTTTTTGAAATTTATTTTGATAATGGGATTTATCGGATTTTCACTGCTGCGTTTAGGCCGCTGTACACACGCTTGATTTCCTTATGGAGACATATAAATCCATGGGTTTTAAGATTCTTACTTGTCAGGTATCTTGCCAGGCGTTGAATATGGGGTGTTGAGTCCATTTCGTTGAGCAAGGAGTAAGTCTTGTCTATTATATATTTGGCTTATGGAACGGTATCTGTGCTAATTTCAATCTCTGGTTTTATGCAGCACCCCAACTCACCTTTCCCCATAAGCAAGCATAAGTTGGTTTTCTAAATTTGAGACACTGTTCTGTTTTGTAATTCAGTTCATGGGTAGCCAAGTTTACATTCCGTGTATTAGTGATATCTTATGATGTTTCTTTTTCTGTGTGACTTATTTCTCGTAAAATCATCATACCTGAATCCACTCATTATGGCGCTACGGGCCTGATGACGTAGATTTCATTGCTGAGTGATATTCCATTGTACGTGCGTACCACAACTTCTTTATCCATTTTTTACTTTCTGGGATATTTTACTTGTACCGTAGACGAGGTTCTTGTAAACAGAGCCGTCCCAAACTCTGTGGTGGCTGTGTGTTTTTGATTTTAATTTCCCTAAGCTATAGGACCATAAGTGGAAGTGCCATAGGCTGTGTTGCTTTGTTTCCTACGTGTTTCTGGAAACACCATACACTTCTCCAGAGTGGTTGTTGGCAATTTACATCCCGCCCATCAGCATGACAAGGCTCCCTGTTCTCCATAACCTGTCCTGCCTTTCTGGATTTTACACTTTTTTCAGATGGCCCTTTTGACCGGGGGGCAGTGAGACTTCATTGTAGTGCAGATTTCCTTTACACGCTTGCTTGGTTGGCCAAAAAGGGCGTATGCGTTTTTTCCTGAATATATTCAGGAAAAAACGCATACGCCCTTTTTGGACAAGTGCATCGTTGTCGACATTCTGCCTCTTTTCCTAAGCTTTTAGTACAATTCCAGTCTACCCCCTGAAATCGTTTTCCTGAAATTCTGCCCCGCTTTCAAGTCCTCTTCGAAGACTTACTTCAATACATTTTTGGACGATACCTGTCATTCATAACTCTGCAGGTTTGTGAATTACAGTGCCCCTGAGCTCATGTCTTCAACTCGCTTTCTTGTGAGCTGGCCGCAAAACCGCAGGATTGCTTCAGGCCCTAATCTCTTTCCGGAAGGGCATGCTGAGCCTTTGTTTAATTCCTCTTCCTGGTCGGAAATGAGCGTTCCTTTTGCCCGTGCAGGCACCAACAGCTAGTCTCTCATCGGTTCTCCCTATGCCTGTTCATCTTGCGCAGAAATTGCAAACTGTGCCAAACAGGAGGTTAATGGCACTGACTCTCCAAGTGGGGAGAGTGTTAGTAAAGCGTCTGGAATGGTGAACCTGAGTACCAGGGGACGAAAACTGAGATGCATTTGAAAACGTTTCCCAATCACACGGAGGACGATAGTCTGGGTTTCCCATGCATGTTTTAGCTGAAGGAAGAATCCCTTAAACCTGGAGAGTGGGACCCATGGAATGGGTACCATGCAGTATGACTTCAAAGGGTCTGCGTTTGCTCACCGAACCTCACCAATGCTATCAGCCCGAAGTGTCCAGCCTTATGTCTCACCCAGCTCTGGGTGTAGATGTGGTAAATCCAGGTTGCATCACAAGCCCTGAATGAATTATTTAAGAATTGCTCTCTATTTCACTGTCATTTTGTTTTGTTTTTGAAATTTATTTTGATAATGGGATTTATCGGATTTTCACTGCTGCGTTTAGGCCGTTGTACACACGCTTGATTTCCTTATGGAGACATATAAATCCATGGGTTTCAAGATTCTTACTTGTCAGGTATCTTGCCAGGCGTTGAATATGGGGTGTTGAGTCCATTTCGTTGAGCAAGGAGTAGGTCTTGTCTATTATATATTTGGCTTATGGAACGGTATCTGTGCTAATTTCAATCTCTGGTTTTATGCAGCACCCCAACTCACCATTCCCCATAAGCAAGCATAAGTTGGTTTTCTAAATTTGAGACCCTGTTCTGTTTTGTAATTCAGTTCATGGGTAGCCAAGTTTACATTCCGTGTATTAGTGATATCTTATGATGTTTCTTTTTCTGTGTGACTTATTTCTCGTAGAATCATCATACCTGAATCCACTCATTATGGCGCTACGGGCCTGATGACGTAGATTTCATTGCTGAGTGATATTCCATTGTACGTGCGTACCACAACTTCTTTATCCATTTTTTACTTTCTGGGATATTTTACTTGTACCGTAGACGAGGTTCTTGTAAACAGAGCCGTCCCAAACTCTGGGGTGGCTGTGTGTTTTTGATTTTAATTTCCCTAAGCTATAGGACCATAAGTGGAAGTGCCATAGGCTGTGTTGCTTTGTTTCCTACGTGTTTCTGGAAACACCATACACTTCTCCAGAGTGGTTGTTGGCAATTTACATCCCGCCCATCAGCATGACAAGGCTCCCTGTTCTCCATAACCTGTCCTGCCTTTCTGGATTTTACACTTTTTTCAGATGGCCCTTTTGACCGGGGGGGCAGTGAGACTTCATTTTAGTGCAGATTTCCTTTACACGCTTGCTTGGTTGGCCAAAAAGGGCGTATG
This sequence comes from Delphinapterus leucas, assembly GCF_059928025.1. NCBI lineage: Eukaryota > Metazoa > Chordata > Mammalia > Artiodactyla > Monodontidae > Delphinapterus > Delphinapterus leucas. Next base: position 1,207,591 of record NW_028322285.1, read on the forward strand.
CGTTTTTTCCTGAATATATTCAGGAAAAAACGCATACGCCCTTTTTGGACAAGTGCATCGTTGTCGACATTCTGCCTCTTTTCCTAAGCTTTTAGTACAATTCCAGTCTACCCCCTGAAATCGTTTTCCTGAAATTCTGCCCCGCTTTCATGTCCTCTTCGAAGACTTACTTCAATACACTTTTGGACGATAGCTGTCATTCATAACTCTGCAGGTTTGTGAATTGCAGTGCCCCTGAGCTCCTTTCTTCAACTCGCTTCCTTGTGAGCTGGCCGCCAAACCGCAGGATTGCTTCAGGCCCAAATCTGTTTCCGGCAGGCCACGCTGAGTATTTGGTTAATTCCTCTTCCTGGTGGGAAATGAGTGTTCCATTTGCCCGTGCAGACACCTACAGCTAGTCTCTCATTGGTTCTCCCTATTCCTGTTCACCTTGCGCAGAAATTGCAAACTGTGCCAAACAGGAGGTGAAAGGCACTGACTCTCCAAGTGAGGAGAGTGTTAGTAAAGCGTCTGGAATGGTGAACCCGAGTACCAGGGGACGAAAACTGAGATGCATTTGAAAACGTTTCCCAATCACACGGTTGACCATACTCTGGGTTTCCCATGCATGATTTAACTGAAGAAGAATCCCTTAAACCTGGAGAGTTGGGACCCATGGAATGGGTACAATGCAGTATGACTTCAAAGGGTCTGCGTTTGCTCACCGAACCTCACCAATGCTATCAGCCCGAAGAGTCCAGCCTTATGTCTCACCCAGATCTGGGTGTAGATGTGGGAAATCCAGGTTGCATCACAAGCTCTGAATGAATATTTTAAGAATTGCTCTCTATTTCACTGTCATTGTGTTTTGTTTTTGATATTTATTTTCATAATGGGATTTATCGGATTTTCACTGCTGCGTTTAGGCCGCTGTACACACGCTTGATTTCCTTATGGAGACATACATATCCATGGGTTTTAAGATTCTTACTTGTCAGGTATATTCCCAGGCATTGAATATGGGGTGTTGAGTCCATTTCGTTGAGCAAGGAGTAGGTCTTGTCTATTATATATTTGGCTTATGGAACGGTATCTGTGCTAATTTCAATCTCTGGTTTTATGCAGCACCCCAACTCACCTTTCCCCGTAAGCAAGCATAAGTTGGTTTTCTAAATTTGAGACCCTGTTCTGTTTTGTAATTCAGTTCATGTGTAGCCAAGTTTATATTCCGTGTATTAGTGATATCTTATGATGTTTCTTTTTCTGTGTGACTTATTTCTCGTAGAATCATCGTACCTGAATCCACTCATTATGCCGCTAGGGACCTGATGACGTAGATTTCATTGCTGAGTGATATTCCATTCTACGTGCGTACCACAACTTCTTTATCCATTTTTTGATTTCTCGGATATTTCACTTGTACCGTAGACGAGGTTCTTGTAAACAGAGCCGTCCCAAATTTTGGGGTGGCTGTGTCTTTTTGATTTTAATTTCCCTAAGCTATAGGACCATAAGTGGAAGTGCCATAGGCTGTGTTGCTTTGTTTCCTTCGTGATTCAGGATACACCATACACTTCTCCAGAGTGGCTGTTGGCAATTTATATCCCGCCCATCAGCATAACAAGGCTCCCTGTTCTCCATGACCTGTCCTGCCTTTCTGGATCTTGCACTTTTTTCAGATGGCCCTTTTGACCGTGCGGCAGTGAGACTTCATTGTAGTGCAGATTTCTTTAACAGGCTTGCTTGGTTGGCCAAAAAGTGCGTATGCGTTTTTTCCTGAATATATTCAGGAAAAAACGCATACGCCCTTTTTGGCCAAGTGCATCATTGTCGACATTCTGCCTCTTTTCCTATGCTTTAAGTGCAATTCCAGTCTACCCCCTGAAATCGTTTTCCTGAAATTCTGCCCCGCTTTCATGTCCTCTTCGAAGACTTACTTCAGTACATTTTTGGACGATAGCTGTCATTCATAACTCTGCATGTTTGTGAATTACAGTGCCCCTGAACTCATTTCTTCAACTCGCTTTCTTTTGAGCTGGCCGCAAAACCGCAGGATTGATTCAGGCCCTAATCTGTTTCCGGCCGGGCACGCTGAGCTTTGGTTAATTCCTCTTCCTGGTGGGAAATGAACGTTCAATTTGCCCGTGCAGACACCAACAGCTAGTCTCTCATTGGTTCTCCCTATTCCTGTGCATCTTGCACAGAAATTGCAAACTGTGCCAAACAGGAGTTTAAAGGTACTGACTCTCCAAGTGGGGAGAGTGTTAGTAAAGCATCTGGAATGGTGAACCCGAGTACCAGGGTACAAAAACTGAGATGCATTTGAAAACGTTTCCCAATCCCACAGTGCACCATATTCTGGGTTTCCCATGCATGTTTTAGCTGAAGGAAGTATCCCTTAAACCTGGAGAGTTGGGACCCATGGAATGGGAACAATGCAGTATGACTTCAAAGGGTCTGCATTTGCTCACCGAACCTCACCAATGCTATCAGCCCGAAGTGTCCAGCCTTATGTCTCAACCAGCTCTGCGTGTAGATGTGATAAATCCAGGTTGCATCAGAAGCCCTGAATGAATTATTTAAGAATTGCTCTCTATTTCACTGTCATTGTGTTTTGTTTTTGAAATTTATTTTGATAATGGGATTTATCGGATTTTCACTGCTGCGTTTAGCCCGCTGTACACACGCTTGATTTCCTTATGGAGACATATAAATCCATGGTTTTTAAGATTCTTATGTGTAAGGTATCTTCGCAGGCGTTGAATATGGGGTGTTGAATCCATTTCGTTGAGCAAGGAGTAGGTCTTGTCTATTATATATTTGGCTTATGTAATGGTATCTGTGCTAATTTCAATCTCTGGTTTTATGCAGCACCCCAACTCACCTTTCCCCATAAGCAAGCATAAGTTGATTTTCTAAATTTGAGACCCTGTTCTGTTTTGTAATTCTGTTCATGTGTAGCCAAGTTGACATTCCGTGTATTAGTGATATCTTATGATGTTTCTTTTTCTGTGTGACTTATTTCTCATAGAATCATCGTACCTGAATCCACTCATTATGCTGCTACGGGCCTGATGACATAGATTTCATTGCTGAGTGATATTCCATTGTACGTACGTACTACAACTTCTTTATCCATTTTTTGCTTTCTCGGGTATTTAACTTGTACTGTAGACGAGGTTCTTGTAAACAGAGCCGTCTCAAACATTGGGGTGGCTCTGTGTTTTTGATTTTAATTTCCCTAAGCTATAGGATCATAAGTGGATGTGCCATAGGCTGTGTTGCTTTGTTTCCTACGTGTTTCAGGATACACCATACACTTCTCCAGAGTGGCTGTGGCAATTTACATCCCGCCCATCAGCATAACAAGGCTCCCTGTTCTCCATGACCTGTCCTGCCTTTCTGGATTTTACACTATTTTCAGATGGCCCTTTTGACCGGGGGGCAGTGAGACTTCATTGTAGTGCAGATTTCCTTTACACGCTTGCTTGGTTGGCCAAAAAGGACGTATGCGTTTTTTCCTGAATATATTCAGGTAAAAACGCATACGCCCTTTTTGGCCAAGTGCATCATTGTCGACATTCTGTCTCTTTTCCTATGCTTTAAGTGCAATTCCAGTCTACCCCCTGAAATCGTTTTCCTGAAATTCGGCCCCGCTTTCAAGTCCTCTTCGAAGACTTACTTCAGTACAGTTTTTGACGATAGCTGTCATTCATTACTCTGCAGGTTTGTGAATTACAGTGCCCCTGAGCTCCTTTCTTCAACTGGCCTTCTTGTGAGCTGGCCGCAAAACCGCAGGATTGCTTCAGGCCCTAATCTGTTTCTGGCAGGGCACGCTGAGCCTTTGGGTAATTCGTCTTCCTGGTGGGAAATGAGCGTTCCATTTGCCCGTGCAGACACCTACAACTAGTCTCTCATTGGTTCTCCTATTCCTGTTCATCTTGCGCAGAAATTGCAAACTGTGCCAAACAGGAGGTTAAAGGCACTGACTCTCCAAGTGGGGAGAGTGTTAGTAAAGCGTCTGGAATGGTGAACCCGAGTACCAGGGGTCGAAAACTGAGATGCATTTGAAAACGTTTCCCAACCACACGGTAGACCATACTCTGGGTTTCCCATGCATCTTTTATCTGAAGGAAGAATCCCTTAAACCTGGAGAGTTGGGACCCATGGAATGGGTACCATGCAGTATGACTTCAAAGGCTCTGCATTTGCTCACCGAACCTCACCAATGCTATCAGCCCGAAGTGTCCAGCCTTATGTCTCACCCAGCTCTGGGTGTAGATGTGGTAAATCCAGGTTGCATCACAAGCCCTGAATGAATTATTTAAGAATTGCTCTCTATTTCACTGTCATTGTGTTTTGTTTTTGAAATTTCTTTTGATAATGGGATTTATCGGATTTTCACTGCTGTGTTTAGGCCGCTGTACACACGCTTGATTTCCTTATGGAGACATATAAATCCATGGATTTTAAGATTCTTCCCTGTCAGGTATCTTCCCGGGCGTTGAATATGGGGTGTTGAGTCCAGTTCGTTGAGCAAGGGGTAGGTCTTGTCTATTATATATTTGGCTTATGGAAAGGTATCTGTGCTAATTTCAATCTCTGGTTTTATGCAGCACCCCAACTCACCTTTCCCATAAGCAAGCATAAGTTGGTTTTCTAAATTTGAAACCCTGTTCTGTTTTGTAATTCAGTTCATGTGTAGCCAAGTTTACATTCGGTGTATTAGTGATATCTTATGATGTTTCTTTTTCTGGGTGACTTATTTCTCGTAGAATCATCGTACCTGAATCCACTCAATATGCCGCTATGGGCCTGATGACGTAGATTTCATTGATGAGTGATATTCCACTGTACGTGCGTACCACAACTTCTTTATCCATTTTTTGCTTTCTCGGATATTTAACTTGTACCGTAGATGAGGTTCTTGTAAACAGAGCCGTCCGAAAATTTGGGGTGGCTGTGTGTTTTTGATTTTAATTTCCCTAAGCTATAGGACCATAACTGGAAGTGCCGTAGGCTCCGTTGCTTTTTTTTTAGGTGTTTCAGGAAACACCATACACTTCTCCAGGGTGGCTGTTGGCAATTTACATCCCGCCCATCAGCATAACAAGGCTCCCTGTTCTCCATGGCCTGTGCTGTCTTTCTGGATTTTACACTTTTTTTAGATGGCCCTTTTGACCGGGGGGCTGTGAGACTTCATTGTAGTGCATAATTCTTTAACATGCTTGCATGGTTGGCCAAAAAGGGCGTATGCGTTTTTTCCTGAATATATTCAGGAAAAAACGCATACGCCCTTTTTGGCCAAGTGCATCATTGTCGACGTTCTGCCTCTTTTCCTATGCTTTAAATGCAATTCCAGTCTACCCCCTGAAATCGTTTTCTTGCAATTCTGCCCACTTACAAGTCCTCTTCGCAGCCTTCCTTCAATATATTTTTGGACGATAGCTGTCATTTATAACTCTGCAGGTTTGTGAATTACAGTGCCCCTGAGCTCCTTTCTTCAACACGCTTTCTTGTGAGCTGGCCGCAAACACACATGATTGCTTCAGGCCCTAATCTGGTTCCGGCACGGCATGCTGAGCCTTTGGTGAATTCCTCTTCCTGGTGGGAAATGAGCGTTAAATTTGCCTGTGCAGACACCTCCAGCTAGTGTCTCATTGATTCCCTCTATTCCTGTTCATCTTGCGCAGATATTGCAAACTGTGCCAAACAGGAGGTTAAAGGCACTGAGTCTCCAAGTGGGGAGAGTGTTAGTAAAGGGTCTGGAATGGTGAACCCGAGTAAAAGGGGACGAAAACTGAGATGCATTTGAAAACGTTTCCCGGTCACATGGTGCACCATACTTGGGTTTTCCATGCATGTTTTAGCTGAAGGAAGAATCCCTCAATCCTGGAGAGTTGGGACCCATGGAATGGGTACCATGCAGTATGACTTCAAAGGGTCTGCACTTGCTCATCGAACCTCACCAATGCTATCAGCCCGAAGTGTCCAACCTTATGTCTCACTCAGCTCTGGGTGTAGATGTGGTAAATCCAGGTTGCATCACAAGCCCTGAATGAATTATTTAAAAATTGCTCTCTATTTCACTGTCATTGTGTTTTGTTTCTGTAATTCATTTTGATAATGGGATTTATCGGATTTTCTCTGCTGCATTCTTGCAGCTGTACACACGCTTGATTCTCTTATGGAGACATATAAATCCATGGGTTTGAAGATTCTGATCAGTCAGGTGTATTCCTAGGCTTTGAATATGGGGTGTTTAGTCCATTTCGTTGAGCAAGGGGTAGGTCTTGAGTATTATATATTTGGCTTATGGAAAGGTATCTGTGCTAATTTCTATCTCTGGTTTTATGCAGCACCCCAACTCACATTTCCCCTTAAGCAAGCATAAGTTGGTTTTCTAAATTTGAGACCCTGTTCTGTTTTGTAATTCAGTTCATGTGTAGCCAAGTTTACATTCCTTGTATTAGTGATATCTTATGATGTTTCATTTTCTGTGTGACTTATTTCACTTAGAATCATCGTACCTGAATCCACTCATTATGCCGCGATGGGCCTGATGACATAGATTTCATTGCTGAGTGATATTCCATTGTACGTACGTACCACAATTTCTTTATCCATTTTTCACTTTCTTGGATATTTAACTTGTACCGTAGACGAGGTTCTTGTAAACAGAGCCGTCCGAAACTTTGGGGTGGCTGTGTGTTTTTGATTTTAATTTCACTAAGCTATAGGACCATAAGTGGAAGTGCTGTAGGCTCCGTTGCTTGGTTTTTTAGGTGTTTGAGGAAACACCATACACTTCTCCAGAGTGGCTGTTGGCAAATTACATCCCGCCCATCAGCATAACAAGGCTCCCTCTTCTCCATGGTCTGTGCTGCCTTTCTGGATTTTACACTTTTTTCAGATGGCCCTTTTGACTGGGGCGCAGTGAGACTTCATTGTAGTGCAGATTTCCTTTACACGCTTGCTTGGTTGGCCAAAAAGGGCGTATGCGTTTTTTCCTGAATATATTCAGGAAAAAACGCATACGCCCTTTTTGGCCAAGTGCATCATTGTCGTCGTTCTGCCTCTTTTCCTATGCTTTAAATGCAATTCCAGTCTACCCCCTGAAATCGTTTTCCTGAAATTCTGCCCCACTTTCAAGTCCTCTTCGCAGCCTTCCTTCAATATATTTTTAGACCATAGCTGTCATTTATAACTCTGCAGCTTTGTGAATTACAGTGCCCCTGAGCTCCTTTCTTCATCTCGCTTTCTTGTGAGCTGGCCGCAAACCCGCAGGAATGCTTCAGACCCTAATCTGGTTCTGGCACGGCATGCTGAGCCTTTGGTTAATTCCTCTTCCTGGTGGGAAATGAGCGTTAAATTTGCCCGTGCAGACACCTTCACACGAGTCGTCATGGTGCCCCTTTGCCCCGGTTATCTCTATGGAGGTTGGAGTTGGAGGGCCTCCTCACTCAAGGTCAGTGTGCCCACGGAGCCAACCCTGCAACTTCAGGGCATGTTTGGTGGTTAGGATCACCACGTGGGGTCCTTTTACCTTAGGAGGGAGGTGGCCTTTTGGGCTGCTGATTTCCAGGTTTTCGGATACTGCCAGTATCTTGGCCAGATGTGGCGGTGGGCCAATCCCCTTGGTGACCGTAGTTTATCCTACCTGGATCGCATTCTTGCATTGTTCCATTTCAAGTGGTCCCAGGTTTTGCACTAATACTCCAATGGCGATTCACCGTTCACCAGGAATGTAAAGGTCAAAGGGTTTAGCTAAATTAGGGAGTTCCTGTGCAAGGGTCTGAATTGACTGCTCTTTCCATTCTTGAAAGGCCACTTCTGCATTCTATTCAAAAGGATCATCACCTTTTCCTTTCAGTGTTTCATATAGAGGCCGAGCTAGTAGACTGTAGTTAGGGATCCAGAAGCAGCAAACCCTGGCCTCCCCAGGAACCCCTAAGCTGTCTTCTAGTTTTAGAAATGGGTAAGGCTGTAAATTGTTTCTTCCCTTTCCTGGGATGGGCTTCTCCGACCTTCTGTGAGAATGAAGCCCAGGCAGGTCACCGTAGTCTGTGATATTTGAGCTTTTTCTTGGACAACTTGTATCCTTTATTGGCTTCATAGTTCAGAGGTCTCCTTAGTAGGGCTGGCGATCAGAATGTCGTCTGCATATTGAAGGAGTGTTTCCTTTTCCAGAGGTAGAACTTTTAGGTCTTTAGCTGAGCTTTCCCCAAAGATGGTGTGGGAATTTTTGAACCCTTGGGACAACACGGCCCGGAAGTATTGTTTTAGTTGTATGTTGAGTCCTGCCACTCACAAGCCAAAATTTCTTGTGACTCTGGGACTAATAGAATACAAAAGAAGGCATCATTGAAGACTAATACAGAATACAATGTCCTGGTGGTTGGTAGAATGACCAGCAGGGTGTAGGGTTTAGGAACTACTGGAGGTATATCCTCAGTGGCTTAACTGACTGTCCTGACATCCTTTACCAGGACTCCAGCAGCCCATGGGGCTCTCGAGGTCAGGCCAATCCCAGGATATGGAGCTCACCTGGGCAGGTACCCCAACCCAGCCCACGGGGCTCTCATGTTCAGGACCCTCCCAGGATATGGTGTTCCCTGGGCAGGTCCCCCTGCAGCCCATGGGGCTCTCGTGGTCAGGCCCCTCCCAGGATACAGAGCTACCCTTGCAGGTACCATGGCAGGGCTGGGAACACAGGAACCGTGCATATCGCCCTCATTGCAGAGCACTCCCAGCTCACCTGTCACTCAGATCTGACACAGAGCACCTCAGAGCAGGACTTGAACTAACAAACAGCAGCTCCGACAGGTCTGTGACCCTGGGCATCACTCTGTGTGGCCTCCCTCCACCTGGTCTTCCAGAGACTTCCACTGCACCCGGGGCATCAGGCCTTTGTCTCCACCCACCACCCACCCCTCCTCTCCCTGACTCCTGGGTTCCTCTCATTAGGAGAGGGTTTTCTTGAAGTTGTCTCCCACTCATGGGCCAGATAATATAATTAGAAAACAAGCCAGAGCTGCAGCCCCTTGTCTATCCTGACTCTCAGGAGCCCACACCTGTTCCTTGGACCTGGCCGATTCAGCAAGTTCCAGTTTCTGCAACTGTGAGCCCCTGAGGGGTGATTATTGGCTGGCCTGGGAAGCCTGACCGTGCCGGCCAGCCCTCCCCAGGTGTGCCTGGGTTCAGATCAATATAAACACCGCTCCAGGCAGCAAGAGCCCCTGCAGCTGTGCCTGACGCCATTTTCTCTGCCCTGTCAGCAGTCTTGGGGCTGGACTGGTGGGAGGGAGTGAGAGGCCACGGCTTTGTGGGTGGCCCAGTGTGAGTGGGGCTCTGCTGGACTTTCTGCAGCAGTTGCCAAGATGCCACCTGCTAAAGAAGAGGATGTGTCACCCATACCTGCCGCTGGAATTTCTCCCTGGGCAGAGGTGAGTGAGGAAGAAAGCAGTGGGGGCCGGGACAGCAGGGGTATCTCAGGCAGGGAAATGGAAAGCTTCCAGAAGAGCACCCAGGGCCAGGACCACCCTGGCTGGCCTGCAGGCACCAAGTCGGCTGGCATGCTGTCGCTCATGTGGCTCCATGGCCCTTCCTCTAGGCTTTCAAGTCCTTGTACATATTCAGGTGTTTTACCTGGGAAGGGTGGGAACATTTCAGCAGCAGCTGTCCTGGGGCTCAGCCCACGTTTACTCACAGATGCCTCGGCACGGTCCCCCAGCTTTGCAATGAGGACGCTTGTTGCGTGGGGCCTGCTGGCTGAATGGGAGATGATTCCCCACCACTGACCAACTTCAGAATTGCTTACAACTGGAGCAAGTGCCCTGATACGGTTTTCCTCTGTGTAACTGGTGGGTTCTGTTTTTTTTTTCTTTTTTTCGTTTTTGGTTCAAGGTAGATTTTATTCCTCTTTTTTGTATTTACAGATATAAGCATGGAAATAATTTATTCATATAAATACATGTATGTGAAGGGAAGAATATTTTCTCTGTTTTACTTTTTGTAATTTGAATTTTATTTTATTTTTTTATACAGCAGGTTCTTTTTGGTTATCTCTTTTATACATATAAATGTATACATGCCAATCCCAATCTCTCAACTCCTCCCACCACCACCCCCCAACAGCTTTCCCCCCTTGGTGTCCATACGTTTGTTGTCTACATCTGTTGCTCTATTTCTGCCTTGCAAAACGGTTCATCTGTAAAATTTGTCTAGGTTCCACATATAGGCATTAATAGACAAGATTTGTTTTTCTATTTCTGACTTACTTCACTCTGTATGACAGTCTCTAGATCCATCAACGTCTCTACAAATGACCCAATTTCATTCCTTTTTATGGCTTAGTAATATTCCATTTTATATATGTACCACTTCTTTATGCATTCGTCTGTCTGTGGGCATTTAGGTTGCTTCCATTACCTGGATATTGTAAATAGTGATGCAATGAACATTGCGGTGAATGTCTCTTTTTGATTTATGGTTTTGTCTGGGTATATGCCCAGTAGTGGGATTGCTGTATCATATGGTAATTCTATTCTTAGTTTTATAAGAAACTCCATAATGTTCTCCACAGTGACTGTATCAATTTACATTCCCAACAATAGTGCAAGAGGGTTCCTTATCTCCACACCCTTTCCAGCATTTGTTGTTTGTAGATTTTCTGATGATGCCCATTCTAACATGTGTGAGGTGATACACCATGGATGAGTCTATTTCGTTGAGCAAAGAGTAGGTCTTGTCTAGTACATATTTGGCTTATGGAACGGTATGTGTGCTAATTTCAATCTCTGGTTTTATACAGCACCCCAACTCAACATTCCCCTTAAGCAAGCATAAGTGTTTATCTAAATGTGAGACTCTGTTCGGTTTTGTATTTCAGTTTATGTGTAGCCAAGTTTACACTCCCTCTATTAGTGATATCTTATGATACTTATCTTTCTCTGTGTGACGTATTTCTCTTAGAATCATCATATTTAAATCCACTCAATTTGCTGCTACAGGCCTGATGACATTGATTTCATTGCTGAGTGATATTCCGTTGTACGTAAGTAGCACAACTCCTTTATCCATTTTTTTCTTTCTGGGATATTTAATTTGTACTGGACTCGAGTTTCTTGTAAACACAGCAGCCCTAAATTTTGTGCTGGCTGTGTCTTGTTGATTTTAATTTTCCTAAGCTATAGGGCTAAAAGTGGAAGTACCCTAGGCTCTGTAGCTTTGTTTTTCAGATGTTTCAGGATACACCATAAACATCTCCAGAGTGTCTGTTGGCAATTTACATCCCGCCCATCAGCATAACAAGGCTCCCTGTTCTCCATGGCCTGTCCTGTGTTTCTGGTTTTTACACTTTTTTCAGATGGCCCTTTTGACGAATGGGAAATGAGACTTCATTGTAGTGCGGATTTCCATTGCTGGAGTGCTTGGTTGGCCAAAAAGGGCATATGCGTTTTTTCCTGAATATATTCAGGAAAAAATGTTTACGCACTTTTGTCCAAGTGCATCAGTGTCAAAGATCTGCCGCTTTTCACATGCTTTAAATGCAATTCCAATCTACCTCCTGAAATATGATTCCTGCAATTCTGCCTCGTTTTCAAGTCCTCTTTGCAGACTTACTTCAATATATTTTTGCCAATAGCTGTCATTTATATCTCTGCAGGTTTGTGAATTACAGTGCCCGTGATTTCCTTTCTTAACTCGTTTCCTTGAAAGCTGGCCACAGAACCGCAGGTTTGCTTTAGGCCATAATCAGGGTCCGACACGGCACTCTGAGCCTTTGGTTAATTCCTCTTCCTGGTGGGAAATTAGAGTTAAATGTGCCCCTCCGGACACCTGCCTCACTCCCAGCCCCTTGGTTATGTGTGTCCTGTAGTTTGAGGCCACATGTGCTGGGTTCCTCACCTTTGGCTGATGTGGCCCCACTGGTGTGAGGACACTCCTGCCTGGTTCCCATCCCCTTGGTGATGTGGACCCTCCGGTGAGAGTCTGATCCTGGCTGGGTTCCTCACACTTCTGAGAGGTGGGCCCTCTTCTCTGAGGTCACTCCTGCCTGGCTGGCCCACCCCGCCTTGACGACGTCGGCTCTCTCGTGGGAGTTGGTGCCTGCTGCGAGTCTCCTCCCCTTGGTAATGAGGGCCCTCTGGCGTCAGGCCCTAACTCCTGGCCTCCCAAAATTTTCTGATGTGCGCCCTGTGGTGCGAGTACACTCCTGCCAGGTTCCCAACACCATGGGAATGTGGGCCTTCTGCTCTGAGGTCCCAACGGTGGGTTGCTCAGTTTCATGATGAGGGCCCTCTGGTGTGAGTTCACTCCGGCCTGGATCCCATAGCCTCGCTGCTCCTGGCCACCTGCGGGGAGGTTACAACTGCGGGATTCCTCACCTTTTTTCTTCTATGGGCCCTCTGTTTTGAGACTCCTCCTGCCTGCCTCACTCCCAGCCCCTTGGTGATGTGTGTCCTCTGGTTTGAGGCCACGTGTGCTGGGTCCCTCACCTTTCGATGATGTGGCCCCACTGGTGTGAGGACACTCTTGCCTGGTTCCTATCCCCTTGAAGATGTGGGCTCTCTGGTGAGAGTCTGATCCTGGCTGGGTTCCTCACCCTTCTGTGAGGTGGGCCCTCTGCTGTGAGGTCACTCCTGCCTGGCTGGCACAGCCCGCCTGGGCAACATCGGCCCTCTTGTGGCAGTTGGAGCATGCTGGGAGCCTCCTCCCCTCGGTGATGAGGGCCCTCTGGCGTCAGGCCCTAACTGCTGGGTACCCACATTTTCTGATACGTGCTAAGTGGTGCGAGGACACTCCTGCGAGGTTCCCATCCCCATGGGGATGTGGGCCTTCTGCTCTGAGGTCCCAATGGCTGGGTTGCTCACAGTTTCATGATGTGGGCCCTCTGCTGTGAGTTCACTGCAGCCTGGATCACATAGACTCGGTGCTCTGGGCCGCCTGCTGGGAGGTTCCCACTGCAGGATTCCTCACCTTTTTTATTCTATTGGCCCTGTGTTGTGAGGCTACTCATGCCTGCCTCAATCCGAGCCCCTTGGAGATGTGGGTCCTCTGGTTTAGGCCTCATGTGCTGGTTTCCTCACCTGTCTATGATGTGGTCACCCTGGTGTGAAGACAGTCCTGCCTGGTTCTGATCCCCTTGGTGATGTGGGCCCTCTGGTGAGAGTCTTATCCTGGCTGGGTTCCTCACCCTTCTGTGAGGTAGACCCTCTGCTGTGAGGTCACTCCTGCCTGGCTGTCACACGTCACCTTGTCGACATGGGCCCTCAGTTGGGAGTTGGTGCCTGCTTGGAGTCTCCCCCCCTTGGTAATGAGGGCCCTCTGGCGTCAGACCCTAACTTCTGGGCTCCCAAAATTCTCTGATGTGTGCCCTGAGGTGCGAGTACACTTATGCCATGTTCCCAACCACATAGGAATGTGGGCCTTCTGCTCTGAGGTCCCAAAGCCTGGGTTGCTCACAGTTTCATGATGAGGGCCCTCTGTTTTGAGTTCAGTCAGGTCTGGATCCCATAGCCTCGCTGCTCCTGGCCGCCTGCTGGGAGGTTCCAACTGCGGGATTCCTCACCTTTTTTCTTCTATGGGCCCTCTGTTTTGAGACTCCTCCTGCCTGCCTCACTCCCAGCCCCTTGGTGATGTGTGTCCTCTGGTTTGAGGCCACGTGTGCTGGGTCACTCACATTTCGTTGATGAGGTCCCACTGGTGTGAGGACACTCCAGCCTGGTTCCCATTCTCTTGGTGATGTGGGCCCTCTGGTGAGAGTCTGATCCTCCTTGGGTTCCTCACACTTTTGTGAGGTGGGCCCTCTGCTCTGAGGTCACTCTTGCCTGGCTGGCACACCCCGCATTGGCGACGGCGGCCCACTGGTAGCAGTTGGAGCCTGCTGGGAGCCTCCTCTCCTCGGTGATGAGAGCCCTCTGGTGTCAGGCCCTAACTGCTGGGCTCCCCACATTTTCTGATGTGTGCCCACTGGTGCGATGACACTCCTACTTGGTTCCCTTCCCCATGGGGATGTGGGCCTTGTGCTCTGAGGTCACAACGGCTGGTTTGCTCACAGTTTCATGATGAGGGCCCTCTGTTGTGAGTTCATCACTGCCTGGATCCCATAGCCTCGGTGCTCTGGGCCGCCTGCTGGGATGTTCCAACTGCTGGATTCCTCACCTTTTTTATACAATGGGCCATGTGTTGTGAGGTTAATCCTGCCTGCCTCGCTCCAAGACCCATGGTGATGTGGGTCCTCTGGTTTGAGGCCACATTTTCTTGTTACCTCAACTTTTGATGATATGGCCCCACGGGTGTGATGACACTCCTGCCTGGTTCACAGCCCCTTGCTGATGTGGGCACTCTGGTGAGAGTCTGATCCTGGCTGGGTTCCTTACCCTTCTGTGAGGTGGGCCCTCTGATGTGAGGTCACTCCTGCCTGGCTGGCTCACGTCGCCTTGATGATGTGGGCCCTCTGTTGGCCACTAAAGCATTCTGGGAGCCTCCTACCCTCTTTAATGAGGGCCCTGGAAAAAACGCAGATGCACATTTTGACCAAGTGCATCATTGTCCAGGATCTGCCTCTTCTCCTATGCTTTCAGAGCACTTCCCGTCTACGTCCTGAAATCATATTCCAGGAATACTGCCCCGCTTTCAAGTCCTCCTCGCAGCCTTACTTCAATATATTTTTGTATGATACCTGTCATTAATAACTCTGCAGGTTTGTTAAATACAGTGTCCCTGAGCTCCTTTCTTCAACACGCTTTCTTGTGAGCTGGCCGCAAAACCGCAGGATTGCTTCAGGCCGTAATCTGGTTTCGGCACGGCACGCTGAGCCTTTGGTAAATTCCTCTTTCTGGTGAGAAATGAGCATTCAATTTGCCCGTGGAGACACCTACAGCTAGTCTCTCATTGGTTCTCCCTATTCCTGTTCATCTTGTGCAGAAATTGCAAACTGTGCCAAACAGGAGGTTAAAGGCACTGACTCTCCAAGTGGGTAGAGGGTTAGTAAAGCATCTGGAATGGTGAACCCGAGTACCAGGGAACGAAACCTGAGAGCCGTTTAAAATGGTTTCCCAGTCTCACAGTGGACAATACTCTGGGTTTCCCATGCATGTTTTAGCTGAAGGAAGAATTCCTTAAACCTGGAGATTATTGACCCATGGAAAGGGTACCATGCAGTATGACTAAAAAGGGTCTGAATTTGCTCACCGAACCTCACCAATGCTATCAGTTCGAAGTGTCCAGCCTTATGCCTCACCCAGCTCTGGGTGTAGATGTGGTAAATCCAGGTTTCATCACAAGCCCTGAATCAATTATTTAAGAATTGCTGTCTCTTTCACTGTCATTGTGTTTTGTTTTTGTAATTTAGTTTGATAATGGGATTTATCGGATTTTCACTGCTGCGTTCATGCCGCTGTACAAAGGCTTGATTCTCCTACAGAGAAATATAAATCCACGGGTTTTAAGATTCTTACTAGTCAGGTATATTCCTAGGCGTCGAATATGTGGTGTTGAGTCCATGTCGTTGAACAAGGAGTAGGTCTTGACTATTACATATTTGGCTTATGGAACGGTATCTGTGCTATTTTCAATCTCTGGTTTTATGCAGCACCCCAACTCACCTTTGCCCTTAAGCAAGCATAAGTTGGTTTTCTAAATTTGAGTCCCTGTTCTGTTTTGTAATTCAGTTCATGTGTAGCCAAGTTTACATTCCGTGTATTAGTGATATCTTATGATGTTTCATTTTCTGTGTGACTTATTTCACTTAGAATCACTGTAGCTGAATCCACTCATTATGCCGTGATGGGCCTGATGACATAGATTTCATTGCTGAGTGATATTCCATTGTACGTACGAACCACAACTTCTTTATCCATTTTTCACATTCTGGGATATTTAACTTGTACCGTAGATGAGGTTCTTGTAAACAGAGCCGTCCGAAAATTTGGGGTGGCTGTGTGTTTTTGATTTTAATTTCCCTAAGCTATAGGACCATAACTGGAAGTGCCGTAGGCTCCGTTGCTTTGTTTTTTAGGTGTTTCAGGAAACACCATACACTTCTCCAGGGTGGCTGTTGGCAATTTACATCCCGCCCATCAGCATAACAAGGCTCCCTGTTCTCCATGGCCTGTGCTGTCTTTCTGGATTTTACACTTTTTTTAGATGGCCCTTTTGACCGGGGGGCTGTGAGACTTCATTGTAGTGCATAATTCTTTAACATGCTTGCATGGTTGGCCAAAAAGGGCGTATGCGTTTTTTCCTGAATATATTCAGGAAAAAACGCATACGCCCTTTTTGGCCAAGTGCATCATTGTCGACGTTCTGCCTCTTTTCCTATGCTTTAAATGCAATTCCAGTCTACCCCCTGAAATCGTTTTCTTGCAATTCTGCCCACTTACAAGTCCTCTTCGCAGCCTTCCTTCAATATATTTTTGGACGATAGCTGTCATTTATAACTCTGCAGGTTTGTGAATTACAGTGCCCCTGAGCTCCTTTCTTCAACTCGCTTTCTTGTGAGCTGGCCGCAAACACACATGATTGCTTCAGGCCCTAATCTGGTTCCGGCACGGCATGCTGAGCCTTTGGTGAATTCCTCTTCCTGGTGGGAAATGAGCGTTAAATTTGCCTGTGCAGACACCTCCAGCTAGTGTCTCATTGATTCCCCCTATTCCTGTTCATCTTGCGCAGATATTGCAAACTGTGCCAAACAGGAGGTTAAAGGCACTGAGTCTCCAAGTGGGGAGAGTGTTAGTAAAGGGTCTGGAATGGTGAACCCGAGTAAAAGGGGACGAAAACTGAGATGCATTTGAAAACGTTTCCCGGTCACATGGTGCACCATACTTGGGTTTTCCATGCATGTTTTAGCTGAAGGAAGAATCCCTCAATCCTGGAGAGTTGGGACCCATGGAATGGGTACCATGCAGTATGACTTCAAAGGGTCTGCACTTGCTCATCGAACCTCACCAATGCTATCAGCCCGAAGTGTCCAACCTTATGTCTCACTCAGCTCTGGATGTAGATGTGGTAAATCCAGGTTGCATCACAAGCCCTGAATGAATTATTTAAAAATTGCTCTCTATTTCACTGTCATTGTGTTTTGTTTCTGTAATTCATTTTGATAATGGGATTTATCGGATTTTCTCTGCTGCATTCTTGCAGCTGTACACACGCTTGATTCTCTTATGGAGACATATAAATCCATGGGTTTGAAGATTCTGATCAGTCAGGTGTATTCCTAGGCTTTGAATATGGGGTGTTTAGTCCATTTCGTTGAGCAAGGGGTAGGTCTTGAGTATTATATATTTGGCTTATGGAAAGGTATCTGTGCTAATTTCTATCTCTGGTTTTATGCAGCACCCCAACTCACATTTCCCCTTAAGCAAGCATAAGTTGGTTTTCTAAATTTGAGACCCTGTTCTGTTTTGTAATTCAGTTCATGTGTAGCCAAGTTTACATTCCTTGTATTAGTGATATCTTATGATGTTTCATTTTCTGTGTGACTTATTTCACTTGGAATCATCGTACCTGAATCCACTCATTATGCCGCGATGGGCCTGATGACATAGATTTCATTGCTGAGTGATATTCCATTGTACGTACGTACCACAATTTCTTTATCCATTTTTCGCTTTCTTGGATATTTAACTTGTACCGTAGACGAGGTTCTTGTAAACAGAGCCGTCCGAAACTTTGGGGTGGCTGTGTGTTTTTGATTTTAATTTCACTAAGCTATAGGACCATAAGTGGAAGTGCTGTAGGCTCCGTTGCTTGGTTTTTTAGGTGTTTGAGGAAACACCATACACTTCTCCAGAGTGGCTGTTGGCAAATTACATCCCGCCCATCAGCATAACAAGGCTCCCTCTTCTCCATGGTCTGTGCTGCCTTTCTGGATTTTACACTTTTTTCAGATGGCCCTTTTGACTGGGGCGCAGTGAGACTTCATTGTAGTGCAGATTTCCTTTACACGCTTGCTTGGTTGGCCAAAAAGGGCGTATGCGTTTTTTCCTGAATATATTCAGGAAAAAACGCATACGCCCTTTTTGGCCAAGTGCATCATTGTCGTCGTTCTGCCTCTTTTCCTATGCTTTAAATGCAATTCCAGTCTACCCCCGAAATCGTTTTCCTGAAATTCTGCCCCACTTTCAAGTCCTCTTCGCAGCCTTCCTTCAATATATTTTTAGACCATAGCTGTCATTTATAACTCTGCAGGTTTGTGAATTACAGTGCCCCTGAGCTCCTTTCTTCATCTCGCTTTCTTGTGAGCTGGCCGCAAACCCGCAGGAATGCTTCAGACCCTAATCTGGTTCTGGCACGGCATGCTGAGCCTTTGGTTAATTCCTCTTCCTGGTGGGAAATGAGCGTTAAATTTGCCCGTGCAGACACCTTCACACGAGTCGTCATGGTGCCCCTTTGCCCCGGTTATCTCTATGGAGGTTGGAGTTGGAGGGCCTCCTCACTCAAGGTCAGTGTGCCCACGGAGCCAACCCTGCAACTTCAGGGCATGTTTGGTGGTTAGGATCACCACGTGGGGTCCTTTTACCTTAGGAGGGAGGTGGCCTTTTGGGCTGCTGATTTCCAGGTTTTCGGATACTGCCAGTATCTTGGCCAGATGTGGCGGTGGGCCAATCCCCTTGGTGACCGTAGTTTATCCTACCTGGATCGCATTCTTGCATTGTTCCATTTCAAGTGGTCCCAGGTTTTGCACTAATACTCCAATGGCGATTCACCGTTCACCAGGAATGTAAAGGTCAAAGGGTTTAGCTAAATTAGGGAGTTCCTGTGCAAGGGTCTGAATTGACTGCTCTTTCCATTCTTGAAAGGCCACTTCTGCATTCTATTCAAAAGGATCATCACCTTTTCCTTTCAGTGTTTCATATAGAGGCCGAGCTAGTAGACTGTAGTTAGGGATCCAGAAGCAGCAAACCCTGGCCTCCCCAGGAACCCCTAAGCTGTCTTCTAGTTTTAGAAATGGGTAAGGCTGTAAATTGTTTCTTCCCTTTCCTGGGATGGGCTTCTCCGACCTTCTGTGAGAATGAAGCCCAGGCAGGTCACCGTAGTCTGTGATATTTGAGCTTTTTCTCGGACAACTTGTATCCTTTATTGGCTTCGTAGTTCAGAGGTCTCCTTAGTAGGGCTGGCGATCAGAATGTCATCTGCATATTGAAGGAGTGTTTCCTTTTCCAGAGGTAGAACTTTTAGGTCTTTAGCTGAGCTTTCCCCAAAGATGGTGTGGGAATTTTTGAACCCTTGGGACAACACGGCCCGGAAGTATTGTTTTAGTTGTATGTTGAGTCCTGCCACTCACAAGCCAAAATTTCTTGTGACTCTGGGACTAATAGAATACAAAAGAAGGCATCATTGAAGACTAATACAGAATACCATGTCCTGCTGGTTGGTAGAATGACCAGCAGGGTGTAGGGTTTAGGAACTACTGGAGGTATATCCTCAGTGGCTTAACTGACTGTCCTGACATCCTTTACCAGGACTCCAGCAGCCCATGGGGCTCTCGAGGTCAGGCCAATCCCAGGATATGGAGCTCACCTGGGCAGGTACCCCAACCCAGCCCACGGGGCTCTCATGTTCAGGACCCTCCCAGGATATGGTGTTCCCTGGGCAGGTCCCCCTGCAGCCCATGGGGCTCTCGTGGTCAGGCCCCTCCCAGGATACAGAGCTACCCTTGCAGGTACCATGGCAGGGCTGGGAACACAGGAACCGTGCATATCGCCCTCATTGCAGAGCACTCCCAGCTCACCTGTCACTCAGATCTGACACAGAGCACCTCAGAGCAGGACTTGAACTAACAAACAGCAGCTCCGACAGGTCTGTGACCCTGGGCATCACTCTGTGTGGCCTCCCTCCACCTGGTCTTCCAGAGACTTCCACTGCACCCGGGACACCAGGCCTTTGTCTCCACCCACCACCCACCCCTCCTCTCCCTGACTCCTGGGTTCCTCTCATTAGGAGAGGGTTTTCTTGAAGTTGTCTCCCACTCATGGGCCAGATAATATAATTAAAAAACAAGCCAGAGCTGCAGCCCCTTGTCTATCCTGACTCTCAGGAGCCCACACCTGTTCCTTGGACCTGGCCGATTCAGCAAGTTCCAGTTTCTGCAACTGTGAGCCCCTGAGGGGTGATTATTGGCTGGCCTGGGAAGCCTGACCGTGCCGGCCAGCCCTCCCCAGGTGTGCCTGGGTTCAGATCAATATAAACACCGCTCCAGGCAGCAAGAGCCCCTGCAGCTGTGCCTGACGCCATTTTCTCTGCCCTGTCAGCAGTCTTGGGGCTGGACTGGTGGGAGGGAGTGAGAGGCCACGGCTTTGTGGGTGGCCCAGTGTGAGTGGGGCTCTGCTGGACTTTCTGCAGCAGTTGCCAAGATGCCACCTGCTAAAGAAGAGGATGTGTCACCCATACCTGCCGCTGGAATTTCTCCCTGGGCAGAGGTGAGTGAGGAAGAAAGCAGTGGGGGCCGGGACAGCAGGGGTATCTCAGGCAGGGAAATGGAAAGCTTCCAGAAGAGCACCCAGGGCCAGGACCACCCTGGCTGGCCTGCAGGCACCAAGTCGGCTGGCATGCTGTCGCTCATGTGGCTCCATGGCCCTTCCTCTAGGCTTTCAAGTCCTTGTACATATTCAGGTGTTTTACCTGGGAAGGGTGGGAACATTTCAGCAGCAGCTGGCCTGGGGCTCAGCCCACGTTTACTCACAGATGCCTCGGCACGGTCCCCCAGCTTTGCAATGAGGACGCTTGTTGCGTGGGGCCTGCTGGCTGAATGGGAGATGATTCCCCACCACTGACCAACTTCAGAATTGCTTACAACTGGAGCAAGTGCCCTGATACGGTTTTCCTCTGTGTAACTGGTGGGTTCTGTTTTTTTTTTCTTTTTTTCGTTTTTGGTTCAAGGTAGATTTTATTCCTCTTTTTTGTATTTACAGATATAAGCATGGAAATAATTTATTCATATAAATACATGTATGTGAAGGGAAGAATATTTTCTCTGTTTTACTTTTTGTAATTTGAATTTTATTTTATTTTTTATACAGCAGGTTCTTTTTGGTTATCTCTTTTATACATATAAATGTATATATGCCAATCCCAATCTCTCAACTCCTCCCACCAGCACCCCCCAACAGCTTTCCCCCCTTGGTGTCCATACGTTTGTTGTCTACATCTGTTGCTCTATTTCTGCCTTGCAAAACGGTTCATCTGTAAAATTTGTCTAGGTTCCACATATAGGCATTAATAGACAAGATTTGTTTTTCTATTTCTGACTTACTTCACTCTGTATGACAGTCTCTAGATCCATCAACGTCTCTACAAATGACCCAATTTCATTCCTTTTTATGGCTTAGTAATATTCCATTTTATATATGTACCACTTCTTTATGCATTCGTCTGTCTGTGGGCATTTAGGTTGCTTCCATTACCTGGATATTGTAAATAGTGATGCAATGAACATTGCGGTGAATGTCTCTTTTTGATTTATGGTTTTGTCTGGGTATATGCCCAGTAGTGGGATTGCTGTATCATATGGTAATTCTATTCTTAGTTTTATAAGAAACTCCATAATGTTCTCCACAGTGACTGTATCAATTTACATTCCCAACAATAGTGCAAGAGGGTTCCTTATCTCCACACCCTTTCCAGCATTTGTTGTTTGTATATTTTCTGATGATGCCCATTCTAACAGGTGTGAGGTGATACACCATGGATGAGTCTATTTCGTTGAGCAAAGAGTAGGTCTTGTCTAGTACATATTTGGCTTATGGAACGGTATGTGTGCTAATTTCAATCTCTGGTTTTATACAGCACCCCAACTCAACATTCCCCTTAAGCAAGCATAAGTGTTTATCTAAATGTGAGACTCTGTTCGGTTTTGTATTTCAGTTTATGTGTAGCCAAGTTTACACTCCCTCTATTAGTGATATCTTATGATACTTATCTTTCTCTGTGTGACGTATTTCTCTTAGAATCATCATATTTAAATCCACTCAATTTGCTGCTACAGGCCTGATGACATTGATTTCATTGCTGAGTGATATTCCGTTGTACGTAAGTAGCACAACTCCTTTATCCATTTTTTTCTTTCTGGGATATTTAATTTGTACTGGACTCGAGTTTCTTGTAAACACAGCAGCCCTAAATTTTGTGCTGGCTGTGTCTTGTTGATTTTAATTTTCCTAAGCTATAGGGCTAAAAGTGGAAGTACCCTAGGCTCTGTAGCTTTGTTTTTCAGATGTTTCAGGATACACCATAAACATCTCCAGAGTGTCTGTTGGCAATTTACATCCCGCCCATCAGCATAACAAGGCTCCCTGTTCTCCATGGCCTGTCCTGTGTTTCTGGTTTTTACACTTTTTTCAGATGGCCCTTTTGACGAATGGGAAATGAGACTTCATTGTAGTGCGGATTTCCATTGCTGGAGTGCTTGGTTGGCCAAAAAGGGCATATGCGTTTTTTCCTGAATATATTCAGGAAAAAATGTTTACGCACTTTTGTCCAAGTGCATCAGTGTCAAAGATCTGCCGCTTTTCACATGCTTTA
Source organism: Delphinapterus leucas (assembly GCF_059928025.1). Taxonomy (NCBI): domain Eukaryota; kingdom Metazoa; phylum Chordata; class Mammalia; order Artiodactyla; family Monodontidae; genus Delphinapterus; species Delphinapterus leucas. The sequence continues at coordinate 1,230,100 of NW_028322285.1, forward strand.
AATGCAATTCCAATCTACCTCCTGAAATATGATTCCTGCAATTCTGCCTCGTTTTCAAGTCCTCTTTGCAGACTTACTTCAATATATTTTTGCCAATAGCTGTCATTTATATCTCTGCAGGTTTGTGAATTACAGTGCCCGTGATTTCCTTTCTTAACTCGTTTCCTTGAAAGCTGGCCACAGAACCGCAGGTTTGCTTTAGGCCATAATCAGGGTCCGACACGGCACTCTGAGCCTTTGGTTAATTCCTCTTCCTGGTGGGAAATTAGAGTTAAATGTGCCCCTCCGGACACCTGCCTCACTCCCAGCCCCTTGGTTATGTGTGTCCTGTAGTTTGAGGCCACATGTGCTGGGTTCCTCACCTTTGGCTGATGTGGCCCCACTGGTGTGAGGACACTCCTGCCTGGTTCCCATCCCCTTGGTGATGTGGACCCTCCGGTGAGAGTCTGATCCTGGCTGGGTTCCTCACACTTCTGAGAGGTGGGCCCTCTTCTCTGAGGTCACTCCTGCCTGGCTGGCCCACCCCGCCTTGACGACGTCGGCTCTCTCGTGGGAGTTGGTGCCTGCTGCGAGTCTCCTCCCCTTGGTAATGAGGGCCCTCTGGCGTCAGGCCCTAACTCCTGGCCTCCCAAAATTTTCTGATGTGCGCCCTGTGGTGCGAGTACACTCCTGCCAGGTTCCCAACACCATGGGAATGTGGGCCTTCTGCTCTGAGGTCCCAACGGTGGGTTGCTCAGTTTCATGATGAGGGCCCTCTGGTGTGAGTTCACTCCGGCCTGGATCCCATAGCCTCGCTGCTCCTGGCCACCTGCGGGGAGGTTACAACTGCGGGATTCCTCACCTTTTTTCTTCTATGGGCCCTCTGTTTTGAGACTCCTCCTGCCTGCCTCACTCCCAGCCCCTTGGTGATGTGTGTCCTCTGGTTTGAGGCCACGTGTGCTGGGTCCCTCACCTTTCGATGATGTGGCCCCACTGGTGTGAGGACACTCTTGCCTGGTTCCTATCCCCTTGAAGATGTGGGCTCTCTGGTGAGAGTCTGATCCTGGCTGGGTTCCTCACCCTTCTGTGAGGTGGGCCCTCTGCTGTGAGGTCACTCCTGCCTGGCTGGCACAGCCCGCCTGGGCAACATCGGCCCTCTTGTGGCAGTTGGAGCATGCTGGGAGCCTCCTCCCCTCGGTGATGAGGGCCCTCTGGCGTCAGGCCCTAACTGCTGGGTACCCACATTTTCTGATACGTGCTAAGTGGTGCGAGGACACTCCTGCGAGGTTCCCATCCCCATGGGGATGTGGGCCTTCTGCTCTGAGGTCCCAATGGCTGGGTTGCTCACAGTTTCATGATGTGGGCCCTCTGCTGTGAGTTCACTGCAGCCTGGATCACATAGACTCGGTGCTCTGGGCCGCCTGCTGGGAGGTTCCCACTGCAGGATTCCTCACCTTTTTTATTCTATTGGCCCTGTGTTGTGAGGCTACTCATGCCTGCCTCAATCCGAGCCCCTTGGAGATGTGGGTCCTCTGGTTTAGGCCTCATGTGCTGGTTTCCTCACCTTTCTATGATGTGGTCACCCTGGTGTGAAGACAGTCCTGCCTGGTTCTGATCCCCTTGGTGATGTGGGCCCTCTGGTGAGAGTCTTATCCTGGCTGGGTTCCTCACCCTTCTGTGAGGTAGACCCTCTGCTGTGAGGTCACTCCTGCCTGGCTGTCACACGTCACCTTGTCGACATGGGCCCTCAGTTGGGAGTTGGTGCCTGCTTGGAGTCTCCCCCCCTTGGTAATGAGGGCCCTCTGGCGTCAGACCCTAACTTCTGGGCTCCCAAAATTCTCTGATGTGTGCCCTGAGGTGCGAGTACACTTATGCCATGTTCCCAACCACATAGGAATGTGGGCCTTCTGCTCTGAGGTCCCAAAGCCTGGGTTGCTCACAGTTTCATGATGAGGGCCCTCTGTTTTGAGTTCAGTCAGGTCTGGATCCCATAGCCTCGCTGCTCCTGGCCGCCTGCTGGGAGGTTCCAACTGCGGGATTCCTCACCTTTTTTCTTCTATGGGCCCTCTGTTTTGAGACTCCTCCTGCCTGCCTCACTCCCAGCCCCTTGGTGATGTGTGTCCTCTGGTTTGAGGCCACGTGTGCTGGGTCACTCACATTTCGTTGATGAGGTCCCACTGGTGTGAGGACACTCCAGCCTGGTTCCCATTCTCTTGGTGATGTGGGCCCTCTGGTGAGAGTCTGATCCTCCTTGGGTTCCTCACACTTTTGTGAGGTGGGCCCTCTGCTCTGAGGTCACTCTTGCCTGGCTGGCACACCCCGCATTGGCGACGGCGGCCCACTGGTAGCAGTTGGAGCCTGCTGGGAGCCTCCTCTCCTCGGTGATGAGAGCCCTCTGGTGTCAGGCCCTAACTGCTGGGCTCCCCACATTTTCTGATGTGTGCCCACTGGTGCGATGACACTCCTACTTGGTTCCCTTCCCCATGGGGATGTGGGCCTTGTGCTCTGAGGTCACAACGGCTGGTTTGCTCACAGTTTCATGATGAGGGCCCTCTGTTGTGAGTTCATCACTGCCTGGATCCCATAGCCTCGGTGCTCTGGGCCGCCTGCTGGGATGTTCCAACTGCTGGATTCCTCACCTTTTTTATACAATGGGCCATGTGTTGTGAGGTTAATCCTGCCTGCCTCGCTCCAAGACCCATGGTGATGTGGGTCCTCTGGTTTGAGGCCACATTTTCTTGTTACCTCAACTTTTGATGATATGGCCCCACGGGTGTGATGACACTCCTGCCTGGTTCACAGCCCCTTGCTGATGTGGGCACTCTGGTGAGAGTCTGATCCTGGCTGGGTTCCTTACCCTTCTGTGAGGTGGGCCCTCTGATGTGAGGTCACTCCTGCCTGGCTGGCTCACGTCGCCTTGATGATGTGGGCCCTCTGTTGGCCACTAAAGCATTCTGGGAGCCTCCTACCCTCTTTAATGAGGGCCCTGGAAAAAACGCAGATGCACATTTTGACCAAGTGCATCATTGTCCAGGATCTGCCTCTTCTCCTATGCTTTCAGAGCACTTCCCGTCTACGTCCTGAAATCATATTCCAGGAATACTGCCCCGCTTTCAAGTCCTCCTCGCAGCCTTACTTCAATATATTTTTGTATGATACCTGTCATTAATAACTCTGCAGGTTTGTTAAATACAGTGTCCCTGAGCTCCTTTCTTCAACACGCTTTCTTGTGAGCTGGCCGCAAAACCGCAGGATTGCTTCAGGCCGTAATCTGGTTTCGGCACGGCACGCTGAGCCTTTGGTAAATTCCTCTTTCTGGTGAGAAATGAGCATTCAATTTGCCCGTGGAGACACCTACAGCTAGTCTCTCATTGGTTCTCCCTATTCCTGTTCATCTTGTGCAGAAATTGCAAACTGTGCCAAACAGGAGGTTAAAGGCACTGACTCTCCAAGTGGGTAGAGGGTTAGTAAAGCATCTGGAATGGTGAACCCGAGTACCAGGGAACGAAACCTGAGAGCCGTTTAAAATGGTTTCCCAGTCTCACAGTGGACAATACTCTGGGTTTCCCATGCATGTTTTAGCTGAAGGAAGAATTCCTTAAACCTGGAGATTATTGACCCATGGAAAGGGTACCATGCAGTATGACTAAAAAGGGTCTGAATTTGCTCACCGAACCTCACCAATGCTATCAGTTCGAAGTGTCCAGCCTTATGCCTCACCCAGCTCTGGGTGTAGATGTGGTAAATCCAGGTTTCATCACAAGCCCTGAATCAATTATTTAAGAATTGCTGTCTCTTTCACTGTCATTGTGTTTTGTTTTTGTAATTTAGTTTGATAATGGGATTTATCGGATTTTCACTGCTGCGTTCATGCCGCTGTACAAAGGCTTGATTCTCCTACAGAGAAATATAAATCCACGGGTTTTAAGATTCTTACTAGTCAGGTATATTCCTAGGCGTCGAATATGTGGTGTTGAGTCCATGTCGTTGAACAAGGAGTAGGTCTTGACTATTACATATTTGGCTTATGGAACGGTATCTGTGCTATTTTCAATCTCTGGTTTTATGCAGCACCCCAACTCACCTTTGCCCTTAAGCAAGCATAAGTTGGTTTTCTAAATTTGAGTCCCTGTTCTGTTTTGTAATTCAGTTCATGTGTAGCCAAGTTTACATTCCGTGTATTAGTGATATCTTATGATGTTTCATTTTCTGTGTGACTTATTTCACTTAGAATCACTGTAGCTGAATCCACTCATTATGCCGTGATGGGCCTGATGACATAGATTTCATTGCTGAGTGATATTCCATTGTACGTACGAACCACAACTTCTTTATCCATTTTTCACATTCTGGGATATTTAACTTGTACCGTAGATGAGGTTCTTGTAAACAGAGCCGTCCGAAAATTTGGGGTGGCTGTGTGTTTTTGATTTTAATTTCCCTAAGCTATAGGACCATAACTGGAAGTGCCGTAGGCTCCGTTGCTTTGTTTTTTAGGTGTTTCAGGAAACACCATACACTTCTCCAGGGTGGCTGTTGGCAATTTACATCCCGCCCATCAGCATAACAAGGCTCCCTGTTCTCCATGGCCTGTGCTGTCTTTCTGGATTTTACACTTTTTTTAGATGGCCCTTTTGACCGGGGGGCTGTGAGACTTCATTGTAGTGCATAATTCTTTAACATGCTTGCATGGTTGGCCAAAAAGGGCGTATGCGTTTTTTCCTGAATATATTCAGGAAAAAACGCATACGCCCTTTTTGGCCAAGTGCATCATTGTCGACGTTCTGCCTCTTTTCCTATGCTTTAAATGCAATTCCAGTCTACCCCCTGAAATCGTTTTCTTGCAATTCTGCCCACTTACAAGTCCTCTTCGCAGCCTTCCTTCAATATATTTTTGGACGATAGCTGTCATTTATAACTCTGCAGGTTTGTGAATTACAGTGCCCCTGAGCTCCTTTCTTCAACTCGCTTTCTTGTGAGCTGGCCGCAAACACACATGATTGCTTCAGGCCCTAATCTGGTTCCGGCACGGCATGCTGAGCCTTTGGTGAATTCCTCTTCCTGGTGGGAAATGAGCGTTAAATTTGCCTGTGCAGACACCTCCAGCTAGTGTCTCATTGATTCCCCCTATTCCTGTTCATCTTGCGCAGATATTGCAAACTGTGCCAAACAGGAGGTTAAAGGCACTGAGTCTCCAAGTGGGGAGAGTGTTAGTAAAGGGTCTGGAATGGTGAACCCGAGTAAAAGGGGACGAAAACTGAGATGCATTTGAAAACGTTTCCCGGTCACATGGTGCACCATACTTGGGTTTTCCATGCATGTTTTAGCTGAAGGAAGAATCCCTCAATCCTGGAGAGTTGGGACCCATGGAATGGGTACCATGCAGTATGACTTCAAAGGGTCTGCACTTGCTCATCGAACCTCACCAATGCTATCAGCCCGAAGTGTCCAACCTTATGTCTCACTCAGCTCTGGGTGTAGATGTGGTAAATCCAGGTTGCATCACAAGCCCTGAATGAATTATTTAAAAATTGCTCTCTATTTCACTGTCATTGTGTTTTGTTTCTGTAATTCATTTTGATAATGGGATTTATCGGATTTTCTCTGCTGCATTCTTGCAGCTGTACACACGCTTGATTCTCTTATGGAGACATATAAATCCATGGGTTTGAAGATTCTGATCAGTCAGGTGTATTCCTAGGCTTTGAATATGGGGTGTTTAGTCCATTTCGTTGAGCAAGGGGTAGGTCTTGAGTATTATATATTTGGCTTATGGAAAGGTATCTGTGCTAATTTCTATCTCTGGTTTTATGCAGCACCCCAACTCACATTTCCCCTTAAGCAAGCATAAGTTGGTTTTCTAAATTTGAGACCCTGTTCTGTTTTGTAATTCAGTTCATGTGTAGCCAAGTTTACATTCCTTGTATTAGTGATATCTTATGATGTTTCATTTTCTGTGTGACTTATTTCACTTAGAATCATCGTACCTGAATCCACTCATTATGCCGCGATGGGCCTGATGACATAGATTTCATTGCTGAGTGATATTCCATTGTACGTACGTACCACAATTTCTTTATCCATTTTTCGCTTTCTTGGATATTTAACTTGTACCGTAGACGAGGTTCTTGTAAACAGAGCCGTCCGAAACTTTGGGGTGGCTGTGTGTTTTTGATTTTAATTTCCCTAAGCTATAGGACCATAAGTGGAAGTGCTGTAGGCTCCGTTGCTTGGTTTTTTAGGTGTTTGAGGAAACACCATACACTTCTCCAGAGTGGCTGTTGGCAAATTACATCCCGCCCATCAGCATAACAAGGCTCCCTCTTCTCCATGGTCTGTGCTGCCTTTCTGGATTTTACACTTTTTTCAGATGGCCCTTTTGACTGGGGCGCAGTGAGACTTCATTGTAGTGCAGATTTCCTTTACACGCTTGCTTGGTTGGCCAAAAAGGGCGTATGCGTTTTTTCCTGAATATATTCAGGAAAAAACGCATACGCCCTTTTTGGCCAAGTGCATCATTGTCGTCGTTCTGCCTCTTTTCCTATGCTTTAAATGCAATTCCAGTCTACCCCCTGAAATCGTTTTCCTGAAATTCTGCCCCACTTTCAAGTCCTCTTCGCAGCCTTCCTTCAATATATTTTTAGACCATAGCTGTCATTTATAACTCTGCAGGTTTGTGAATTACAGTGCCCCTGAGCTCCTTTCTTCATCTCGCTTTCTTGTGAGCTGGCCGCAAACCCGCAGGAATGCTTCAGACCCTAATCTGGTTCTGGCACGGCATGCTGAGTCTTTGGTTAATTCCTCTTCCTGGTGGGAAATGAGCGTTAAATTTGCCCGTGCAGACACCTTCACACGAGTCGTCAGGGTGCCCCTTTGCCCCGGTTATCTCTATGGAGGTTGGAGTTGGAGGGCCTCCTCACTCAAGGTCAGTGTGCCCACGGAGCCAACCCTGCAACTTCAGGGCATGTTTGGTGGTTAGGATCACCACGTGGGGTCCTTTTACCTTAGGAGGGAGGTGGCCTTTTGGGCTGCTGATTTCCAGGTTTTCGGATACTGCCAGTATCTTGGCCAGATGTGGCGGTGGGCCAATCCCCTTGGTGACCGTAGTTTATCCTACCTGGATCGCATTCTTGCATTGTTCCATTTCAAGTGGTCCCAGGTTTTGCACTAATACTCCAATGGCGATTCACCGTTCACCAGGAATGTAAAGGTCAAAGGGTTTAGCTAAATTAGGGAGTTCCTGTGCAAGGGTCTGAATTGACTGCTCTTTCCATTCTTGAAAGGCCACTTCTGCATTCTATTCAAAAGGATCATCACCTTTTCCTTTCAGTGTTTCATATAGAGGCCGAGCTAGTAGACTGTAGTTAGGGATCCAGAAGCAGCAAACCCTGGCCTCCCCAGGAACCCCTAAGCTGTCTTCTAGTTTTAGAAATGGGTAAGGCTGTAAATTGTTTCTTCCCTTTCCTGGGATGGGCTTCTCCGACCTTCTGTGAGAATGAAGCCCAGGCAGGTCACCGTAGTCTGTGATATTTGAGCTTTTTCTCGGACAACTTGTATCCTTTATTGGCTTCGTAGTTCAGAGGTCTCCTTAGTAGGGCTGGCGATCAGAATGTCATCTGCATATTGAAGGAGTGTTTCCTTTTCCAGAGGTAGAACTTTTAGGTCTTTAGCTGAGCTTTCCCCAAAGATGGTGTGGGAATTTTTGAACCCTTGGGACAACACGGCCCGGAAGTATTGTTTTAGTTGTATGTTGAGTCCTGCCACTCACAAGCCAAAATTTCTTGTGACTCTGGGACTAATAGAATACAAAAGAAGGCATCATTGAAGACTAATACAGAATACCATGTCCTGCTGGTTGGTAGAATGACCAGCAGGGTGTAGGGTTTAGGAACTACTGGAGGTATATCCTCAGTGGCTTAACTGACTGTCCTGACATCCTTTACCAGGACTCCAGCAGCCCATGGGGCTCTCGAGGTCAGGCCAATCCCAGGATATGGAGCTCACCTGGGCAGGTACCCCAACCCAGCCCACGGGGCTCTCATGTTCAGGACCCTCCCAGGATATGGTGTTCCCTGGGCAGGTCCCCCTGCAGCCCATGGGGCTCTCGTGGTCAGGCCCCTCCCAGGATACAGAGCTACCCTTGCAGGTACCATGGCAGGGCTGGGAACACAGGAACCGTGCATATCGCCCTCATTGCAGAGCACTCCCAGCTCACCTGTCACTCAGATCTGACACAGAGCACCTCAGAGCAGGACTTGAACTAACAAACAGCAGCTCCGACAGGTCTGTGACCCTGGGCATCACTCTGTGTGGCCTCCCTCCACCTGGTCTTCCAGAGACTTCCACTGCACCCGGGGCACCAGGCCTCTGTCTCCACCCACCACCCACCCCTCCTCTCCCTGACTCCTGGGTTCCTCTCATTAGCAGAGGGTTTTCTTGAAGTTGTCTCCCACTCATGGGCCAGATAATATAATTAGAAAACAAGCCAGAGCTGCAGCCCCTTGTCTATCCTGACTCTCAGGAGCCCACACCTGTTCCTTGGACCTGGCCGATTCAGCAAGTTCCAGTTTCTGCAACTGTGAGCCCCTGAGGGGTGATTATTGGCTGGCCTGGGAAGCCTGACCGTGCCGGCCAGCCCTCCCCAGGTGTGCCTGGGTTCAGATCAATATAAACACCGCTCCAGGCAGCAAGAGCCCCTGCAGCTGTGCCTGACGCCATTTTCTCTGCCCTGTCAGCAGTCTTGGGGCTGGACTGGTGGGAGGGAGTGAGAGGCCACGGCTTTGTGGGTGGCCCAGTGTGAGTGGGGCTCTGCTGGACTTTCTGCAGCAGTTGCCAAGATGCCACCTGCTAAAGAAGAGGATGTGTCACCCATACCTGCCGCTGGAATTTCTCCCTGGGCAGAGGTGAGTGAGGAAGAAAGCAGTGGGGGCCGGGACAGCAGGGGTATCTCAGGCAGGGAAATGGAAAGCTTCCAGGAGAGCACCCAGGGCCAGGACCACCCTGGCTGGCCTGCAGGCACCAAGTCGGCTGGCATGCTGTCGCTCATGTGGCTCCATGGCCCTTCCTCTAGGCTTTCAAGTCCTTGTACATATTCAGGTGTTTTACCTGGGAAGGGTGGGAACATTTCAGCAGCAGCTGGCCTGGGGCTCAGCCCACGTTTACTCACAGATGCCTCGGCACGGTCCCCCAGCTTTGCAATGAGGACGCTTGTTGCGTGGGGCCTGCTGGCTGAATGGGAGATGATTCCCCACCACTGACCAACTTCAGAATTGCTTACAACTGGAGCAAGTGCCCTGATACGGTTTTCCTCTGTGTAACTGGTGGGTTCTGTTTTTTTTTTCTTTTTTTCGTTTTTGGTTCAAGGTAGATTTTATTCCTCTTTTTTGTATTTACAGATATAAGCATGGAAATAATTTATTCATATAAATACATGTATGTGAAGGGAAGAATATTTTCTCTGTTTTACTTTTTGTAATTTGAATTTTATTTTATTTTTTATACAGCAGGTTCTTTTTGGTTATCTCTTTTATACATATAAATGTATATATGCCAATCCCAATCTCTCAACTCCTCCCACCAGCACCCCCCAACAGCTTTCCCCCCTTGGTGTCCATACGTTTGTTGTCTACATCTGTTGCTCTATTTCTGCCTTGCAAAACGGTTCATCTGTAAAATTTGTCTAGGTTCCACATATAGGCATTAATAGACAAGATTTGTTTTTCTATTTCTGACTTACTTCACTCTGTATGACAGTCTCTAGATCCATCAACGTCTCTACAAATGACCCAATTTCATTCCTTTTTATGGCTTAGTAATATTCCATTTTATATATGTACCACTTCTTTATGCATTCGTCTGTCTGTGGGCATTTAGGTTGCTTCCATTACCTGGATATTGTAAATAGTGATGCAATGAACATTGCGGTGAATGTCTCTTTTTGATTTATGGTTTTGTCTGGGTATATGCCCAGTAGTGGGATTGCTGTATCATATGGTAATTCTATTCTTAGTTTTATAAGAAACTCCATAATGTTCTCCACAGTGACTGTATCAATTTACATTCCCAACAATAGTGCAAGAGGGTTCCTTATCTCCACACCCTTTCCAGCATTTGTTGTTTGTAGATTTTCTGATGATGCCCATTCTAACATGTGTGAGGTGATACACCATGGATGAGTCTATTTCGTTGAGCAAAGAGTAGGTCTTGTCTAGTACATATTTGGCTTATGGAACGGTATGTGTGCTAATTTCAATCTCTGGTTTTATACAGCACCCCAACTCAACATTCCCCTTAAGCAAGCATAAGTGTTTATCTAAATGTGAGACTCTGTTCGGTTTTGTATTTCAGTTTGTGTAGCCAAGTTTACACTCCCTCTATTAGTGATATCTTATGATACTTATCTTTCTCTGTGTGACGTATTTCTCTTAGAATCATCATATTTAAATCCACTCAATTTGCTGCTACAGGCCTGATGACATTGATTTCATTGCTGAGTGATATTCCGTTGTACGTAAGTAGCACAACTCCTTTATCCATTTTTTTCTTTCTGGGATATTTAATTTGTACTGGACTCGAGTTTCTTGTAAACACAGCAGCCCTAAATTTTGTGCTGGCTGTGTCTTGTTGATTTTAATTTTCCTAAGCTATAGGGCTAAAAGTGGAAGTACCCTAGGCTCTGTAGCTTTGTTTTTCAGATGTTTCAGGATACACCATAAACATCTCCAGAGTGTCTGTTGGCAATTTACATCCCGCCCATCAGCATAACAAGGCTCCCTGTTCTCCATGGCCTGTCCTGTGTTTCTGGTTTTTACACTTTTTTCAGATGGCCCTTTTGACGAATGGGAAATGAGACTTCATTGTAGTGCGGATTTCCATTGCTGGAGTGCTTGGTTGGCCAAAAAGGGCATATGCGTTTTTTCCTGAATATATTCAGGAAAAAATGTTTACGCACTTTTGTCCAAGTGCATCAGTGTCAAAGATCTGCCGCTTTTCACATGCTTTAAATGCAATTCCAATCTACCTCCTGAAATATGATTCCTGCAATTCTGCCTCGTTTTCAAGTCCTCTTTGCAGACTTACTTCAATATATTTTTGCCAATAGCTGTCATTTATATCTCTGCAGGTTTGTGAATTACAGTGCCCGTGATTTCCTTTCTTAACTCGTTTCCTTGAAAGCTGGCCACAGAACCGCAGGTTTGCTTTAGGCCGTAATCAGGGTCCGACACGGCACTCTGAGCCTTTGGTTAATTCCTCTTCCTGGTGGGAAATTAGAGTTAAATGTGCCCCTCCGGACACCTGCCTCACTCCCAGCCCCTTGGTTATGTGTGTCCTGTAGTTTGAGGCCACATGTGCTGGGTTCCTCACCTTTGGCTGATGTGGCCCCACTGGTGTGAGGACACTCCTGCCTGGTTCCCATCCCCTTGGTGATGTGGACCCTCCGGTGAGAGTCTGATCCTGGCTGGGTTCCTCACACTTCTGAGAGGTGGGCCCTCTTCTCTGAGGTCACTCCTGCCTGGCTGGCCCACCCCGCCTTGACGACGTCGGCTCTCTCGTGGGAGTTGGTGCCTGCTGCGAGTCTCCTCCCCTTGGTAATGAGGGCCCTCTGGCGTCAGGCCCTAACTCCTGGCCTCCCAAAATTTTCTGATGTGCGCCCTGTGGTGCGAGTACACTCCTGCCAGGTTCCCAACACCATGGGAATGTGGGCCTTCTGCTCTGAGGTCCCAACGGTGGGTTGCTCAGTTTCATGATGAGGGCCCTCTGGTGTGAGTTCACTCCGGCCTGGATCCCATAGCCTCGCTGCTCCTGGCCACCTGCGGGGAGGTTACAACTGCGGGATTCCTCACCTTTTTTCTTCTATGGGCCCTCTGTTTTGAGACTCCTCCTGCCTGCCTCACTCCCAGCCCCTTGGTGATGTGTGTCCTCTGGTTTGAGGCCACGTGTGCTGGGTCCCTCACCTTTCGATGATGTGGCCCCACTGGTGTGAGGACACTCTTGCCTGGTTCCTATCCCCTTGAAGATGTGGGCTCTCTGGTGAGAGTCTGATCCTGGCTGGGTTCCTCACCCTTCTGTGAGGTGGGCCCTCTGCTGTGAGGTCACTCCTGCCTGGCTGGCACAGCCCGCCTGGGCAACATCGGCCCTCTTGTGGCAGTTGGAGCATGCTGGGAGCCTCCTCCCCTCGGTGATGAGGGCCCTCTGGCGTCAGGCCCTAACTGCTGGGTACCCACATTTTCTGATACGTGCTAAGTGGTGCGAGGACACTCCTGCGAGGTTCCCATCCCCATGGGGATGTGGGCCTTCTGCTCTGAGGTCCCAATGGCTGGGTTGCTCACAGTTTCATGATGTGGGCCCTCTGCTGTGAGTTCACTGCAGCCTGGATCACATAGACTCGGTGCTCTGGGCCGCCTGCTGGGAGGTTCCCACTGCAGGATTCCTCACCTTTTTTATTCTATTGGCCCTGTGTTGTGAGGCTACTCATGCCTGCCTCAATCCGAGCCCCTTGGAGATGTGGGTCCTCTGGTTTAGGCCTCATGTGCTGGTTTCCTCACCTTTCTATGATGTGGTCACCCTGGTGTGAAGACAGTCCTGCCTGGTTCTGATCCCCTTGGTGATGTGGGCCCTCTGGTGAGAGTCTTATCCTGGCTGGGTTCCTCACCCTTCTGTGAGGTAGACCCTCTGCTGTGAGGTCACTCCTGCCTGGCTGTCACACGTCACCTTGTCGACATGGGCCCTCAGTTGGGAGTTGGTGCCTGCTTGGAGTCTCCCCCCCTTGGTAATGAGGGCCCTCTGGCGTCAGACCCTAACTTCTGGGCTCCCAAAATTCTCTGATGTGTGCCCTGAGGTGCGAGTACACTTATGCCATGTTCCCAACCACATAGGAATGTGGGCCTTCTGCTCTGAGGTCCCAAAGCCTGGGTTGCTCACAGTTTCATGATGAGGGCCCTCTGTTTTGAGTTCAGTCAGGTCTGGATCCCATAGCCTCGCTGCTCCTGGCCGCCTGCTGGGAGGTTCCAACTGCGGGATTCCTCACCTTTTTTCTTCTATGGGCCCTCTGTTTTGAGACTCCTCCTGCCTGCCTCACTCCCAGCCCCTTGGTGATGTGTGTCCTCTGGTTTGAGGCCACGTGTGCTGGGTCACTCACATTTCGTTGATGAGGTCCCACTGGTGTGAGGACACTCCAGCCTGGTTCCCATTCTCTTGGTGATGTGGGCCCTCTGGTGAGAGTCTGATCCTCCTTGGGTTCCTCACACTTTTGTGAGGTGGGCCCTCTGCTCTGAGGTCACTCTTGCCTGGCTGGCACACCCCGCATTGGCGACGGCGGCCCACTGGTAGCAGTTGGAGCCTGCTGGGAGCCTCCTCTCCTCGGTGATGAGAGCCCTCTGGTGTCAGGCCCTAACTGCTGGGCTCCCCACATTTTCTGATGTGTGCCCACTGGTGCGATGACACTCCTACTTGGTTCCCTTCCCCATGGGGATGTGGGCCTTGTGCTCTGAGGTCACAACGGCTGGTTTGCTCACAGTTTCATGATGAGGGCCCTCTGTTGTGAGTTCATCACTGCCTGGATCCCATAGCCTCGGTGCTCTGGGCCGCCTGCTGGGATGTTCCAACTGCTGGATTCCTCACCTTTTTTATACAATGGGCCATGTGTTGTGAGGTTAATCCTGCCTGCCTCGCTCCAAGACCCATGGTGATGTGGGTCCTCTGGTTTGAGGCCACATTTTCTTGTTACCTCAACTTTTGATGATATGGCCCCACGGGTGTGATGACACTCCTGCCTGGTTCACAGCCCCTTGCTGATGTGGGCACTCTGGTGAGAGTCTGATCCTGGCTGGGTTCCTTACCCTTCTGTGAGGTGGGCCCTCTGATGTGAGGTCACTCCTGCCTGGCTGGCTCACGTCGCCTTGATGATGTGGGCCCTCTGTTGGCCACTAAAGCATTCTGGGAGCCTCCTACCCTCTTTAATGAGGGCCCTGGAAAAAACGCAGATGCACATTTTGACCAAGTGCATCATTGTCCAGGATCTGCCTCTTCTCCTATGCTTTCAGAGCACTTCCCGTCTACGTCCTGAAATCATATTCCAGGAATACTGCCCCGCTTTCAAGTCCTCCTCGCAGCCTTACTTCAATATATTTTTGTATGATACCTGTCATTAATAACTCTGCAGGTTTGTTAAATACAGTGTCCCTGAGCTCCTTTCTTCAACACGCTTTCTTGTGAGCTGGCCGCAAAACCGCAGGATTGCTTCAGGCCGTAATCTGGTTTCGGCACGGCACGCTGAGCCTTTGGTAAATTCCTCTTTCTGGTGAGAAATGAGCATTCAATTTGCCCGTGGAGACACCTACAGCTAGTCTCTCATTGGTTCTCCCTATTCCTGTTCATCTTGTGCAGAAATTGCAAACTGTGCCAAACAGGAGGTTAAAGGCACTGACTCTCCAAGTGGGTAGAGGGTTAGTAAAGCATCTGGAATGGTGAACCCGAGTACCAGGGAACGAAACCTGAGAGCCGTTTAAAATGGTTTCCCAGTCTCACAGTGGACAATACTCTGGGTTTCCCATGCATGTTTTAGCTGAAGGAAGAATTCCTTAAACCTGGAGATTATTGACCCATGGAAAGGGTACCATGCAGTATGACTAAAAAGGGTCTGAATTTGCTCACCGAACCTCACCAATGCTATCAGTTCGAAGTGTCCAGCCTTATGCCTCACCCAGCTCTGGGTGTAGATGTGGTAAATCCAGGTTTCATCACAAGCCCTGAATCAATTATTTAAGAATTGCTGTCTCTTTCACTGTCATTGTGTTTTGTTTTTGTAATTTAGTTTGATAATGGGATTTATCGGATTTTCACTGCTGCGTTCATGCCGCTGTACAAAGGCTTGATTCTCCTACAGAGAAATATAAATCCACGGGTTTTAAGATTCTTACTAGTCAGGTATATTCCTAGGCGTCGAATATGTGGTGTTGAGTCCATGTCGTTGAACAAGGAGTAGGTCTTGACTATTACATATTTGGCTTATGGAACGGTATCTGTGCTATTTTCAATCTCTGGTTTTATGCAGCACCCCAACTCACCTTTGCCCTTAAGCAAGCATAAGTTAGTTTTCTAAATTTGAGTCCCTGTTCTGTTTTGTAATTCAGTTCATGTGTAGCCAAGTTTACATTCCGTGTATTAGTGATATCTTATGATGTTTCATTTTCTGTGTGACTTATTTCACTTAGAATCACTGTAGCTGAATCCACTCATTATGCCGTGATGGGCCTGATGACATAGATTTCATTGCTGAGTGATATTCCATTGTACGTACGAACCACAACTTCTTTATCCATTTTTCACATTCTGGGATATTTAACTTGTACCGTAGATGAGGTTCTTGTAAACAGAGCCGTCCGAAAATTTGGGGTGGCTGTGTGTTTTTGATTTTAATTTCCCTAAGCTATAGGACCATAACTGGAAGTGCCGTAGGCTCCGTTGCTTTGTTTTTTAGGTGTTTCAGGAAACACCATACACTTCTCCAGGGTGGCTGTTGGCAATTTACATCCCGCCCATCAGCATAACAAGGCTCCCTGTTCTCCATGGCCTGTGCTGTCTTTCTGGATTTTACACTTTTTTTAGATGGCCCTTTTGACCGGGGGGCTGTGAGACTTCATTGTAGTGCATAATTCTTTAACATGCTTGCATGGTTGGCCAAAAAGGGCGTATGCGTTTTTTCCTGAATATATTCAGGAAAAAACGCATACGCCCTTTTTGGCCAAGTGCATCATTGTCGACGTTCTGCCTCTTTTCCTATGCTTTAAATGCAATTCCAGTCTACCCCCTGAAATCGTTTTCTTGCAATTCTGCCCACTTACAAGTCCTCTTCGCAGCCTTCCTTCAATATATTTTTGGACGATAGCTGTCATTTATAACTCTGCAGGTTTGTGAATTACAGTGCCCCTGAGCTCCTTTCTTCAACTCGCTTTCTTGTGAGCTGGCCGCAAACACACATGATTGCTTCAGGCCCTAATCTGGTTCCGGCACGGCATGCTGAGCCTTTGGTGAATTCCTCTTCCTGGTGGGAAATGAGCGTTAAATTTGCCTGTGCAGACACCTCCAGCTAGTGTCTCATTGATTCCCCCTATTCCTGTTCATCTTGCGCAGATATTGCAAACTGTGCCAAACAGGAGGTTAAAGGCACTGAGTCTCCAAGTGGGGAGAGTGTTAGTAAAGGGTCTGGAATGGTGAACCCGAGTAAAAGGGGAAGAAAACTGAGATGCATTTGAAAACGTTTCCCGGTCACATGGTGCACCATACTTGGGTTTTCCATGCATGTTTTAGCTGAAGGAAGAATCCCTCAATCCTGGAGAGTTGGGACCCATGGAATGGGTACCATGCAGTATGACTTCAAAGGGTCTGCACTTGCTCATCGAACCTCACCAATGCTATCAGCCCGAAGTGTCCAACCTTATGTCTCACTCAGCTCTGGGTGTAGATGTGGTAAATCCAGGTTGCATCACAAGCCCTGAATGAATTATTTAAAAATTGCTCTCTATTTCACTGTCATTGTGTTTTGTTTCTGTAATTCATTTTGATAATGGGATTTATCGGATTTTCTCTGCTGCATTCTTGCAGCTGTACACACGCTTGATTCTCTTATGGAGACATATAAATCCATGGGTTTGAAGATTCTGATCAGTCAGGTGTATTCCTAGGCTTTGAATATGGGGTGTTTAGTCCATTTCGTTGAGCAAGGGGTAGGTCTTGAGTATTATATATTTGGCTTATGGAAAGGTATCTGTGCTAATTTCTATCTCTGGTTTTATGCAGCACCCCAACTCACATTTCCCCTTAAGCAAGCATAAGTTGGTTTTCTAAATTTGAGACCCTGTTCTGTTTTGTAATTCAGTTCATGTGTAGCCAAGTTTACATTCCTTGTATTAGTGATATCTTATGATGTTTCATTTTCTGTGTGACTTATTTCACTTAGAATCATCGTACCTGAATCCACTCATTATGCCGTGACGGGCCTGATGACATAGATTTCATTGCTGAGTGATATTCCATTGTACGTGCGTACCACATTTTCTTCATACATTTTTCACGTTCTGGGATATTTAACTTGTACCGTAGACAAGGTTCTTGTAAAAATAGATGTCCAAAACTTTGGGGTGGCTGTGTCTTTTTGATTTTATTTTCCCTAAGCTATAGGACCATAAGTGAAAGTGCCATAGGCTCCGTTGCTTTGTTTTTTAGGTGTTTCAGGGTACACCGTACACTTTTCCAGAGTGGCTGTTGGCAATTTACATCCCGACAATCAACATAATAAGGCTCCCTGTTCTCCAAGGCCTGTCCTGATTTTCTGGATTTTTCTCTTTTTTCAGATGGCCCTTTTGACCGGGGGGCAGTGAGACTTCATTGTAGTGCAGATTTCCTTTACACGCTTGCTTGGTTGGCCAAAAAGGGCGTATGCGTTTTTTCCTGAATATATTCAGGAAAAAACGCATACGCCCTTTTTGGCCAAGTGCATCATTGTCGTCGTTCTGCCTCTTTTCCTATGCTTTAAATGCAATTCCAATCTACCCCCTGAAATCGTTTTCCTGAAATTCTGCCCCACTTTCAAGTCCTCTTCGCAGCCTTCCTTCAATATATTTTTAGACCATAGCTGTCATTTATAACTCTGCAGCTTTGTGAATTACAGTGCCCCTGAGCTCCTTTCTTCAACTCGCTTTCTTGTGAGCTGGCCGCAAACCCGCAGGAATGCTTCAGGCCCTAATCTGGTTCCGGCACGGCATGCTGAGCCTTTGGTTAATTCCTCTTCCTGGTGGGAAATGAGCGTTAAATTTGCCCGTGCAGACACCTTCACATGAGTCGTCAGGGTGCCCCTTTGCCCCGGTTATCTCTATGGAGGTTGGAGTTGGAGGGCCTCCTCACTCAAGGCCAGTGTGCCCACGGAGCCAACCCTGCAACTTCAGGGCATGTTTGGTGGTTAGGATCACCACGTGGGGTCCTTTTACCTTAGGAGGGAGGTGGCCTTTTGGGCTGCTGATTTCCAGGTTTTCGGATACTGCCAGTATCTTGGCCAGATGTGGCGGTGGGCCAATCCCCTTGGTGACCGTAGTTTATCCTACCTGGATCGCATTCTTGCATTGTTCCATTTCAAGTGGTCCCAGGTTTTGCACTAATACTCCAATGGCGATTCACCGTTCACCAGGAATGTAAAGGTCAAAGGGTTTAGCTAAATTAGGGAGTTCCTGTGCAAGGGTCTGAATTGACTGCTCTTTCCATTCTTGAAAGGCCACTTCTGCATTCTATTCAAAAGGATCATCACCTTTTCCTTTCAGTGTTTCATATAGAGGCCGAGCTAGTAGACTGTAGTTAGGGATCCAGAAGCAGCAAACCCTGGCCTCCCCAGGAACCCCTAAGCTGTCTTCTAGTTTTAGAAATGGGTAAGGCTGTAAATTGTTTCTTCCCTTTCCTGGGATGGGCTTCTCCGACCTTCTGTGAGAATGAAGCCCAGGCAGGTCACCGTAGTCTGTGATATTTGAGCTTTTTCTCGGACAACTTGTATCCTTTATTGGCTTCGTAGTTCAGAGGTCTCCTTAGTAGGGCTGGCGATCAGAATGTCATCTGCATATTGAAGGAGTGTTTCCTTTTCCAGAGGTAGAACTTTTAGGTCTTTAGCTGAGCTTTCCCCAAAGATGGTGTGGGAATTTTTGAACCCTTGGGACAACACGGCCCGGAAGTATTGTTTTAGTTGTATGTTGAGTCCTGCCACTCACAAGCCAAAATTTCTTGTGACTCTGGGACTAATAGAATACAAAAGAAGGCATCATTGAAGACTAATACAGAATACCATGTCCTGCTGGTTGGTAGAATGACCAGCAGGGTGTAGGGTTTAGGAACTACTGGAGGTATATCCTCAGTGGCTTAACTGACTGTCCTGACATCCTTTACCAGGACTCCAGCAGCCCATGGGGCTCTCGAGGTCAGGCCAATCCCAGGATATGGAGCTCACCTGGGCAGGTACCCCAACCCAGCCCACGGGGCTCTCATGTTCAGGACCCTCCCAGGATATGGTGTTCCCTGGGCAGGTCCCCCTGCAGCCCATGGGGCTCTCGTGGTCAGGCCCCTCCCAGGATACAGAGCTACCCTTGCAGGTACCATGGCAGGGCTGGGAACACAGGAACCGTGCATATCGCCCTCATTGCAGAGCACTCCCAGCTCACCTGTCACTCAGATCTGACACAGAGCACCTCAGAGCAGGACTTGAACTAACAAACAGCAGCTCCGACAGGTCTGTGACCCTGGGCATCACTCTGTGTGGCCTCCCTCCACCTGGTCTTCCAGAGACTTCCACTGCACCCGGGGCACCAGGCCTCTGTCTCCACCCACCACCCACCCCTCCTCTCCCTGACT
Organism: Delphinapterus leucas; assembly: GCF_059928025.1. Taxonomy (NCBI): domain Eukaryota; kingdom Metazoa; phylum Chordata; class Mammalia; order Artiodactyla; family Monodontidae; genus Delphinapterus; species Delphinapterus leucas. The sequence goes on from NW_028322285.1 coordinate 1,249,465, forward strand.
CCTGGGTTCCTCTCATTAGCAGAGGGTTTTCTTGAAGTTGTCTCCCACTCATGGGCCAGATAATATAATTAGAAAACAAGCCAGAGCTGCAGCCCCTTGTCTATCCTGACTCTCAGGAGCCCACACCTGTTCCTTGGACCTGGCCGATTCAGCAAGTTCCAGTTTCTGCAACTGTGAGCCCCTGAGGGGTGATTATTGGCTGGCCTGGGAAGCCTGACCGTGCCGGCCAGCCCTCCCCAGGTGTGCCTGGGTTCAGATCAATATAAACACCGCTCCAGGCAGCAAGAGCCCCTGCAGCTGTGCCTGACGCCATTTTCTCTGCCCTGTCAGCAGTCTTGGGGCTGGACTGGTGGGAGGGAGTGAGAGGCCACGGCTTTGTGGGTGGCCCAGTGTGAGTGGGGCTCTGCTGGACTTTCTGCAGCAGTTGCCAAGATGCCACCTGCTAAAGAAGAGGATGTGTCACCCATACCTGCCGCTGGAATTTCTCCCTGGGCAGAGGTGAGTGAGGAAGAAAGCAGTGGGGGCCGGGACAGCAGGGGTATCTCAGGCAGGGAA